>NC_055976.1:19777721-19855221 GCF_018492685.1 Alosa sapidissima | reverse complement strand
ATGTTCAAATTGATCATATGGCATCAGTATAATTGTCATTCTTTCTGTTGCCAGTTGGTGGCGCTATGCCAAACATGCATTATGGGCATGTGAATATTATCATTAACATGGTCTTCAATGACCTGTGAAATTTAAAACATTTCAAGCCATGCATGGTGAATTATGACACATTTATTGTTTATGTGGAAGGGTATTAAAATTAATAATTTCGCCATTTCGTCAAATTACAACATATCAAAAAAAAGCTTCACAATTTATAATCAGGAACATCTCGGCGTCATGTATACCAACTTTGACATGAATCGGATCAACCGTCTAGGAGGAGTACGTTAAAATTGATCATGTCCACAACGCACAAAATCTCAATTACCTCACTTCCTGTGGGCGTGGCTAATGGCATGTTAATACAAAAGTTGTTTGTTTTTGGGAGTTACATACACCCACCAAATTTGGTGTGTGTATCTAAAACTATATGCAAACCACAAGTCACAGTGACATAAGGGCAGTGACATACACATTTGGTGTGTGTAGCTGAAAGTATATGCCCACCACGGGATCAGTCATCTAAGGGGGCGTAAGGGGGCGCTAGCGAGTCTCTGGGCCATACCCGGGGCCAAGCTTTTTTACCAGCTGCTTTGTGTGACACCTGATGTGTGTGCCAAATTTCAAGAGTTTTCGACCATGTTAACCACCTCAAAAACAGGAAAGCAAAAAAGTAGAATAACAATAATAATACTCTATAATAATAATAATCCTTACAAAAACAATAGGGCCTTGCGCCCTTCGGTGCTCGGGCCCTAATAATAATAATAATAATAATCTTTCCAAAAACAATAGGGCTTCGCACCTTTCGGTGCACAAGGCTGTCCCGGCCTCGCGCACCGTTGGTGCTCGGGCCCTAATAACAGTAATAGTAGTAAAGTAATTGTAGGCTGTCGCCTAATTATAATATTAAACGATTTATGTATCGACTATGACTTTTCTGCTGCTCAGTCTTTATCAGTTCCTCATCAAATAAAATAACCCTTGCCTATCCCATTTCAATTAGGCAGCACTACACCACCACGAACAAGCTGTCATTAAGATTTTGCGTTTAGTAGGCCTACAACTTTTATGACGTGTCGTTTCTTGGGCATTTAGCTTCACCATCACATCAAGTTGTAACGTATGCGCAATGCTCATCTAGGCTATGGATTTAAGTGGCTTAAAGGCAGCAAAAGTGGGATATAGTGCAACTGCTTCCCCAAAACAATTCCTCCATAACTGTGTATTTAATCATTTGATATGTGGATAACTTTCAGTGTTAAAGGCGTTCAGAGGTGTTTTCAGAGGTAAAGGCTAGCTGGTTCGTTATATGGCGAAGCATATAGCCAACTTTGTTTGCAGCAGTGAAGCTGAGTTTGTTGTTAACATTGTTGGTAACTGTCAGAGAATTTAACCCCAACATATAGATACAAGAACCACAACACGTAGTATGGCTTTGCCCACAAACTCTGGTACCAAGAGGAGAGCATGCTAATGTAAGGAAGAATTCCTCACACCATCAGTCTCTGACTCTGCAGCCCAAAAGCTGTGTCTTTTATTGTACAGATGCACACAGAAAATAGGAAGCAAGACATAGAGACTTCATTGTGACATACTCGTATCTCACCCACACACAGACAGGGTGCAGTTCCTGTCTGTCTGGGTGCACACTTAACTTGTACTCTCTGTTCTTAGAACTAAGCACAACATTTAACTTGAACTCTCTGTTCTTAGAACTCAGCACAACAATAATTCTGCTTACACAAATGGTTATACAATGATAATAATAATTTCCTTACAGTAACGTAAACGTTTCTTCAGTTAGGAGCAGTAGCCTACTGTTTTTTTATGTTGCATTCATTTTCATGGGCAAAAGCTAGCTAGCCTAATATGCATGAGAACCTATATAGATTTGAGGGAGCTGCAGCTGCATCAGCACGGTCATATTTTAACACAGCAGGCACTAGCCCAGTGAAGGATCGTGTAAACCTCATCCCCAGAAACCAGTTTCAAACCAAGCTTGCGCTGATATGATGCATGATCAGATCACTGATCAAATTGCTATTTTCTGACAGGATGAGCACAACCATGCAGGTTCTCTGAATCTCAAGCTTAGCCAGCATCTTAATGCTGTATTCACAGCACGGTGAATGACAAACGGTGACAAAATGCTGTTGTTTATGAGTTCATAGCCTGGTTATAAGGACCACATCACGTTTTATGTTATTATGATCACTCACACCACCATGGGGTTAGTGTGTAGGTAATGCTACGTTTAACTTAACATGCCCACCATTACACTGGAGAGATGTTAGAAAACTTTAAAACTTTTTTTTTATTCTCCCGAGACGCTAGCTACTTAAGGTAGTTCGCTCATTATCTCAGATCAGTGAAGAACTACCAGAGAAAACGTTGGGGAGAAAACTCAAACAAGTTAATGTAAGACCATACCTGTCAACACTCCCGTTTTTCCCGGGTTCTCCCGTATTTCAAGGTCATCTCCCAGCACCCTCCCGTTTTGTTATTTCTCCCGGAAAACTCCCGTAATTTGCATGGCCATCAAACTTCATTTTAAAGGGACACCAGGCAACGTTTTTGTGTTAATTACTCATCTTCGTAAGTCGGTATATGGTTAAATGACTCATTACAGGGCGAATGAAGACTCTCTCGCCCGCCCCTACTGCCTGTAGGAAGAATATCCCGCTTGCAAGTTCAGTGTATCGTACCCGGCGACCGAAGCAGTTTCAGTTTCCATCCTGCATCCACAGCACAGAGGGAGGCTAACGAAACGCTAGTGATTGTTGCAAACATGTGTATAATGGCAGAGCCGGCGAAGAAGCAGCGAAAACCCTTGACGGAGGACGCAAAGAAAAGGAAAAGAGCTTCAGACCGAGCGAGGGGGAGTTTCGTAGAGAAAAAGCATCAGGCTTGCCTGGTGTCCCTTTAAAATGATTGATCCATTCATTTTTTCTGTTAGTCTGACATCTCTCAGGTTGCCAGATTGTGTATGAACTACACCCTACATATACACGATCACTTACTTTCAATTCCAACCGTTTTGTCATAGGCAACCCAAGACAAGGGTTCCAACCTGGCAACCCAAAACAAGTCTCGCAAGCAAGCGGGCTAGTTGAATAGCCTACTCCAGAACTAGCTGTTGTCAAATTATTGGCAATTTAAGTGATTGACACATCACATAAATTGTTATTGAGTGTTGTTGATACACAATTGGCAACTTGTGTCCTCGGAACCGAATCTGACAGTAAGCAGCTTTGAAGTTTTGGAAGTAGGCTGCAGGCAGGCAGGCTGGTGGATACTATTCTGGCATGCATAGGCTTTCGGTAAGGTAAAAGCAACGACCGAAATGCAGTGTTGAAACACGTGTATGAAACATGTTAAATATGCAAACACTGATCCGGTACAAACACTGACTGCAGCCCCCCCCACCAAAAAGAAAAAAAATCTCCCGTTTTTGGAAAGCTAAATGTTGACAGGTATGTGTTAGACTTAGACTAGCTGTGTTACAGTTTCTCGTTGCAAAATTAAAATCTCCATGTTTTATGATTTGTAGGGTCTGGGCACGTTCGCAGTGCTCAGTCCAAGGGGCAGGATAATCGGTTGTCTTTCAAATTCCCTCTGCACGCAATAGACCTCTCCAGAATAAGTCCCGCCTCCGTAACTTCCGTATCCATCCAACTTCCGGGCGTCGATTGTCTATGGGAAATAACATTGCGTTTCGAAATTTCATACCGGTAAAACATCTGTAGGTAGCGAAGTAGAAAAATGGTGGGCAGATTGGCCTACACACTTCTGCCATCTAGTTTCGACTGGATTTTTTGATTGTCGGTGCCGTTTAAGTAGTAATAAATCCAGTGGAAACTAGATGGCAGAAGTGTGTAGGCCAATCTGCCCACCAACTTTTTCTACTTTGTCACCTACAAAGTTTGACAGGTACGATCTTTCAAAACGCCATGTTATTTCCTATAGACATTTGACGACCGAAGGTTGGATGGATACGGAAGTTAGGAGGCGGGACTTATTCTGGAGAGGTCTATAGGACAACGCTATGAGTCCCATGTGGAGCTAGTTGGCTAGTTCAAACTAGTGGTGGGCCTGCAAAATTTGGTATTGATCCGATACCAAATACATATAGGGTCCGTATTACCGATGCCAATACGATACTTTTTTCACTTTAAAAAAAATACTTTTGTGTAGGGGAGAGCAGGATGTCATTATTTCTGAGGTGAATGAATGATCAATTCTTTAGGCAATATGTTTTTATTAATTTATTGAAGTGCACAAAATTATTAGTTATTAGGCACTGTAGAATAAATGCAAACCAAATTGTACAGCCTTTTTAAAAAATAAATAAATAAATGACGATTAACAAAAATCTCACCTTTTTTTTTGGTTTTAATTTAGCCTAAATATAGCAGGTCACATGAGCAAAAAATACTATGTTTATAGATAACACGTTTCAATGGGCTGCATATATTATTTGAATGTCTGATCTATAGGCCTACAACAAAATGTGTGTGATTGCTCAACAACAATCATGTTTATTTACTAGTTTATCAATATATGCGGTAATGATGGACATGTTTGACTAGATGGAAGCAATCAGGAGTGCATGATAGCCTATATGCAAGCATATGGACGAGCCAGTTGTTATCTTAGACAACAGCTCAAAGGTGTTGGCCATGCTAGACAATGGACATTATATCAGCACACCGTTAGGCTGTAAGCCTAAATAACAAGTGCACAAGTTGCACAAGTGTAATCTAATTTTAGAAGGGGCGCGCGGGATAAGTAAATACAGCCCAGGTCTAAATGTAAGAATTAAAGTTCGTCAGGTTGCTCAGCTTCGCGATGTCTTATTCTTGAGCAATCACACTAACTAATGCTGAAGACGCGATATGACATGACTAACATAATATTAGCCTACTCTTACAAGCTACCTGGGTATTCTCTGCCTCTCTGAAATGACTCTCCCAACGAACTCTGTCTCTGTGGCAGGGGTCTGTAAGTGGATGGATTTCCCTCCTCATTTCTTCGTTTTTGTAGCTCAGCATTTTCCTTGACATGTGTTTTTAAGTGTTTGTATAGGTTGTAGTGTTGCCACAGTATCGAATGCTCTTTTTACACGTATCACAAGTTGCAGTACTATCATTTAGTGCCGTAAAATAGCTGCACACAACACTTCTCTTCCTCTCGGCCATCCTGATCTCTCATTCTATCAGGAGTGAGGTTTACCAACGTTCCTCAAGCACAGCTAAGCTAGCTGGCATCCGTTACACTCACCCCCCTAAACCTCACTCCCGATCCGGGTCACGGCACCAATGTAACCTGCGTTGTGTTGAACCTGCGCGATTCAGCCCTGCACACGCCCAGACTCGAACCCGCAAACAGCAGCACCTCGGATCGGGAGGCGATTTTTTGAGTGCTGTGTCTCCTCATTAGAAAGTCTCTGGGTTTACCAACATTCCACAAGCACAGCTAAGCTAGCTGGCATCCGTTACACTCACCCCCCTAAACCTCACTCCCGATCCGGGTCACGGCACCAATGTAACCTGCGTTGTGTTGAACCTGCGCGATTCAGCCCTGCACACGCCCAGACTCGAACCCGCAAACAGCAGCACCTCGGATCGGGAGGCGATTTTTTGAGTGCTGTGTCTCCTCATTAGAAAGTCTCTGGGTTTACCAACATTCCACAAGCACAGCTAAGCTAGCTGGCATCCGTTACACTGGCAGCAAATTTGCTGCCGCTAGGGTGCGTCTAGATTTCTAGGCTACTTTTGTAGGCTACACGCAGGTCATTTTTTTTATAACGATAATTTAGATAGGCCTAGGCTACACTTATGGGGTGGGTGCTATCGCGTTTTCTAAAGAATCTCCCATCTTGGTTTTGTACAGAAATTAATATTAAGTGACACATACGTAAAAGGGGAAACAAAGGTCACCTTCCGATATTTAGCAGGCTACGGTCTGGAATTTAATTTAATATTGTTGTAATGGTAGGATAACTACACAGTTTACACAATAATTACACTGTGTTATAAATATTGTATATCAATGCATTTATTGTCTGTCAATTACCCAAAATTGTGTCACTGTCTCTCATTGAACAGTAGCTTATTTAATGCATTCTAATCCATTGTTAATCACTTCCGGGAACTTTTTGAAGTTTACATGAACCACGTGACCTTAACGAATTTTGAACACCCATTGTCGCAACTCTAGTCTACCTTTAGAGTTGCTAGAGCTAGCGGCCAGCCCAACTCACCCAGCCATACCATCCATTCTCCTGGCAAATGTACGATCACTGGACAACAAAATGGATTACATACGACTGCTGAGATCAACCGAACCGGACAGTGAGTAACTGCTGTCTACTCGTCTTCACTGAGACTTGGTTAAATGACAACATTCCGGACTCTGCTGTACAACTGGAGCAGCTAGTATGCTATCGAGCAGACAGGGCCATTGTAAAGGGAGGAAAATCACGAGGAGGAGCAATCTGTGTTTACATCCGTGACGAATGGTGCCGGGACACTGTAGTAGTATGAAAACACTGCTCACCACTGGCGGAGTTTATGATCATAAAGTGCCGTCTTTTTTACCTGCCAAGGGAAATTACTGCGATTCTGCTAGTCGCAGTATACATCCCGCCTACCAACAATAACAGCGATAGGAACGCGGCTCTTAGTGAACTGTACCAGGCTGTCAGTGAACAACAGACGGCACACCCAGACGGTTTCACCATCTTCGCTGGAGATTTTAACCATGCAGATCTTAAAACTGTTCTTCCAAAGCTACACCAGCATGTTGATTTTCCAACAAGAGGAGACAACATCCTGGACCTGGTCTACACTACACACAAATGAGCATACAAAGCCACCCCCCTTCCCCACATCTGACCATATCACTGTTATGCTAATGCCCGCATACAGACAGAGAGTAAAAGCAAACAAACCGGTTTGGAAGCAGGAAAAAGTTTGGCCTGAGGGAGCCTCCGATGCTCTTCAAGACTGCTTTGACACAACAGACTGGGAAATGTTTAAGCAGGCAGCCACTTACAACAACCAGACAGACATAGAGGAGTATAAAGACACTGTAACCTCTTACATCACCAAGTGCATCGATGATGTGACCCACACAAAAGACATAATCACTCGGGCTAACTGGAAGCCATGGCTGACAGGTGATGTCCTCAGGCTGCTGAGGGCCAGAGACAAAGCCTACAGAGCTGGAGATGAAGCTGGCATGAGAACAGCGAGAGCCAACCTGTCCCGTGGCATCAAGGAAGCAAAAAAGGAATACACTCACAAGATAACCACCCACTTCAAAAACAGCAGGAACGCACAAAGCCTATGGCAGGGCATTCAGGCCCTCACGGACTACAAGCCCGCGCCACAGAGCTGTGAGAGCAACATCCCTCTGCTCAACAATCTGAACCGCTTCTTTGCTCGCTTTGAAGCACAAAACAGCACTTGCCCACAGAAGACCCCTCCCCCTCCACAGAGCAGCCCCTGTGCCTCTCTGCCAACAGCGTGAAGAGGACACTTGCTGCTATAAACACCCGTAAGGCAACAGGCCCAGACAACATCCCAGGTTGTGCGCTGAAGGACTGCGCTGAGGAGCTTAAGGATGTCTTCACAGACATCTTTAACACTTCCCTGAAGCAAGCCATCGTCCCATCATGTTTCAAAGCTGCCACCATCATACCTGTGCCGAAGAAAACTGCTCCATCCTGCTTCAATGACTACCGCCCCGTGGCACTGACACCCATCATCATGAAGTGCTTTGAGCGGCTTGTCATGTCACACATCAAATCCATTCTCCCCCCCACCCTGGACCCCTTCCAGTTTGCATACCGAGCCAAACGGTCCACAGAGGATGCAATCTGCTCTGCCCTCCACCCAGCCCTCACCCACCTGGAAAAAAGAGACTCATATGTGAGATTGCTGTTTATAGACTTCAGTTCTGCATTCAACACTATAATACCACAACAACTCATCAAACTTGACAAACTTGCAAACTTGACAAACTGGGACTCAGTACCTACCTCTGCAACTGGCTACTGGACTTCCTCTGTCAGAGGCCTCAAGTAGTACGTGTTGGCAACAGTATCTCAAGCAGCATCACACTGAGCACGGGGGCCCCCCAAGGCTGCGTGCTCAGTCCGCTGCTCTTCACCCTGCTGACGCATGACTGCACTGCAACCTACAGCAACAATCACATAGTGAAATTTGCTGACGACACAACTCTGGTGGGTCTCATCACCAAGGGCAACGAGACTCAATACAGGTTGGAGGTCGACCTTCTGACCACGTGGTGCAGGGACAACAACCTCCTGCTGAACGTCAGCAAGACCAAGGAGATTGTTGTTGACTTCCGGAGATGTCACACCCAACACCTGCCACTGACCATCGACGGTGCTGTGGTGGAGAGAGTGAGCAGCACCAAATTCCTGGGGGTGCACATCAGTGAAGACCTCTCCTGGACCACCAACACTGCATCACTGGCGAAGAAAGCTCAGCGCCGCCTCTACTTCCTGCGGAAACTCAGGCGAGCAAGTGCTCCACCAGCCATCATGACCACATTCTACCGAGGCACCATTGAGAGCATCCTCTCCAGCTGTATCGCTGTGTGGGGCGGAAGCTGCACTGAATACAACAGGAAAGCCCTGCAGCGCATAGTGAACACAGCTGGAAGGATTATTGGTGCTTCTCCCCCCTCCCTGAAGGACATTTACACCTCCCACCTCACCCGCAAGGCGACCACAATTGTGAGTAATGCAAGTCACCCCGCTCACAATTTGTTTGATCTACTGCCCTCTGGGAAGAGGTACAGAAGCCTGCGCTCCCGCACCACCAGACTCACCAACAGCTTCATACACCAGGCTGTTAGGATGCTGAACTCTTTCCCCCCTCTCCCCCCTCCACCCTCAGCTACATAACATCCTGGACCCACAATGGCTGCCTTGCACTACTCCACTTGTACACTTGCACACTTTGCACACTTTGCAACTTGTTGTTGTCCTGTTGTCCTGAAAACACAACACACTTCTGCTTCTCTTACATAACTTGCACCGATATGCTACTTGCTTACTTAGGTCAAACACAAACAGAACTACCTCAGCCATTTATTAGCCTGACTTTGCACTATTATATTGACTGTCTATGCACAATTGCATAATTTCAACCCAATTTTGCTGCTCTTATTTCTTCATTGTATGTGCCTTCTTATTTACTTTTTATTGTTTACTTGAATGTTATGTTTGTCTGTGGACTTAATTGGTAAAATATGTCTTGTCTCCACCGTGGGATAGTGAGAAACGTAATTTCGATCTCTTTGTATGTATTGGCATGTGAAGAAATTGACAATAAAGCAGACTTTGACTTTGACTTTGAAATGTCGACTTTAAAACTTTTTGTTTTTATATTTTTGTTTGTCCCCAAGTTACCATTAGCTCAATGTTATTTTCTGTGCCTCAGGAAAAGTCTTGGAACACACGTTTGTTTATGCAGTTGAAAAGGTCTACACATGGAACGCATATAATTAGGAGATATGTAATGGTAATAAGTTATGTCCTTCCTCACTAAGAGCTTTGTGCTTTACTGAGACTGGACTAGCGTGGCAATGACACTTGTTAGGCCAGTGGTTCTCAAATGGGGGTACGTGAAGGCACTCCAGGGGGTACGTGAGATTTTAACCCTTAGAAGCCGATTGGCGCAAAGTGCGTCAAAAAACACACCCTTTCTTCTCTGTTACATTGCTCCGCAACTATTCATAGCAGCGAGAAGCCTTTATTGTGTGACAGAGCAGAAGTGGGGCTTTCCAACGAGACCACGCACTTGTCATGAAATTAAATCAAATTGCATCATATTTACAGTCTCTGCGTTCACATGCGCACCTATTACTCTCGTTTGAATTACTCCACCTTGGCAATGATATTGCCAGATTCAGGACAGTCTGCCCTACACACACATGAAATGCATGTAGAGAGCTAGCTTGCTGTGGTGAGATACATGTCAAAATATAAGATTTTTTATAATACGCTTTTTATATTTTAATTCTTTAAAAATCAAAATAAAATCAATGCTAGTACTAATACATGAAATGACAGATCTGGATAGCCTAGACTCTGCCGGAAAAAAAACAATATATAATATGTGTGTGTGGCACTTACAATGACCAGAATAAATCCTTATGAATAAAGGTAGTGAAAATGCCCTAAAAACAGCTTAGGGTACTAAGGGTTAAAATATAGATATATTTAAAAAGTAGAATCCATGCAAAAATACTTAAAAAAACTATTATTTAATAAATATTTCAGGAAAATATAAGTTGTATGTGTATGTGTATGTGTTTATTAGTTCCAAAGTTTAATAAATTAGACACTGTTGGCACAGTGAGCTGTTTTAAGTCTTTTTTTCTCAACTAAAAATGCTTTGCGCTGGTTAGGGGGTATTTGGCTGAAAAAATATTTCACAGGGGGTACATCACTGAAAAAAGGTTGAGAACCACTGTGTTAGGCTACTGTGGACACTAAAGGCACACAAATGTCCTGTGTCTGTGTAATTTATGTGATAGCTTTGGAACAGTAAATATTGGATGTCATCATGACAGCTTCTTCACGATCAGCCCCAATCAGGGAGTTTACTTCCTGTTCTGGGTTTCATATGGAACGTATTGGAGTATAGTTATCAACAGGAGAGGTCTTTGAACTGTTTCTCTGGGATGCTGATTTGATTCTGATGGTGTCCAGTCCAATTTGTAGGGTGTATTTGAAGGATGTTGCTGTTAGATCAGACACATCATTAATGATTCATCCACTGACAGTACAGCATGAGTGATTTAATGTGTTGTATAAAAGGTGCTGTAGTCATGATTTATGTGTTGTGTTGCTCCATAAATTCCCTCAACACGTGGTTCTAATAGTGTGTTTGCCATGCCTTGTCCTTGCCCTGTGGCTTTGAGAGGAATCAGATGTGGGAGTTTTGTGTGTGTGGTGTGTGTGTGTGGGGGGGGGGGAGGGGGGTGGTCGTGTGAGGTGGCTGTTTCAGCTGGGCCAGTTCCCACACAGCAGCAGCCATTGGAGCACACCTGCTCCACACCTAGTTCTGATACGGCCCTAATCTGGCTCTGATCTGGCTCTGATCTTGCTCTGATCTGGCTCTGATCTGGCTGTAATCTGGCTCTGACCTGGCTCTGATCTGGCTGTAATCTGGCTCTGACCTGGCTCTGATCTGGCTCTGATACAGCCCTGATCTGGCTCTGATCTGGCTGTAATCTGGCACTGATATGGATCTTGCGTTGCTCTCTTCTCTCTGATGAGTTTAGCTTAACTTAGTTTTGCTGGTAGATTAGTTTAGCGCTGTGGCCTTATAATGGATATGACCTACTGTAAATTACAGCCCTGATCTACTCTAAAAATAGCTGATGTAGATAAAGGTTGCTGATATTTAGCAGTCATTTTTTATCCAAAACAACACAGACTCACAAAAGCGCATTTGAGAATCAAACCTGTACTGACCGCTGTGTGTTTCTAAGACAGATAGATAGTTAGATAGATAGGCATATAGATAGATAGACAGATGGATAGATAGATATGACCTGAATCTAGACCTAGACCAGATCTGGCCCTGATGTGGCCTTGATGTGGCCTGATGTGTTTTATGTGCGTGCCTGTAGAAAAGAGTTCCCCTGGCCTGGCCAGGGGATGTGTCCCCTGGCCTGCTCCTGGTCTTGTTCTCTGAGTTTGCTGTGTCAGCTGTGTGTGTTCAGATGTTGTTATTTATTGGACTGGGTCCACCCACAGCATGCTTACCATACAGTAGAAGCTTTAACAGACCCCCCTGAGAGAGTCCAGCTGCTTCAGATGAAGAGCTCTGTGCTGCCAAAAGCAGAGTGTTGGGAGTATCTCAAGCTGAGTCATATGTTTACTATCTCCCTCTCTTCTTCTCTCTCTATCTCTCTCTTTTTCTGTCTCTCTTTCTCTCTCTGTGTATCTTTCTCTGCTCTCTCTCCCTCTCTCTCTCTCTCTCTCTCTCTTTCTCTCTCTCTCTCTAGTGCCCCCTCTTTCTCTGCTCTCTCTCCCTCTCTCTCTCTCTCTCTCTCTCTTTCTCTCTCTCTCTCTAGTGCCCCCTCTTTCTCTGCTCTCTCTCTCCCTCTCTCTCTCTCTCTCTCTCTCTTTCTCTCTCTCTCTCTCTAGTGCCCCCTCTGTATATCTGTATCCCTCGCTCCTTCTCTCTCTTCTTCTCCCTTCCTCTCTCTTCCTAAACTCTTCTCCTCTCTCCTCTGTCTTCAAACTGGTGTTCTTGTGTAAGTTTCCCTTCACCTTATTACTTGTGTGTAGTGTCCTGGTATACTCACCTGTGTATGGCATGCAGGTATATACGCACATGTGTATGGCATGCAGGTATATACGCACCTGTGTGTGGTGTACAGGTACATACTCACCTGTTTGTGGCGTTACTCAGGTATCCTGTGGAACCTGTCGTCGAAGGACAACCTAAAGGAGAAGCTGGCCAAAGAGACGCTGTCCGAGCTCACAGAGAAGGTCCTGGTGCCGCTGTCAGGATGGGGCGACGCAGGGGTCATCCAGCAGACTCCGTCTGAGGCTGACATCTTTTACAACACCACCGGGTGCCTGAGGTGAGACACACACACACACACACACACACACACACACACACACACACACACACACACACACACACACACACACACACATTCCACAAATTATTTTGTTCCCCTCATTGTTTGAAGTAACACATTGTTGACATACAGACACTCCCCCTTAAGCTTCAGGCTCATGTCTGTGCTAAAATGTCAGTCTGTAAATCCATGGCTGATAGGCATGGCTGATATGCATGCTCTCTCATCCATCAAAACAGTACCTTGCTGTCACCCCTCCCCTGGCACATCACTCAGCACAAGCACCATTGATTCCCTTTAAATGAAAGAGCAATACAAAGAGCACATATCACATGTGTTAAAAACTAACAGTGCCATCTCGTTTATAGTAGAGGACAATGGCAGTACAAAGAGTAGATACCACATGTGACAAAAACTAACAGTGGCATCTCCTTTATGGTAGAGGACAATGGCAGTACAAAGAGTACATACCACACATGTTTGAAGCGTTTGAATCTCACACCTTTTTGACTGCCTAGCTGTGAAATAGGCATACCTGAGCATCATTGACAGATAATCTGACATTTCAGAATGTGTTTGGGCGTATTCTGCAGCAATTAACTTCCAATATAGACCCTTTCAACAATAAAAACAAAAACAATGCTTGAACATTCTATTTGGGTCCCAATCTACTTCCTCTGCATTAAGATAACATATGGAATGTTAAAAGGAAGCCTTGTGGGGCCAACTATGATGCTGATAATGGAACTCTCTTGAAAGGGTCCATAGTCAATGGAACTGGCTACACCAGACGTGATAGCGGTGCACACTTTCAAATAAATTAGACCAGTCTTCTAAAACTATTT
This sequence comes from Alosa sapidissima, assembly GCF_018492685.1. Classification (NCBI taxonomy): domain Eukaryota; kingdom Metazoa; phylum Chordata; class Actinopteri; order Clupeiformes; family Clupeidae; genus Alosa; species Alosa sapidissima. The sequence goes on along the minus strand of NC_055976.1, from coordinate 19,841,689 downwards.
TTACGTTCTACAAACGGGAGCGCTTTAATAGTGGACCGTGTGTAGCCCGGCTGTTAAGACACAAATGTTTGAACCAATTAAGAGGCTTTCAAAATAAAAATCTCTCTCTCTCTCTCTCTCTCTCTCTCTCTCTCTCTCTCTCTCTCTCTCTCTCTCTCTCTCTCTCTCTCTCTCTCTCTCTCTCTCTCTCTCTCTCTCTCTCTCTCTCTCTCTCTCTCTCTCTCCCCATTCAGAAACCTGAGCTCGGTAAGTGGGAAGACCAGGCAGCAGATGCGAGAGACTCGTGGGCTGGTCGATTCTCTCGTTGCCTACGTGCAGAACTCTCTGGAGGAGGGCAAAGCTGAGGACAAGGTCAGCTATAGCATACTCAACCCCTATATGCTCATCACCTATAGTATACTCAACTCCTATACTCATCACCTATAGTATACTCATCCCCTGTATGCTCATCACCTATAGTATACTCATCCCCTATATGCTCATCACCTCATATATATTGCCATATACTAAGATTAGATTCAACTTACACATATACTTGAATATATGTTTAAACATCTACATACATATTGCTATCTAGATGGGTATTTGAATACACATCTACATACACCCATGTCCTGCTGTGGTCAGTGTATGTGTGTGTGTGTGTGTGTGTGTGTGTGTGTGTGTGTGTGTGTGTGTAAGATGACTATTTCACACATATCTTGTGAATAGCACATCCTGGGTAACTATCAATGTGACCTGCATGGGCAGGTGTGTGTAAATTGATCCTTTGCCATAGTCAGATTTGTTCTGGCAGCATATAATGTGTCAGTCACACTCAGTTTGGCAAGCAACCACCTCTATAAAACCATCACCTATATAAAATACTGACAGGTTAATGGATCAGTGCAGGTGTATCAACCGACCCAAACTGAAGGGCCTGCACACACATACACACACACACACCCACACACACACACACACACACACACACACACACACACACACACACACTCTCTCTCTCTCAATCTGCAGGGCCTACTGCACCCACACTGACAGTGCTTACTCAGGATGTTTCCCGGTAGTGAGAGAGAGAAAGACAGGAGTCTGTATATGTATATATTGAATGTGTGTGTGTGTGTGTGTGTGTGTGTGTGTGTGTGTTTGCCTGTCTGTCTGTATGAGTTATGACTATAAGTTATGATCGTCCCCATCTTTGCGGGCGTCTCTTTGGTCTCTGTGGTCTCATAGCCAGCATTCCTCTCCAACTGACAGGAACACACTAGTGCCCTGGGGACCATTCAGAGAGTCGTCTTCACTTTGAAAGAGATGGACTGTTATGATAAACCTCACACACTCCACTCCTTATAGTATGTGTTTCCCTGTGTGTGTGTGTGTGTGTGTGTGTGTGTGTGTGTGTGTGTGTGTGTGTGTGTGTGCGCGTGTGTGTCCCTCAGGGCGTGGAGAACTGTGTGTGTGTGCTGCGGAACCTGTCCTACCAGCTGTACAGTGAGCTGCCTCCATCAGTGCTGTTGCGTCTGGAGGGCCCCACCAGGGGGCAGGACACCCAGGAGAGCACCGCCATCGGCTGCTTCACACCGCAGAGCAAGAAGGCCAAAGAGGTCAGTCACAGAGGGCAGGCCAGGAGTTTACTCAGAACCACAAGGTCAAGAGGTCACTCACAGAGGGCAAGCCAAGAGGTCACTCAAAAACCAGAAGGTCAGAGATGTCAGTATGACCAAAGAGGTCAATCTCAGTAGGCAGGTCAGAGAGGTCAGAGCCAGAAGGTCAAGAGGTCAGTTACAGCGGGAAAGTCAGAGAGGTCAGTCACAGCAGGTGGGTCAAATAGGTTAGTCAGAAGGGCAAGGTCATTGAGGTCAGATGAAAAAAGAGGTCAATCAGAACCAAAAGGTTAAAGAGGTCACAGCCAGAAGGTCAAAGACATCAGAGACATAAGACAGGGCAAAGAAGTCAGAACCAGGTCAGATAGAGCAGGAGGGTCACAGAGGTCAGAGCCAAAGGTCAGAGGTCAATTGGCAGATAGCAGCATAGCAAAGGCCTAATAATTTGGTCGCCATAACCACAAGGTCAAAGTGTGCAAGAAGGAGGTCAACATAGGAGGGTCAAAGAGATCATCGCAGGAAGGTCAAATAGATTAACGAGTGTGTGTGTGTGTGTGTGTGTGTCTGTGTGTGTGTCCCAGCAGAAGAACCAGGAGTTGTCCACTCTGTCGGAAGTGGCCAGACAGCCCAAAGGGGCAGAGTGGCTGTGGCACCCCCTAGTGTTGGGGCTGTACAGCCGCGTCCTGCAGGCCTGTGAGAACAACGCTGCCACCAGGGAGGCCGCTGCCGGAGCCCTACAGAACGTCACCGCCGGAGACAGCCGGGTACAGAACCGCAGCACTAAACCATGGGTTCCTAATAGTGCCATGCTGTATTGGGTGTGCATCAGATGCAGCTGCACAAAGACAGGGAGAGAAATGAAGAGAGAAAGAGAGGCTTTTTTAACACACACACACACACACACACACACACACACACACACACACACACACACACACACACACACACACACACACACACACACACACACAAACTCACTGACCCTTGTCTCTCTGGTGTGCAGTGGGCATCTGTGTTGAGTCGAGTGGCTCTGGAGCAGGAACGTTTGCTGCCGGTGGTGCCGGACACACACACACACACACACACACACACACACACACACAAACTCACTGACCCTTGTCTCTCTGGTGTGCAGTGGGCATCTGTGTTGAGTCGAGTGGCTCTGGAGCAGGAACGTTTGCTGCCAGTGGTGCCGGACACACACACATCCACACACACACACACACACACACACACACACACACTCACTGACCCCTGTCTCTCTGGTGTGCAGTGGGCGTCTGTGCTGAGTCGAGTGGCTCTGGAGCAGGAACGTTTGCTGCCAGTGGTGCTGGACCAGCTGAGGACCCAGAGTGACGTGGAGCTGCGCTCCCTTACAGGGCTACTGAGGAACCTGTCCCGCCATGGCCGCAACAAGGACGACATGGGTGAGGGAACACACACACAAACACACAACACACAGATACACAAAAACCCACAACACACACACGCAGATACACACAAACACACAACACACAGATACACACAAACCCACAACACACACACGCAGATACACATAAACACACACACACACATGCAGATACACACAAACACACACACACACACATGCAGATACACACACACACGCACTCACACACAAACACACAACACACACACGCAGATACATACACACACACACACAAACACACACACACACACACACACACACACACACACACACACACACACACACACACACACACAGTACACATACACACTCACTCACTCTTTCTTCTTGACCCCGGCAGCCACTAAGGTGGTGAACATCCTGGTGACTAAGTTGCCAAGCGACGGGCACCAGAAGCAGCCGTCTGGTGAGGTGGTGGTGAACATCTGCGGCACGCTCAACAACCTGGTGGCCGGCAGCTCGCTGGCTGCCCGGGACATCACCTTCTTCGGAGGACTGCCCAAACTGGTGGCCATCAAGACCTCCCACGACAATAGGTACTCTTCTTTAGGTGTATTTCTTGTATCTTCTTTCTTTCTTTCTTTCTTTCTTTCTTTCTTTCTTTCTTTCTTTCTTCTGTTATTATATTTCTTTCTTTCTTTCCTTGGTAATCTTTTTCGTCATCTTCCTCGTCAGCATTCAGGTATCGTAGAATTTGTATGTGCTTGTGTTACAACTTCTTGAGCTGTAACAACCACCCATGTTAACTATTAGTGAATATGGATTAGTAACTTTTCCTTTGGTCAGTCAACAGCTGGAGTGAATGTGCCATTATACTAAATGACTAGCAGATGTTTACTTACTGACAGTTATTTATAAACAGACCATTGTTTACATAGTGTATGGGCAGGACACTACGTGGGACATCACCCACCCCATCTCTATTTTATTCCAATCTAACATCAGATCTTATCAGTGTTACCTACTCCATAAAACATTCCTGTATTTCATTAAAAAAATGGTCCTAAAAAAAAAACTATGATCCCGTGCATCATTCATATTACTTTCATACTTTAATTTCTTGTGTTGTTAAATGGCAATTTTTAATGTTAATAATGTTGTCTGTGATGATTTTAATTGAGTTCTTTTTATTAACTGTTAACATTATTGACTGTGTTAGTGTTGTGCATTTTTTGTTGTGCTGTTTGCTATTTTGCTCTTTGCACTAGCTGTTGTTATTGTTGTGTTGTTGTTGATGGTGTTGTGAACTGTGTCCCCAGCCCTGGGAAGCTGAAGGCTGCCAAGGCTGCCTCCACTGTGCTCTCAAACATGTTCCAGTATTCCAAACTGCACAAGGATTATAAACAGGTGAGATACACAAACAACCAGTATATCAGAGGGGTATTCCAGAAAGGAGGTTTAACAAACACTGAGATAAAACTTAACCTCTGGGTTGTCTGAACCTGTGGCGACTAAACCCGAGCTGTCGGTTCCAAAACACCGGTTACCAGTTAGTTAAATCAACCCTGTGTTAGATAACCTAGAGTTGTGCGCGTTCACGGCGAACTTATACAGGCATCATCTATTGAGAGTCGAAACCATGAGTGAAACCGGCGAAACGAAGAGCACCGTATTTTTCAGAGGCGGAGTAGTCGAGGCTTACGAGGAGGAGAGAACTGTAATAACAAAAAAAAGAGCAATACTTAAGCGCCTGCGTCCGAGACCTTGCTTGGCAGAGAATAGCCTAACTGACCGTGTAAATGCGCATGTTTAAGATAGCCTATTTAATGTCAAAAGAACAATTAAATAATTTACTGGACATCACGTATTGTATTGACTGCTTTGAATGATGCTTTCTTAAACTAGCCTAGTTGTAATAGATTGAGCGGGCCATAGAATTCTTTGAGAATCCCAAATGTAATTTTCTATTTTAACATGGGTCCTGCAGCTGTGGGCCAAGTTAAACTTTTGCGCTCCATCATCGGAAGGGTGAATGTCGGAAGGCATGGTATTGGACACATTTCGGTGCACATTTGGAAAATGTAATAAGTGATGCTGACCTGCCAGTTGGTGAAACTACACTTTAATGATCCTCGTGGGTTTGTGTCCAGGAAAACGAATGAAGTTGCGCAGGAACTGCTTTAGCGCAAGGCAAACTTTACGCACCGACCGACATCTTGCCGATATGCTCTGCGTCTCCAACACTACAAAAACTCCCAGTCGGAGAGCGTGTGTAGCCTATTAAAAAAATATTTTATCCCAAATGCCATCAGCATTCTTAACCAAACTTAGTGACAACATGCATACCCAACTGAGCTGTACAGCTATATTTAAACTTATTTATTCATTTTCTATAGGCTATGTTTCCCCTTTTTTGTACTGTACTTGTTTTAATTATATCTTCAATGTGTCTGAGATGTTGTTTGTCCATCTGTCTGGTGAGCCAAACACAAATGTCCACTATGGTGTAGGCTACCTAGCCTACATTAAAGATTTATTTTATTCTATTCTAATCCACCATGCGTTATGTAGGGATGGAGAATGCTTTTCAAGTAGCCTATATTAGGATTCAGCTGAAAAACTCTAGCGCTCTTGAAAAACTTGTTTGGAAAAGAATGGATAGGCTATCATGTGATGTCGTGGTCTTATCGCCCGGTGAATTGCACGGATGAAAATTACATTATTTTGTGCTTCTTTGTCAATCGGACCTTCGTCAAAATGAAACGCCATTGTGTGACCAGTGTAAAAATAGCGGCCTGATTGAACATGCACTGAAATAACCGAACATAATTGAACATAACCTGAACAAAACCTACCCCCTACCAGGTTAAGTTCAGAGCCTATGTTACCATAGTTACTTACATAGCCTGATCATTTTTGAGCTTTCTGGAACTGAAATCCCAGGTTTATCGTTTACTCTGGGTTTACATACCCAGTTCAGTTCAGAGCCTATGTTACCATAGTTACTTACATAGCCTGATCATTTTTGAGCTTTCTGGAACTGAAATCCCAGGTTTACCGCTAACTCTGGGTTAACATACCCAGTTAAGCCAGTAAACCTGCTTTCTGGAATACCCCCCAGGGGGGTATTCCAAGTACGTGGTTTTGTGACAAACCTGGGTAAGTTAACTCAGAGTAAGTGTAAACCTCTTACAACAAGAGCCCTATGGCATTGTTTTGTAAGGAGAATGAAGCCATACAGCTCTTCTATTAGGAGGTTTACCACTTACTCTGAGTTAACTTACCCAGGGTTGCCACTAAACCACATACTTGGAATACCCCCCTGAAGCATAGTGATCAGACTAGGCCTCCTGGGTACAGCAGGTATGTGTGTGTGTGTGAGTCTTTGTGTTTGTGTGTGTGTGTGTGTGTGTGTGTGTGTGTGTGTGTGTGTGTGTGTGTGTGTGTCTGTGATTGTGTGTATGCGTGTGTGTGTGTGTGTGTGTGTGTGTGTGTTGACTGAAGTATTGACAGTCTGAAACGTCAGGAGTTTGTTGGTGTGTGTGTGTGTGTTTGTGTGTATGTTTGCGTGTGACCAGATCTAGGAGTCCACAGCCGTCCCCTTTGGGACATACTGTATGGCAGCACTAGTGTAGGATGTTACTCCTGCTATGATATTAATGGAGTAGTACATATTATGGGGGTGGATTAATATGCCTTTGATCACTGTGTGGCCCTGAAGTTTTGCAGGTATCATTTCATCCATCATATGTTGGTTCACTTGGAGGATAAACACGGGAGACTATCAGGGATGATAAGGCGAGAGGCAGTTCAGAGAGATGACAGAAAAGAGAGAAATCTCTAAAAGGTCCTTTTTAGAATCAGGGAGTTGGTCATGTTGCTATCACAGCAGCCCTCTGCATGGTAAACGCCTTTCCAGAGGCCCTGGCGCTGCTACAAGCATCAGCCCATGTTTGCGTTAGACCTGCACAAACACTGACTCTGAGCTAGTTAATTATTATCTCAGGTCTGGTCTTTATCTGTCTCAGGCTCTCTGACCACAGACACATACACACACACACACACACACACACACACACACACACACACACACACACACGCCTGGCAGAGATGCCTTGGTAGACTGGCTGGAGAAGTGGGCGTTGGTGATTCAGAGTGACAGTAAATATCCCTCTTTCTTTTCTTCTCCCACTCTCTCTTTTCTCTCACTCTTCCTCCTCTTCTCTCTCTCTTCTCTCTTTCTTTTTTCTTTCTCTTTTTCCTCTTCTCTCTTCTCTCTTTTTTCTCTCCCTTTCTTCCTTTCTCTTTCTACCTCTCTCTCTCTGCCTCCCTCCCTCCCTCTATCTTTCTCTCTTTTTCTCTCAGTCAGCTACTCGTGCCTTACTGGGCAGTGTTGTAATTCCAACACACATGTCAGATGCAGTGTTTAGCTGTGTGTCAACAATGTGGTGCCACAGCATTTCCCAAACACCAGAGGGTCGTAGGCTACACGTTACACATTCTTTGTCCATGTGGCTCTGCGTCCTGAGTCACAACCACAAGATAAACATTAGCTCAAGGGAAAGACTCAACCCACTGACTTAACTAAAAAACTACCATTTCTTTGTCTTTACTGGGCCTTATATTATATTACGCTGGCTAATGTGTCCTGCACGTGAACTTCCTGTGGGATCATTTCTGTGTGTACAGTTTTGTATTCCTCTTGACCAACTCTATAATCAGGAGACTGCCATATGGCTATCATATGGTAGTTGTTGTGTATGTTACAATACCCTGCTGAAAGAAACAGCTAGAAACCAGCTTATGCTGGAAGCTAGTTTCAGATGGTTTTAGCTGGTCTTTGCTGGTTTTCTTCTTGCTGCTGTAGCTGGTTGGGCCACCAGGTGGACATGCTCCATCTGAGGTTATCATGCTGAGACCATCATGCTGGTGTGACCAGCCTATCATGTGGGATACAGTTGGTGTAAGACCGTCATGCTGGTAACCAGCCTGCCAAGCCTGACATTGTTGGTGTAAGATGGTCATGTTATCTTTCTAGAATGATCAACATAAGCTGGCATGGCCAGTTAAACCAGCAATGTACAGTAAGACCAGCAACACCAGGTAAAATGACCAGCTTGAGGTGGTACGACAAGCAAAACAAGCTGAATTACCATCGTCAGCTGGGTAAACCAGCTGAAGGTATGTTTTCACAAGAGTTTTGCTGGTTTAGCTGGTCAACCATCATAGGGTGGTCACACAAGCTGGTTAACAAGCTGGTCCACCATCAAACCACCTTAAGCTGCTCAGGCTGTTTTTTTTCAGCAGGGCAGTTAGAGATGCTGCATTCGTCAATGATTACAGTATGCTGGAGTTGTTGCATATGCTATTATGCTAGCAAGTCATGTAATTGTAGACAATGCAAGTTGATTTGTATAGCACTTTTCATATACAGAGGCAATTCAGTGTGCTTTTGATAGAAGTAAAAAAGGACAGATAATGATTAAAATAAAGTAAATACATCAAATATAGAATCATTTAAAAAGTACATTCATTCCATATAAGGAGAAAAAAAACATTGTGGAAGAGCGATAGCTACATGTCATGTGTAATTTAATTTATTGACATGGGAGAATGACAATGGTGCAGTCATTGTTTTTCAAAAAAGAAGCGAGCAGGAGGCCTGATTTTCAATAACACTCACCTGCAGCTTCCTGCACACTCGCTAGTCTATTCTATTGTGTGTTTTCCGAATGCTAAGAAGAAGCTGTGCCTCGACTTTGAGAAATTTGACTCGGCAGAGCTCAGTTCTACCATGCACGAATCCTTGAGGATCCTCGACTTTGAGAAACAGCCTGGGTCTTGACTTTGCAGTATTGTAGACACTGCTTGCTTTTGTTTTCAGCAGTAGATATTTGAAGCGGGTTACGTTGCCTCTGTGAAATCTGTCAGTGCCTCTGTGAGATGCGTTGTTGTGTGCTGAAGCGATGGGGTCAGATGCCATGTGTGTGTGTAATGAAGACCGATATCCATCTTTGTGTCTGTCCACAGTTATCACACCAGCTATCAGCAACTCCACTGTGATTTAACCAACAAACTCCTGACGTTTCAGACTGTCAATACTTCAGTCAACACACACACACACACACACACACACACACACACACACACACACACAAACACAGTCCCACCAGAAATGCTGCATGACATGCATATCTTACATAGCTCTGCTGGGTGAATCTATTGTATTCATCCAAGGTGGCCCAGGTCAGCTAGAGAGAATAGAATGGATCTGATGTTATAACATACAGTGCTGTGCTCCTGCAGGGTAACTGGTAGAGCAAGATGCTAACAACAGCCCAAATGAAATGTAGCATAAATGTAGACATGATGTAAAAGTTCAACTTTAATATCTTCTGGAGTCATGCCCATAAAGAGATACACTATGTTTGCTATGTTTAACAGTTGGACTGTTGAATGAAAGCATGAATGAATAAACAAATTAATGGATTGATGGATGAATGAATGAGTGAGTGAATTAATTGAATAATAAATGAACTAATTAATTAACAAATTGATGAATGAATGAATTGAATTAATTAATGAATATAGGTGATGGTGGGGCTCATGTCACTACCTCCTGTGTGTGATCCTCACTTATTCTAAAGCATGGATATTGTAAGTGAGACTGAAGGAACCACAGCAGACTTAATGTAATATGGGTGGACTGGATCGATACTCATGCATTTGCAAATGCAAACTCTGGCTCGAATGTGAACAGAGGCCGCTTTGGAATTTTGGCTACATTTTAAAAGCGTGTCACTCGCTTTTCAGAATTCCAGACTGGTCGCACCCTTCCATCTGAGTGTGTCTCTGTGCTCTTGTCTTTTACAGAAAGGATTCACCAAGCAAGACTTTGTGGACCCAACGCTCTGAACGCCTTCTGTGAGTGAGTGACTGAGTGAGTGAGTGAATGAATGAGTGAGTGACTGAGAGTGTATTCTGAGTGAGTGAGTAAGTGAGTGAGAGTTTGTATGAATGCATGAGTGAGCAACTAACTGAGTGAATGAGTAAGTGAGTGAGTGACTGACTGTCCGTCTGTCTTCAAGAGTGTTCCGGAGACCTCCGCCAGATGCCGAGGTGCTGAAGGACAACATGAAGACCCCTATTAAGGAGCCCCTACACCCTTACTGGAGCTGTGGCCTAGCACCCACACTTTTATCTGGGCTTGGATTGCTCTGGCAGCCTGTTAGCAAAACACTGCAGCTCTCTTTATCTGTCTATGTAAGAAGGAAGCTGGTGGAGAAGAGACGCTAATTTAACCTGCTGGAAAACTGGACGATGAGTGTATGTGTGTGTGTGAGTGTGTGTGTGTGCCTGTGTGTGTGTGTGTGTGTTTGTGTGAATGATGTGTGTGTGTGTGAGTTTTCCAGACTGGCAAAACTGATAGCAGTAGCCCACTTCCTGCGCATGTGGCTTTGTGTATGAGTGTTTAAGTTTGTACAACTGATCATTTTAACAGCGGCATTTGTATTTCATATTTGGTTGTGTGTGTCTGTGTTTGTGTATTTGTTACGTGTGTGTGTGTGTGTGTGTGTGTGTGACTGTGTGTGTTTATAAACACTGGACTGGTCCAGCTATGGTGTTTTAAAGGCCCGTGACTCAAACACTGACCAATACCACCTGGCCTCCTATAAGCACACATGCATCACGCCTCTCAAATTCGGGTCCCATTCACCTGCAGTCCTCCCTGTGGGTCTCTAAGTAACTCATGTTGGAAGGAAGATCCACTGTTTGAGCCCTCTTCAGTAGCCACCATTCCCTGTGGGTGGGCTGCAAGCAGTGGCTTCTGGAATAGATGTCCAAAATAATTCACTATTTTTATTTTTTCTTGGACAAACAATAGGAAAGATCTGACTTGGTTTGGCTGGACTGTGGGTCCTGTTGGGTGGAAACCATTTTTTGGAATTTAGCATGTAGGTTATTAACACAAAAACACTGTATCGGAAGCATTGTGTTTTTGTTTTCCTGACACTCACACACAGACACACACACACACACACACTGTAGCGGGCTTTGTGTTTGCGTGTTGCCACTCAGCGTCTCACCCCTAGTCCAGGCTTACTGCTGTCGTGTGTACTGAAGCTTTCTGCAATTTAGGAGGGAATTCAGTCAGATCTCTTGGCCTGTACTGTTCCCAGATGTTCCAGAATGCGCTGGAACACAGAACTCTTCTGAATTCTGACTGAGTGGGATGGGTGGGGAGAAAGGCTATTATGCAACATTGGCTAGGAAACCTTTTGTTTATGGGCTGAATGAATGGCTAGGGATAAGTAAATGGGATGTTTTTTTTAAGTCATGTGATACAGTAGATATCCCATTGGTCAACTGATTGTTTCATGCTGATGTAATGCTGCATATCCTTGTTAGGCTTTCAAAAATGTTTCACAATGTTATTAAAATTTGAACTTGAAATGGATGGATTGTGACTCTTACTTCAATATTTTAGCAGCTGTTCACAATGCAAGCAGTTGCTCAGTACGTCATCCATCATAATTAGAATGAAGTGACAGAACTTCCATTTTGCTTAAATTGCTTTAGAACACGGAGTGAAATGATCATCCTGAAGATTCTTTCATGGCAGCAATGGCATTCTGTAATTATAACTGAGACACTTATGTTGATTTACTCAATCTGTTGTGGTTGTTGTCACCAACTGTTTTCAGCTTCTGGTGGGTGTGACCAACAACATCTCAGCTACACATCAATTGGTTTCAGATGCAGTAAACTCCATTTTTTTTCCCCAAATGCCAAGCGAGCCCCAGTTTTGGGATGTAACATAATGGAAGTCCTCTTTCTCTTAGAGTCAGAGCATTAAACAACAGTGCAGGTTTAATCAGGTTTACTCATGAACTTAGCATAGCTCTGAAGTGCAAGACAGTGGGTCTGCATGCATGCATGTGTGAGTGGGAGTGTGTGTGTGTGTGTCTGTATGTGTGTGTGTGAGAGAGAGTGGGAGTGTGTGTGTGTGTATTGTGTGTGTGTATGTGAGTGGGAGTGTGTGCGAGTGTGTGTATTGTATGTTGGTGTGTGGGATCAGTCTTGATTTATGACCGTGAAGAATTACCACATTCTGTGAGAAGTCGCACACCACTGCTCCACCAGGGTAGTGGAATGCCTCTTTCTTCCTCTCTCTCTCTCTCCCTCTCACTTCTCTCTCTCTCTCTCCCCCTGGCAACCTAAAAGAGCTCCAAGAGCAGTATGAGCTCCAAAAAAAAAAAACATTCTCCTGCCTCGGGGTCATTACTGAGGTCTATGGTCAACGTGCCTGACATGTCTGAGTGACATCTGCTCTTCATCATCTTGTAATTGTTTATCTCTTCTTGCAGTCATCACTCATATTGCTTCAGTAGCACATAGAATCATGACTATGTGCTGATGGGTTTCTGAATTAGTATAGAAAGTCACCATGGCTAACTCATCAATATTCAGTGTTCAATTCAGTAATATTATTATATTTGTGTATTTTAACTAATAAACATTAGCTTTACCCTTTATCAGTGATCCTATCAGATGGCATCTCTGAACAGGGGAACGGTGCAACAGACACATGTGTACACAGCGCTGGAACAAAGATCAGCACTGCATCCTGTTGCTCAACAGCTTCCTGACAAAAAAAGGCCGTTATGAGTGAAACTAAATATCATCATGAGCGAGAGAGCGATAACATCTGGGCCGGATCAGAGCCACATCTGGGCCAAATCAGTGGGCTAGTTCTCATGTGGCCCAGACTGGGTGAACCATAACAGTCAGGTGCAGATAAAAACAGATGGGTCAGAAAGAGCTGAAGGTGCTTGCACACTGTCCTAACAAACAACAACAACAAACAACAACAAATTCTAACAAACATCAACACATATCAACAAACACCAAATAAATACCAACAAATAGGCTACCAACAAACACCAAGAAATACCAAACTACCAACTGGGTCAGTGTCCACCACCAGTCAGTGTTTGTTGGATGGAGCTGATGGAGTCAGACATGTACTATGTCAGTCTTTTCAACTACTGTAGGTAGAGTGGAACTAGCATTCACTTGACAATATAAGACACAGGCTTCTACTGTTGTATGCTTTACTTAATTGATTTTAGTGCAAGGAGGACCAATGTTACGTGGTGAACAGATTATCTATAATAAGGTGCCATAATAAATAGCAAACTAGTAATTACCTAACCCTTTGTTAATATTTGTTAATGTCATGAGCCCTCTCACTCCACCGGGTTACCACCTTAATTGGTTTCCATTATCTTCCACTCTGCTCACCACTCTCTCTACTCAGCCTAACTAGCTCCACCTGTCCCTGCTCTGCTCTGCTCTAATTACTCTGCCAGCTGCGCTGCATTACCCACTAACCTCTCCCAGTATTTAAAGCCCTGTCTTTCAGCTCTCCTTTGTCAGATCGTCTGCAAAGCTCACACCCGGAACCTGTTTGCTCGCGCTTCTGGCTCACTCTTGTTTTGTGACCCCGGACCTGCCTGAATCTTGGATACTCTTCTGCCCCAGAAAACCAGACCTGCTTTCTGCCTTGCTACTACGAATTTGGATTTCCCTTGAACTGTACTTCTGCCTTGTTTCATCCGCCCTGTTGTGTCTGTGTTCCCCCCCCAGGACTTCCGGACCACCCACCACCGGCGTCATAGGACGCATCGCTGCCACTGGGTGGGACACAGACACAGCACATTGGACGGAACCCCTGTATCCCTGTTATTCCCAGTAACCCCTGGAGCCTTCACTCACTCCCTACTTCCCTTTTCCCTTAAGTTTAATAAACTTTCTGGTGTGACGCAATTGTGGTCCTCTGGTCGTCTGTCTGAACAGTGAGAGTACGATCTGACCATCATGGACTCAGCGCACACTTCCCCCGACATGGAAACCGACGAACCTGAGCAACCCACCGCCATGCAACGCCTGGAACACACTGAGAGAGGGCTAGCCCGCATGAGCGGCGACATCACCTCCCTGCTTCAGGTCGGCCACCAACAGCATCAGCAGTTCCAGCAGCAGTTCCAGCAGCAGCAACAACAACTCGCCATGATCATCCAACTCCTCCCCAACCTTACCCCAGCCACTCCGCCCACCGGCCCAGTTCCAGGCAGTCTGCCCACCAGCCCTGCCCCTGAGTTACCTGCCCCGGTCATTGCAGCCGCTGCTCCGGAACCCAAGATTGGAAACCCCGAGCGGTTCAACGGCGATTCAACCCAGGTCCGGCCATTCCTGACTAGCTGCCGACTTCAGTTCTCCTTGCAGCCAAGGACCTTCGCCACGGAAGGGGCTAAAGTTGGGTATGCCATCACTCACCTGACGGGCCGAGCTCGACTCTGGGGAACAGCAGAGTTCGAACGTCAAACCCCCGCATGTGCAACCTTCAACCTGTTTGCTGAGGAGATGCTGAAGGTGTTTGACCTGGATTCACCAACCGCAGAGGCGTCTCGTGAACTGTTCAGTATTCGACAAGGCAGACGTACAGTCGCAGACCATTCCATCGACTTCCGAACCCTGGCAAGAGGAAGTTCTTGGAACACACCATCGTTGGTGGACGCGTTCTTCCATAGCTTGGCCGACTATATCAAGGACGAGTTGGTCTCCCATGAACTGCCTTCCACTCTTGATGAAGCCATCGCACTGACTGTCCGGATCGACAGAAGGATACAGACCCGTCGTCGTGAGAGGGGGCGCCAAGGTCCACCAACTACCGGCATTCGGAGAGATCCGACGGGGCTCCTGTCATCTACTGCCACTCACCCAAGTCAGCTTGACCAGTCTGAGCCCATGGAGATTGGGCGAGCCTCTCTCACTCCTGCAGAGCGCCAGCGCCGCTTCACCTCAAACCTCTGCCTCTATTGTGGAGGTGATGGACATCGTGTGGTAACCTGCCCTTTTAAAAGCCGAAGCTCACCGGGCATAGGGGGAGTCCGGTTGAGCTCAATGACCATCCAGTCCTCCGACCGCAAACCCCTGCTGCAAGTTCACCTCCGCCTCTCTGACTCAACTCACACCCTGGCTGCTCTGGTGGATTCTGGCGCCGAAGCCAACATAATGGACATCAAACTGGCACGCCAACTGGGACTGGAGAACCACCGTTTGACACCTCCTATTCCTGCCCGGGCACTGGACGGACACTTACTCGGATCGGTCACTCATGTCACGGCCCCGGTCTCGATGGGTCTGTCCGGAAACCATCAAGAAACTATCCAGTTTCACCTGCTCCCCTCTCCAGGCCAACCCCTCATCCTGGGTTACCCATGGCTCCGCCGGCACAACCCTCAGCTCGACTGGGTGACCGGGGTGATCAGGGAGTGGGGGGAGGACTGCCACCGAACCTGCCTGCTTGCTGCCGCACTACCCCCTCGGCCAGTACCCACTAACTCCGCTCCTGACCTCTCCAATGTCCCAGAATGCTACCATGGTCTCAGAGAAGTGTTTAACAAAGCACGAGCCACATCTCTGCCCCCTCACCGACCGTACGACTGTGCCATCGACCTCCTCCCTGGAACAGCCCCTCCAAAGGGCCGTCTTTATTCGTTGTCTGCTCCTGAAAGAAAGTCCATGGAGGACTACATCAACGACTCTCTGTCCGCGGGATTAATCCGTCCATCTTCATCTCCTGCTGGTGCTGGCTTCTTCTTTGTGGGGAAGAAGGACGGATCTCTTCGCCCCTGCATCGACTACAGGGGACTCAACGACATCACAGTGAAAAACCGTTACCCTCTGCCTCTGCTCACCTCTGCCTTTGAGTTGCTCCAGGGAGCCACTGTTTTTACCAAGTTGGATCTCAGAAACGCTTACCACCTAGTGCGGATCCGGGAGGGAGATGAATGGAAAACCGCATTCAATACACCAACAGGCCACTACGAGTATCTGGTTATGCCTTTTGGCCTCACCAATGCTCCTGCTGTGTTCCAGGCTCTAGTGAATGATGTGCTGCGGGACATGTTAAACAAGTTTGTCTTCGTTTACCTGGATGACATCTTAATCTACTCCAGAAACCTGTCTGAACACACCCGCCATGTCCAGCAAGTCCTTCATCGTCTCCTGGAGAATTCCCTCTACGCCAAGGCAGAGAAATGTGAGTTTCACGTCAAGACAGTGGCCTTCCTGGGGTACATAGTGGCAGAGGGAAGTATCCAAATGGATCCTGCCAAAATATCAGCAGTCACTTCATGGCCAGTTCCGGAGAACAGAAAGAAGCTGCAACAGTTTCTGGGGTTTGCTAACTTCTATAGAAAGTTTATCCGGAACTACAGTACCATTGCTGCCCCTCTCACTGCTCTAACCAGCACCAAGCAACCCTTCACCTGGACCCCAGCAGCCGACAAAGCCTTCAGTACCCTCAAGGTAAGGTTCACCTCCGCTCCCATCCTCCAGATGCCTGATGTGGACCGGCAATTCATTGTGGAGGTGGACGCCTCGGATGTGGGAGTTGGTGCTGTGATTTCTCAGTGGGCTGCGGAGGATAGGAAGCTACATCCCTGTGCCTTTTTCTCACGTCGGTTGTCCCCCTCTGAGTGCAATTACGACATAGGGAACCGAGAGCTGCTGGCTGTGAAGCTTGCCTTGGAGGAGTGGCGTCACTGGCTGGAGGGGTCCACCATTCCATTTCTCGTTTGGACCGATCATAAGAACTTGGAGTACATCCGCACGGCCAAACGGTTGAACTCCAGGCAGTCCCGCTGGGCCCTGTTCTTCACCAGGTTTAATTTCACTCTGTCATACCGGCCTGGATCACGCAACACCAAGCCAGACGCCCTCTCCCGTCAATTCCAGAAGGATGACACCCCCTCCAAGGATCCTGTGTCGATTCTGCCAAGTCCCTGCATCGTAGCAGCTCTGACCTGGGCTGTTGAGGAACAGGTGCTGGAAGCTCTCCGTAACCAGCCAGGTCCCAGCGCTTGCCCAGCTGACCGCCTGTTTGTCCCCGAAAACCTGAGGTCCCAGGTCATTCAGTGGGGACATGACTCCCGCCTAGCTTGTCACCCTGGCTCCACCCGCACTTACAACCTGCTCGCCCAGAGGTTCTGGTGGCCCTCTCTGAGAAGGGATGTACGGGAATTCGTCCAAGCCTGCCCCATCTGCAACCAACACAAGTCGTCCTGCCAGCCCCCAGCCGGATTGCTGCAGCCCCTGCCTGTGCCCAGACGTCCCTGGTCTCACATCGCCCTTGACTTTGTCACGGGGCTGCCCCCTTCAAGTGGCATGACCGTCATTCTGACCATAGTTGACCGATTCAGCAAGATGGCACACTTCGTTCCCCTCCCCAAGCTCCCAACCGCCAAGGAGACCGCCCAGGTGGTCCTGGAACACGTCTTCCGGATCCACGGACTGCCAAGGGATGTAGTTTCTGACCGTGGCCCACAATTTTCCTCTGCCTTTTGGAAGGAGTTCTGTCACCTGCTGGGAGCCACAGTCAGTCTGACTTCCGGATTCCATCCCCAATCCAATGGGCAGTCAGAGCGGGCAAATCAGGAGCTCGAGAAGGCACTGCGATGCATGACCTCACGCAACCCCCACTCCTGGTCGCAGCAATTGACATGGGTGGAGTACGCACACAATTCTCTGACCTGCTCTGCCATCGGTATGTCCCCCTTCCAATGTGTTTATGGATACCAGCCTCCTCTATTTGCCAGCCAGGAAGGGGAGGTTACTTGCCCATCTGCACTTGCTTTTGCCCGTCGATGTCGCCGCACCTGGTCACAAGCCCGAGCCACACTCCTCAGATCCGTTGCCAGCTACACTACCGGGGCCAACCGTCGGAGAATTCCTGCTCCCACCTACCATGTTGGTCAAAGGGTGTGGTTGTCATCGAAGAACCTGCCACTCAGGGTGGAGTCGCAAAAGCTGGCACCTCGGTTCCTTGGCCCATTCCCTATTGTAAGAGTGATTAGCCCAACTGCTGTCCGGCTCCAACTGCCTAATTCCATGAGGGTGCACCCCACTTTCCATGTGTCTAAGATTAAGCCCATTCATGAGAGTCCGCTGGTCCCTGCTGCGCCTTCTCCTCCTCCTCCACGGCTCGTCGATGGTGGTCTGGTTTACACCGTCCGCCGCCTGCTTCGGTCCAGACGGAGGGGTAGGGGTCTCCAGTACCTCATTGACTGGGAGGGCTATGGACCTGAGGAAAGGACCTGGGTCCCGGCTAGTCGGATTGTGGATCGGACTCTCATCACCGCCTTCCACCAACGGCATCCTGATCAACCTGCAATCCGTAGGGGCCGCCCCAGAGGGGTCCCTGACCGTCCTGCCCGCTCGGCTTCCTGTCCTGTGCCTGACCCTGTCTCGGGACCTGTCCCATCTCCCGACCACGACCCTCCGGCTTCCTCCGAGGATGAGGACGTTCACTCGGACCGTTCGGAGGAGTTCTAGCCCTCCTCCGGCTCCCCTCCTCCCGCCCGGCGTGGTGTTGCTCTTGGGACTTCTGGGGCCGTCCCTTGGGGGGGGGGTTCTGTCATGAGCCCTCTCACTCCACCGGGTTACCACCTTAATTGGTTTCCATTATCTTCCACTCTGCTCACCACTCTCTCTACTCAGCCTAACTAGCTCCACCTGTCCCTGCTCTGCTCTGCTCTAATTACTCTGCCAGCTGCGCTGCATTACCCACTAACCTCTCCCAGTATTTAAAGCCCTGTCTTTCAGCTCTCCTTTGTCAGATCGTCTGCAAAGCTCACACCCGGAACCTGTTTGCTCGCGCTTCTGGCTCACTCTTGTTTTGTGACCCCGGACCTGCCTGAATCTTGGATACTCTTCTGCCCCAGAAAACCAGACCTGCTTTCTGCCTTGCTACTACGAATTTGGATTTCCCTTGAACTGTACTTCTGCCTTGTTTCATCCGCCCTGTTGTGTCTGTGTTCCCCCCCCAGGACTTCCGGACCACCCACCACCGGCGTCATAGGACGCATCGCTGCCACTGGGTGGGACACAGACACAGCACATTGGACGGAACCCCTGTATCCCTGTTATTCCCAGTAACCCCTGGAGCCTTCACTCACTCCCTACTTCCCTTTTCCCTTAAGTTTAATAAACTTTCTGGTGTGACGCAATTGTGGTCCTCTGGTCGTCTGTCTGAACCGTGAGAGTTAATTGTTACTAACATATCTATTTGGCACAAGTTAATAGTTTTTTCATCATTAATTAAATATTAGTTGTTTGCATAAAATCTGTATGTTAATGTTTTAGCAAATCTATTAACTAATATTGTATTAATATGTGTTAATAGTTAACTAAATGTCTTGTTGGCACTAATTAACAGTTATTTCTTACATCATTTAAATGTTAAATGTTTATTTACAAACTATATGTTAATAGAAAAGTTAATGACTTATTATTATTTAACTAATTGTTATTAAACTGTGCTTCTGCCTATCCCAATATGAACCACTCCCCATATGACCCTTACAATAGATAGATAGATAGATACTTTATTGATCCCCAAGGGGAAATTCAAGAAAAAAACACGGAGCTACCTTGACATGCTGCCACTCTTGTTGGCGCCGGAACCGCTTGCAATAAAGTTGGTTAAGCTTAATTAATATATTAGTAGTATTAGCTATAAGCGTGGGGCCCCTTATAATAAAGTTGGTTAAGCTTAATTAATATATTAGTAATATATAACTATCAGTATGGGGGACCCTTATAATAAAGTTGGTTAAGCTTTATTAATATATTAGTAGTATATAGCTATCAGTGTGGGGCCCCTTATAATAAAGTTGGTTAAGCTTAATTAATATATTAGTAATGTATAACTATCAGTATGGGGGGCCCTTATAATAAAGTTGGTTAAGCTTTATTAATATATTAGTAATATATAACTATTAGTCAGACGGTGAAGGGACTGAGACCAAAACTGCCTTATCACATTTATTCCTTTAGGAAAAGTTCAAACAAAACATGCCTTCAAGCACTGGCATACATAAAACAGCATCTGCACAAGCAAAATAAAAAGAAGGAGTTGAATGTTTTACATGGATCATTCCTATACCATCACTGTCAGCCCTACTAGCAAGGGAGACATGCGACATGGAATGTTCAGGTGCGCAGAACGACAGTTTATTAATATTCTGAGACTCACTAAACACTCACAGACGTAGAGCATACAGAGGTAATGCATAAACATAATGCTAAACTAACTGCTAGCGGAGTTTACAGCTAGTCACATTAGACTAACTCGTGGTCATAACATGGGCTTTTCCCATGCAAAGACTTGCAGAAAACATCAAGAACATTACATTCTTCTTTGTTAGTGCAGAAGATATTAAAAAACATGAGGAAACGTACGAACTGGAGAGACGTTACGCCTCGGCCAAAATGATCAGTGGAACATGATCTATGGAACATAGAACAATGGAACAATACTATGTTATTTCCACTATTTTCATGCTTTATCATCACTAAATTCTCCCTGATCTACATTCTAGACACCTGGAAACAATGTCCAAAATGGTGCATTATGAAGAATAAAATTCATATTATGGAGCTTCATAGTCAAAAATGTTATTTCATTAAAAGAAAGAACAAATATGTATCTTTATCTAGTATAAATCCCATTAGGATCATCAAGTGCCCACATGGTCATTTGGGGGTCCAAATATGGGGTTCCAAGAGTCATCTCTGCCGGAGAGGGTTTTTGGACCCCCATGAAACCCCCACCAGTGGTACCATACCCTTCAAATTAATTTTGGCAAAAGCAAGGTTCCCACATATAACAAATAATCCGGATAGTGAGAGGGATTGTGTGTAGGGGGGGCTCAGAAGTTCTCTACCACACATTCTCTTTCTCTGTCTTTTTTTCTCTATTTCTCTCTCCCCCATTCAAACACAATCTCTCACACACACACTTTATCTCTTGAAGTAAACAGCATGTCCTTCTGACAGATACATACCATCAGTTGAGAGTTGAGTGTTTTCTGTTACATTTCAAAAGTACGATCTTTCTCACGCACACAGAGACACACAGGCACATACACACACACACACACACACACACAGCAGTCAGTTACTGTGTTGAGTGATTCTAAACAGTACTATTCAGTAAAACACTGCACATTCAGTGGTCGTCTGTGCTGGCTGATCCTCAAGCCTAAAGTCATGATTTAACTGGGTTCAGGCCCAGTTCCCGAATCCTGGTCTGTTAGCCAGTGACTGACACATCTCAGATTCTGATTGACATAAAGTAACTAAATTATGGCTCTGGTTCTCTTAGCTACCACCATGGCACTATTCTTGTGAAATGGTGCCCCACGTATTTACGGCGTACAACTTCATTTTTTATTGTAGTGATGTGCCACTTTCTCTGGCACTATATAACACACCTTACAGTTGTGGGGCTGGCTGTCACACATAACTGAGTTCTGGTTCTTTTCCACATGACTGACTGATTTAGCTCCTTTTCTGCATGGGTGGGTTGTGATGAGGCTTGGTCTAGTAGGGGCATTCCAGCTGCCTCTGAGGATCAGGGCGTGTGGCACTGAGGGTGGTGTTGACACTCACGGGGGACTCTTTGAAGTAGATGTTGTTTTATGTCTGTCATCATTATTTTCAGAAGTGGAAGCAGACCACTGGGCACTGAGGAAGGGGCTATTCGTGAATGCCACCTCTGTGGGAACAGTGTTTTAGGAGAGGTCTTCATTGTGCCTTTACCAACGTAGCAATGTAGATGAAACCATGACAATGAAACAATATTTTATATAGGCTCCTGGATGTATGCAGATATGCAGTATCTTACTCACATTGAAGTTAGAATATTTGCGTAGTTTTCAGATTTTAGAAAAAAGCATTTAAATTCACCTTTGTACTAAGCATAGTGTAGGCCTATGCCAAAACAAATTTTCATCCAGAACCATCTGTGATCCATCAGACGAGGCAAATAGGAAAACATTCACCTATCAGATGGTGGAAGGTCATGTCTGTTTTTACTTAGCAAGGGTTGCCATGCCTCTGCAGCTTAGTGTAGTGCAGTTACGTCGCCCTCTTGTGGCACTAAACTTGTACTGCAGCCATTTTGTCAATCCACACCTAGAGGTGTACTTGTAGAGTGGGGCTGCTAGGGCTATCCAGACATTATTAAGTGAACACATACAAATTCAAAGTGTTCCATGAGCAGAGACTAGGGCTTTCACAGTAATGATTGTGTAACCTATGTGTTAAATACCACATGGACGATGACTAAAGTTGATGGGCATAATCAACTTCAGAATTCCAGTGCAGAAATGTGCCACCCTTGTGGCCAGAATATTACATGTCTCTGCCAACCAATGCCTTTATGCAACTCATGTACTTGTCTCCTTAGAATTATAAAGTTCTATCTACAGTACGTTCTGAGATATTGAGCCTCAAAGTCTTAGAATTCCATAGTTATACTGATAAGCGGTAGCAAGAAAGACCTAACCTTCTTAAGGTGTCACAGAATATGTCAATAACTCAATTTTGACAAAAATGTCAAATAGAACAATAGAACTCTAAGGAGACACAATGTGTTTCCCCGTTATTATAGTGCTGCAGCCTCTTATGTTCCTACCTTAGAGACATAACCAATTAGCCTGGTAAACCAGACCCTGGAATCTTTCAGATTAAGGGTCTGGCCACGAGTAATGAAAATGGCCCAATTCGAGGGGCGGCACCAAGCATGCATTTGAAACTCTCACTGCACGCAGTTGGATAATGCTACGTCAGTCATCAGTGTAGCTCGCCTTTGTCCCGCCTACACCGATTTGATTGGTCCCTCTCGCTCGAGAGATAGAAGAAATTTGGATCATTGCTCGTGGCCAGAGTATCTTGCGGGCACAATTCAAATTGTGCTCTCGCGAGAACTCTGGATTTCCAGGGTAATAACCAATGGTCAGTGGTATAAATACGCATTACATGTTCAATTTTTGTCCAGTACCTTGTGTTTGAGCATATTCCACACCTAACCTGTATTACTGTGAAGTAGCCAGCATGTGCTTCTACACATCACAGCATTTGTAAGGTTGTACACTCTTAAAACAAATGTGTTGTCCTCAGGCCCGGGGTGGGTATATTTGTAGATTATAATCGGGAGAATTCCCGGTGGGCAGCTTCACTTTCAAACTTTTGGGCCGGTCGAGGAAAAAAATATTGACATTTGTCACGTTAGTCTATCTTCTCTTAGAGTAGGCTATACACGTTCCGCATTTTCTGCATGACACCGTTGCCTCTGCATGGGTTGTAGCCTACCATGTGAGGGAGTTCTCCTCTCCCAAAAAGAGTTGGTTGGGTCCATATAGCCAGTCTTTTCCAAAAAGTTTTCTCAGATTACGGATAGCCGAGCCGGGCCGGCCCTACAGTAGCCATAAGCGTCAGGAAGGATGGATGGTAGAAAGGCCAGGAGGGACTGAAACGGCCAGGTAGAATGCTGCTAAATGTGCCAAGCTTCCAGATTACAGACAAAAGTGGCAACTGGTAAAGAGAGATAGCCTATAGGCAATGATTATTAGCAATGTAATTATTGGGATAATATTGGACGTTGTAGTGTTGTCAAGCTATTCGCAAGCAACATATAAATTACTTAAAATATTAGCCTTTTGTATCCGATTCATAGACTTTGCAGTATGCAAATATTGATAACAAAATTGAAGCCTGATCTGTGTAGGCCTACAGTATGCGGTAAAAAATTTAGCCTCTGAGCAGCAGATCAACCAGTCGACCACTGAAAATGATGAGCCCGAAATTAGTGATGAGGAGGCCATGACTACAAGGACAAGTAGAGAGGATAAATTAAAGTTATTTAATGTAGGCCTAAGAAAGAGCAATTATACTACATGATAAACCTATATGCCTTGTTTGCTCAGAAGAGGGTGTAGTAAAGGAGTAGGCTAAATCACCCAATAACAATATAGCCTACCCATGCATAAAACAACAGAAGCTTAAACATTAGTTCAATATGCCTCTTCTTTCTTTCTTTCTTTCTTTCTTTCTGTTTTTGTTAACTTGTGGAATAGTGAAATATTTTTTAACTTCTCAGTTGAAGTGAATTATTATATAACCTTTACACATTTGTTGAACCATGGTACTAATAAAAACTACAGGATAGTAAGAGCTGAAATGTTGCTTCATTTATCCCATTTCCACCACTATGGAAAATGGGCCTGAAACTCCCGGGCTGAAAAGTGGCCCCACTCCGGCCTTGGTTGTCCTTATCTGGACACAGAAAATGTGTTAAAAAACAACTCAATTTGTGTTGTTTTCAACACATATTGTGTAACAAATAAAAAAAGGAAACAACACAAACTGTGTTGTCCCTATCTGGACACAGATGTGTTATAAACAACGTCAGTTGTGTTGTTTTCCACACAATCGTTTTAAGACTGTATAAGATTTTAAAAAAAGAAGAAAAACTTTATTCGCCTGGAAGGAAAATGTACCCTACAAATGGTACATCTGTACAGGGTCATACAGCGGCACACTGCATGAATGAAATGCCATTGATTTTCAGTGGAGCATTGTAAGTGAAATGAAAGCAAACTGTGTGTCCATAGCCTGACTGCTCCTCTTCTATTCACTGAGACTGGTCCAGTCCAGTCCAGTCCAGAGCTAACGAGTGTCTGTCCACCTAAAGTTGACACTGTCACTGGGTTAGCTTGTAGTTCAGGTCCTTAATGACTGTTGGTAAATCGCTTACTGAAAAAAACAGCACACTTTTTATACCACACATGCAACTAAAACTGTACAATTCACAGTAGTCAATTTGTTTATCATGCTTATATATATATACAACATTTGAGTCTCAATTAAATCGTAGAGAAAATGTCGATTGAATGCTGATTCCATAAGTAAAAAAGAAGAAAAAGAAATCATGATCATACCTAAAAAATTCAAATAATTCATAATGATACTCACCGTACCTAATGCTTTAGTTGATGTGTTGTTTATGCATTAGGTCGTGAATAACAGACTATAAACTCAAGTAAATTCCTGATGATACATGAGGTATTAATGAAGTAATGCATAAATCATGAATTAATTCATGCATGAATTCATGCTAGTTCATGTACCATTACCGTGATGTGCTACCTAAGAACCTTTTGATCATGTTCTGGGCTAGTGTCTGGTAAATAACATAACACAATAGAAAATTGTACACAAGTGCATTTTGAACATTTATAGCAATTTTATTATTTAAAGAAAGGTAACAATGCATGACAAAGGTGCTAGGATAAACGGCTAGATAAACAGGAAGGCAATACAAGTCTTGATTGATTACAGATTGATATGATCTGTATCTGTCTCCCACTTTACTGCTTAAACATTATGCCAATGATTATAAAAAATAAAATAATGTGAACCAAAGAATCGTATGAATATATTATATGAATTATGATTACATGTGTAATGGTTTAAATGTAAACATGTAAACAGTTGACCCTGAAGAAATTATTTTGACCTCACTGTAAATGTGTAAGAATTTGCAAACCATATTACATACATTGACCAAGAGGGTTGGGTAAGTAAGTAAGTATGTAAGTAAGTACTGTAAGTAGGCTAAGTAAGTGCGTACATAAGTAAGTAAGTATGTAAGTAACTAAGTAAGTAAGTAAGTAAGTAAGTAAGTAAGTAAGTAAGTGACAAGCTCTCAGATTTCATGCCCCTGTGTCTTAACCTGACTCTCGCCAGATGAATTTCGTTCCGCCTAGCTCCACTCATCCATCTGGGACCAATCCATTGGAGTGTTGCTTCAGAAGGCTGGGCCTAATCAAAAAATGCTTGCATA
This sequence comes from Alosa sapidissima, assembly GCF_018492685.1. Lineage (NCBI taxonomy): Eukaryota > Metazoa > Chordata > Actinopteri > Clupeiformes > Clupeidae > Alosa > Alosa sapidissima. The sequence goes on along the minus strand of NC_055976.1, from coordinate 19,815,942 downwards.
TGATTGAATAAGCCACTTGTCCGTCATCTATTGACGTGCTACTTCAACCACTCACATCGAAGCCAACCCGTGACGCTGATAACAGTCTCACAGTCGCTTCTACGCTATGTCACATCTATGAAACTCCCGCCCTGCGTCCTGATTGGCTGTACCATAAAATCGGTTGCAGAAATCACTCTCAATGGAAGAGGTCCCAGATGGATGTGAGTGAAGCTAGGCGGAGCTAAGCGGAACGAAATTCATCTGGCGAGGGTCAGGTTACCTGTGTCTATGTTCTAAACAGAAACACCATATCAATGGCTCAGGATCTCTAATACTGCAATCCATTGTCTGAACCTACGGATCCTCTGGTACTAAGCAGGATTACCATTGCAACAACACATCATAGGTAGAGTAAAACTAACCTGTTTCACTTGTTTTTCACTAATTCCAGCTCACTGATGCTTGCTGGTCTGTCTTCATATACAACTAGAAGCACTGTGTATCCAGTCTCCTGATGTGTACAGTAAGCAAGTTAGCAAGTGACGCAAGCTGCCTTGTCCGTGTCCCTACTCCTATATGTTCTGCTGTGATGTTGCTTACTGAATTGTCTGAACAGTATATCCTGCTCCTTATTCATCAATGGAGTATCCCACAGTAGCAAGTCGTAAGATACCAAACAGTCCCCAGTTGCAGTCAGATCACACAGTTCTATTGAAAGACTACAATAACAAAAGAAGTAAAAAAAATAACATCAACATCACTTTTTGTATTGCACGCTGATAATCTCTAAGCTGCTTTATTTCTGATTTCTGAAAATGGCTTTTTTGCCAGTTTGGAATTTCCAATTATTTTTTGACCCTAGCAAACTCATCTACATAAGCCTCTACATGCCTCCCTGTATACACACTGTCAGGAAACTCAGTAGAGCGTTCTTCACTGCCTGACTATTCACCATGTAGCCGTGGCCTACTGGTTAGCACTTCGGACCTGTAACCGGAGGGTTGCCGGTTCGAACCCTGACCAGTAGGCACGGCTGAAGTGCCCTTGAGCAAGGCACCTAACCCCTCACTGCTCCCAGAGCGCCGCTGTTGTTGCAGGCAGCTCACTGCGCTGGAATTAGTGTGTGCTTCACCTCACTGTGTGTTGAGTGTGTTTCACTAATTCACGGATTGGGATAAATGCAGAGACCAAATTTCCTGGGATCAAAAGAGTATATATACTTATACTTCTGATCTGATGGCTGAGACTACACAGCAACTTAGATAGAAGATGTCAGTCTACTGGTCTCTCTGGTCTGTCCCTGGTCCCTGTCCTGGTGTATGTTTCAATAATTCACAGATTGGGATAAATGCAGAGACCAAATTTCCGGGATCAAAAACAGTATATGGCAGTGGCTGTATCTTTATCAAGGGAGCAACTAAGTTTGTTTGGTATTGTTGGGCATTCGTTATATTTCATAAAATCATCTACAACCTTGCGGTAAAAAGTAATGACATCGTTATTTGACATGCTCACCCTTTGCAGATCTTTTACCACAGGTGTCTCAAACTCCCGGCCGTCTGGTCCAATTCCGGCCCGCGACGTATGTCAAAATAATAATGTTTATCCACTATTTGCTAGACATCCAGAGCTTGATTCAAACCCAAAATCGCTGCACAAAGTTTTCAGGAAATACTTGTATTACATGCGAGAAACACGAAGACGAGCATTTTTTTTATTTTTTTTTTAATAATTTTTTTATTTGCAAACATCATTGACATTACAGAAAATGCAACACTACGACATGCACAAGAATACTACATACGACAAACAGATGTACATTACATAAACACATACTGTAACTTAACAAGACATGACATTGACTTGGCTTCCACAAACATAACACACCATAACATTAATAACAGAAAGGCTAAGGATGATTTGCGTCCAGGATGATTACAGATATGATTATCAGGGATGAAATTGATGACCGGAATGAAAAGAAGGGGGGATGGGGGGGGGGTGCAGATGGTAGCTCTGAGAGTGTGAATGAGGTGGTGTTGGGATGGGGGGTGAGGGGTAGTGAGTATGTGAGGATGTATGTGTGTGTGTGTGTGTGTGTGTGTGAGTGCATATGTATAAGGCTGGCTTGCTGTTGGGCCAGGAGGAGAGAAGCTGGAACATAGAGAGGGAGGGTTTCAGAGGAGAGGAGTTGTAATTATTCTATTAAAGATAAGTATAATAATAGGAATAACTGATTGCCTGGTTGATTGCCTGACTGATTGCCAACCTGGGCACCCATTAATGGCCACAGTTCCACCCAGCCCCTGTAGTTATACTGCGACGAGCTGACAGAGGGGAGGACCTGCGTGCCACCCATCCCCCCAGGCCCCCAGCATATGCACACATCCCCCACTACCACGACCAACCACACCTCGCCCCCAGACCTTCACCCAACACGCCACTCTTGACCTAAATATGTACAGTATGTGAATGGCTAGGTTGAGGGATCTATCTAGAGTGTAGCATTAAAAGAAGTGGGCATGCATGGTGAATATCTGTCAGGATTTCCCCATGCACACCACACTTACCCTGTGTAAGATGTATGCCTCCTCAATGTGTGCATTAAAATAAGTGAGGCATGCAGATAGACACCTGATGAGGCATCTACCTGCACTCCACTCTTACCCTAGCCTGTTTTGTAGTTTTTGTTTATGTTTGATGTATGTCACCTAACATGTAGTGCAATTAAAAGAGAGTAAAGTGTGTTGTGTGCTTCCAGGACAAGGCGTGTGCATGAGCATATGAGGAGGGTGCACACCGGGGGCCCAGGGCCAATAGATAACCCACAGGATCCAACCAATGCCAAAACCACACAGCGACCCGCCAGGACCGAGTCTCCCAAGCCATCCAATGGGGCCCCGTCAGAATAACGATGGGAGAGGCAGAGAGAAAGAGTGAAATTAGTAAAGTTTTATCAGAGAATGTAAATAAAAGGGGGAGGGAAAGAAGGGGATGCTATTTATATTACTACTACTAATAATAATAATAACAATAATAGTTCCAGCTACCCTCCCCTGCCCAGTGTTCGATGATATGTGTATCTGTTGATGAAGTGTGTTATGATGGTGTGGAGATGGAACTCAGGCAAAGAGGGTCAGGACTGTAAGTAGGTGATAAAGGGGTACCAAGGAGAGGTTGTATCCTGAGTATTGATTAAGTTTGTAGTTGATAGGTTTTCTAATGATATATAGTCTGTTAACAAGTTTTTCCAATGAGTGATGTGAGCTTTGTTCTTAGATTTCCAGTTCATGAGGATTGTTTTCTTGGCGATAGTCAGCGCTACCAGCAGTGTTTTATTGCAGGAGTTGCTTAAATTGACTGTGGATGTATCACCAAGTATGCATAAGGAAGGGGATGCTGGGATGTGACAGCCAAAGATGGAAGAGAGAGATTTTGTGACACTCACCCAGAAGTGGTTGATTGGAGTGCAATACCAAACCGCATGAATGTATGTATCTGGGTTATTTTGTGTGCAGTGAGTGCAAAGATCCGAGCCAAACCCCATTTTAGCCAATTTATGTGCAGTGAAGTGGAATCTGTGAAGAACCTTGTATTGTATTAGTTGTAGATTACTATTCTTTGTCATGAGGTAGATGTTTTTGCACATTTTGGTCCAGAAGTCAGCACCGGGAGTAATTGATAAGTCTGATTCCCATTTGTGATATGGCAGGCCAATTGTTTTTTCTGAACGAGATATAATTTTGTAAATTTGGGAGAGTATTTTTTTGGGAGAGGGAATATTAAGCAGCTCTGAGATTGGTGGTGGAATGTCAAGGTTAGCTGTCTGGATGTTAATTTTTCCTAGGATAGATGATTTAATTTGCAGGTATTGTAAGAAGTGTTTACTCTCGATGCCGTGCTTCTGGACCAAACAGGAAAATGAGGCCAGATTATTGTCTTGAAGAATGTGTTGAAGGTGAGTGATGCCCTTTCCCATCCATGTGTGAAAGTTAAGTGTTTTTTTATTGACGGTGAAATCTGGGTTATTCCAAATCGGGGTGCGAATTGATGGTGCTATAGGTGAATCAGTGATGTGGTAGAATCTCCACCAGGCTGTCAGAGTAGCTGAAATTGTTGGGGCTTTGAAGGATGGATGTTTTTTGACCGACTGACTGCAGAAAGGGAGATCTGAGATTTTAATTTCTTTACAGATTGTTTGTTCTAGGTCTAACCAGGTGTTGTCTGAGGGGGTGGGGTGTAGCCATTTGTGGATGAAGTGGAGCTGGTTAGCCAGGGCATAGTGCTGGAAGTGTGGGGCCTCTAGTCCTCCCATTGCTTTTGGTTTTTGGAGAGTGGTGAGTTTGATCCTTGGGGTCTTATCTTTCCAGTAGAATTTAGTGATTAATGAATCGAGAGACTTAAACCAGAGTGTGGTGGGCTGGGTTGGAATCATAGAGAATAGATAGTTTATTTTGGGCAGTATTGTCATTTTGATTACTGAGATTCTGCCCATGATGGATAATGGGAGGTTCTTCCAGCGTTGAAGGTCATCATCTATTGAAGTGAGTAGAGGGGAATAATTTAGGCTAAATAAGTCTGACAGCCTGGGGGAGACTTTTATCCCTAAGTGATATAGTTAGTGCAGAGTGGGATAGGTGAAGAGTTGGCTATCACATCCCAGCTGTTGGGATGTAATGGGAGAGCTGCAGATTTATTCCAATTGATTGAGTATTCAGAAATTTTAGAGAATGTGTCAATGAGTTTGATGGTTTCTTCTACTGATGTTGTGGGGTCTTGAAGAAGAATGTCGTCAGCATAAAGGCTGATTTTGTGATGCATATATGGAGTCTGGACACCTTTGATGAGTAGGGTTCTGACGGATGGCAGCTGCTAGGGGTTCAATGAAGATTGTAAATAGTGAGGGGGAGAGTGGGCACCCCTGCCTAGTTCCCCGGTGAAGAGTGAAACTTTGTGATGTTAGTCCATTGGTGATTACTGTGGCTGAAGGAGAGGTGTATAGAAGTTTAATCCAGTTAATGAACGACTCCCCGAAGCCAAACCTCCCTAATGTGGAAAACAGGAAATTCCAATTCACCCTATCAAAAGCTTTTTCTGCGTCCAGAGTTGCTATGATGGTATTATCTTGAAAATTTGTGGAGTGATACATTATATTTAACAGTCTGCGGGTGTTGGTGGATGAAATTCTACCTTTAATGAAGCCTGTTTGGTCTGGGTGGATAATGGATGGGGTGACCTCTGCTAATCTGTGTGCTAGCATTTTTGCGATTATATTATTGTCCACATTGAGGAGAGAGATTGGTCGGTAGCTGGATGGCAATGTTGGGTCCTTATTGGGCTTGAGGAGCAGTGAAATTGAGGCTGTGGTGGAACTAGTTGGAAGACGTCCTTTCTGTTTTGATTCATTAATCATTCTGATGAAAAGTGGAGCTAAGATGGTCCAAAATTGTTTGTAGAACTCAGCAGGAAAGCCATCCGGACCTGGTGCTTTATTATCGGGCATCTGTTTCAGGGCATCAAACAGTTCTTGTTGAGTTATAGGTGATTCCAGGTTTTTTATTTCGGTCTCATTGAGTTGTGGTAATTTGATGCTGTTTAGGAAAGAGTCTATGAATTCCTGGTTGGGGTTTATTTCTGAAGAATATAGTTTATTGTAAAACTGGTAAAAAACATGATTTATTTCTTCAGGTGAGCTGGTTAGCTCTCTCATCTGTCTTCTCCTCCTCTCCTGATATCGCCACTCCTCTTCCAACTCAACCTCTGACTCGGCAGCTTGGTATTCCTGCTCTATCTCAACCTGTGACTCTGCAGCTTGGTACCCCTGCTCTATCTCAACCTGTGACTCTGCAGCTTGGTACCCCTGCTCTATCTCTACCCGTGACTCAGCAGCCTGGTATCTCCACTCCTGCACCAACTCAACCTGCATCTCGACAAAATGCCAATATTGACCCTATCTTCATTTTGCACCTTCAGCTGTGAAAAGGCTAACCCAGATTCTTCCAGGGTTGACCCAAAATGTAGGCCAGTTGGAGTCTATGGTGATGGCCACCCCTCCGTCAGCTTCTGCCTCAGACACCTCTGGACAGCAGGCCCTGCCATCCGCACTTCCCACACCTGGCAGAACGCTAGGGAGGTTGGCTTTACAATCACTGGGACACACAGACAACTGGACATTGATGTTTGAAAAGATGGATGATCACACGGGCAGGCTTGTCAACTTTGAAAGACAAATGGGGTGCAGTCGGTTTCATCTGGAGGCAAAACTTCAATCTTTCGCAGAGCAAACTCAACAGGAATTCACAAACATAAACACAGTTGTCTCAGAAACTAAAAATAAAACAGACAAAATGGACACTGAATTGAGTAATATGTTTAAAGGAATGAAAACTATGTTCGCAGAGGAGCTGAAAAACCAAGATGTTGTTCGAACTACTGAAGTCAGCTTCATGATCAAACAGCTCCAGCTTGAAGTCCAACAGGAGATCCAGGGGCATCAACAGGTCTTCACAGCCGTTCAGGTTGACCTATCAAAGGAGATGGATCATTGCATTAGTGAGTTAGACCAGCTGGCCATCTCTGTGAAGAATTTACAGACACTTGTTCTCCAAAAGAACACTTGTTCTCCAAAAGAACACAAAAATTCATGACTTGGAACAGAGGATGGAGAACAGTTTTACTAACACTAAGCAGCTTTTCTCTTCTCAAAGACTTGTGTACGGTCCTCCTGTATCATTGTTCATAATCTGTGCCTAATACTGTTAAAACTGATCATCTCAAACTTGCATTCCCCACTTATGGCAGGCCTCAGGATGATCCTGATCCTGTTCTGTATCTTGCTAAATGTCGAGACTTCTTGGCCGTACAGCCTCTCTCTGATTTTGACATCCTTGCCACTTTTAGAACAGTTCTTCATGGCACCGCACGTGATTGGTGGGAGATTGCTAGGGGGCAGGTTGGCACTTGGGCTGAATTCCAGCGTGACTTTCTTTCAGCTTTTTTGTCTGAGGACTATGAAGAAGAGCTGGCTGATCGAGTAAGAAGCCGCAGACAGGAAGATCGCGAACCCATAAGAGACTTTGCTTTCTCTTACAGAGCACTCTGTAAGCGTTGGAACCCCAATATGGCTGAACTTGACATCGTAAAGATGATCTTGAAGAACACCAAGCCACAGCTCACAAGCCAACTTCGTGGACGGGTCAACACCGTTGATGAACTGGTGCGTCTTGGCCATCAACTGGAGAAAGACTTGGAACAGCAAGCCCAATATGAACAACAAAGAGCTTACAGAAGGAACATGCAACAACAAAAAATGTCTCCGAACAAGCCTGTTGAAAAACCTCCAGTGACCTGTTGCCGGTGTAAAGGAGACAACATCCTCCTGGCTCCTGTCCCCAGTTCCAGTCCTCCACAAATGTGGGCGGCCAGACATCATCAACAGCTCCACCTAGAGGACAACAGAGACCTCAAAAATCTGGACACCAGAATGGAAGGAACCTGTCGGTCCAGTCCGCGCCCAGTGAAGTGGAGGCACAGCCTGTTTCTGTTTCCATTGCAGCCAAGCAAGGTCCTGGTAGTGAGAACTTCCCTCAGCAGCTGGTGGTTCCCATCAGACTTGGTCCCTGGAGTGGCAAAGCAGTGGTCAACACTGGCGCTAGCTTCACACTGATGAATGAGGGTGTGTGGAGAGATCTGAAAAGACTTGAAGCCTTGGCTGAACGGGCCTCTGTATCTAGCCAATGGGAACACAGAGACGCCTTTAGGCTGGGCTGAGGTCACAGTTGAGTTGAACTGCAACGTCACTACCTTGTCAGTGGCAGTACTCACTCCTGAAGCCCTAGCATATCGAGTGGTGCTTGGCCTTGACTACATGTGTCACAGTGGTATGCAGCTCAATTTGTCTGATTATCAATACAGTTTTAGAAACAGGCCTGAGATTTACCTTTTCTTACAGAACGATGAGCCAACCTCAAGGGTTCATCAGACTCCAGCCAAAGAGTCAAAGAAAGGGGAATTACACCTCCTGTCGTCCATTCCTCCGCCTCAGGTACTTGTGCCTCCTGCTGTGCTGACTTCTCAGGACTTCTCAGGTCTCGCTTCCCCCTAGTGCCTGTGAGCAGAAAAAACACCCTTGCAACTGTGGACCGGCGGGCCGACGGCCTCAGTGTCAGGAAGTATAACGAGTGTAACGAATTGCTTTACTGCATTCAAATACACATACATGCCAGGCACCGGCTAGAAAAAGGTAGCGATGGAGTTTCTCAGACATTCATCATGACAGAGCCAGCGAAAAAAAGAAGCAAAAACCGAGAAAACAGTAAGGAAACTGCCAATACTGCATAGTTTACCTTTAATTTCAGGAGCAGTTCCTCTTTGTTTAATGTAAATGCCTCACTCTCTAAGTTAAGGGTATGCATCTGTCGGCAGTGGAGTAGTAGTCCCCTAACTCACTGTAACTATCTACTTCAAGCATGGGTGCGGGGCTGGTTCTCGTAGGCTATAGCCGAAACATTCATTGAGGGACAATGCTTTGGTTCATATTTAATCTTACTTCATCCAGGCACGTGGTGTCAACTTACTTACCTCCTTATCTAAGCTATATCTAACCCTGTACTCTTCATGTCTTTATCCCACCACAGTAGGAGCAGCAGCATAGTGAACTCGCATCGTTAAATCTTTAGATCTTGCAATTCACTTTTGAATATCCATATGTCCCCGGATCTCAATCACTTATTTCTCAATCGTCATATGATCAAATCAATTGATTATCAATTCTCAATCATCAATTATTCGGCTACATCACCAATTCACTCTAACTATCTACTTCTTTCCAGGGACTGTGGTGCTGGTTCACATATACTAAACATCCATTTACTCTTTGCTCAGGAGCAGTGCATTGTTTCACATTTAATCTTATTTCACTCAGTCAGCATGATGAGGATTACTCTTCTATCTCTTGTCTTGTTTATTTAAAGTTATATGCTAAATAATCCTCAGCGACCATCCATAAGTGCCAGTGTACTCCAGCTATGTATCTGTTGATTGTATTTTGTCTTGTTTCAAGTTATGTTGTGCCCTTAGGTCTGCTTCTGGTTAGTTAACCCTGGTTCTGAGCTCTGCAAGCATTCTTTCAGCAGCTCTGTGTTTAATGGGTTCAACCAGGTGCTTTGCCTCAATGGTAGTCCTTCTGCATATGGGATTCACGGGAGGTCTTCCCTTATTTACATTCACAAGGTTTTGGTCTCATTTACTAACCTGATGTTACTAATGCACCTTTTCTACCTGCTGGTTGTCTATGCCTAGGCCTAAAGAATGGTTCACAATTCATTTAACTGCCATGGCTGGGAGATGTGGCCTCTACAATAGGCCTATACTGGTTGTTAGTTTAGTATTGGTACTGCCTCAACAGCAGCTGCACTAGGATTACCCGCTTCCTCAATCAAGTCGCTCGGGAGATGGTCCTCGTCAGCTTACGATTTTTATATATAAGACCTCAGGATAGTCATTCTGGACGCTCAAGTAGCGCTGTCAAGAATCTAAGGTAAGCTTCCTTGCAAAGGTCTGGTGGTGGTTCAAAGGCCCAGCTAAAGCCTTATCTCGATTGTCCCAAGCCATTCTGATTTCAGTCACTTCGCACCGCCGGCACTTAGGCACAGAGTTAAGTAGCATATTCATACATAATAGTCAGATACGCACCGCCGCCCCTGGTCAGTGAGTTGCTGCTACTGGAAGAAACTGGAATCCATGCATTTCCACTGAATTATTTTTGGAATCTGATCCCTTATCATACCTGTTCATTCTTACTCGTCGCTCGACTTATCGTGACTAAATTCAAGATGGCTACATGGATGGTGAAGATACTGTCTGTATAAATCGTCTTGTAAGTAAACTACCAGTGCTTTTTCAAAGTTCTCAATGTCTCGTTTTAAATGTCAGGGCCCTCGGAAGTCTACCAATGAAGTGTGGAGATACATTGAGCCTCGTAAATGGGTGTAAAACAGTGATTTATTTGCATGGCTAGCCCGATGCCGAAGCACCACTATTGAAAAAGCTGTTGGTAGCATCGGCTAAATAGCGCCAGATTTTGGAGTGCATGGGGACAAGCCGAGATGGGCTATGAGACATACGTTCACACTCGGTATCATGTTTCAATACACTTTAGGTCAATATCACACCGGAATTCTCCTTTAATTAATGTTTTGCTGTTGCATTACCTGGTCACTTCACACATACAGTATACTGTTAGGTAAGATGTTGTGCATGTTCTGTTGTGTTGTAATATTTGTGTCTTTCTACAATACATCAAGGTGATTAGCAAATTAATATGTGTAACTACAGTAGGGGAAGTGTATTTGAATGTATTTCTCTAAAAATTCAGTGATGTCTTATATGGTTTTACACACAGGACACAGTGGAAGAGGATTACACCAAAGGTGTTCAAATTGGAATCCTCACAGTGACACACACAGAAAGATTTATATTTGTCACAGACGTGTGGAATGTTTTTAGATAGATAGATACTTTATTGATCCCCAAGGGGAAATTCAAGGTCTCAGTAGCATACAGACATCACACACAACATGCACTTACAGCGTAAACAAAAGACGGTAAAAAAACACAAAGATACGGAGCTACCTCGACATGCTGCCACTCTTGTCGGCGCCGGAACCGGCCTTAAGGTCTGGCCTAGTGCTGGTGACCCTAAAAAGCATATAAACATTTCAATTCAACTTCAGACTGGTATCCACTAAATACACTCATAGTTACAACTGTGAAAGGTATCAGCTATTTGTGAAAACATGAATAGCATAGAAAAAGCGGTTATTTCAGTCAACATATGGGTCTGGCCATATCCTGGTGACCCAACAAAGGATATAAACATTTCAATTCAGAGCAAGGTGAGTCCTTATGAGAGTGGAACAGGAGCAGGGTTAGTCCTTACAAGAGTGGAGCAGGGAGAGTTCTTGCAAGAGTGGAATAAGGTGAGTCCTTATGAGAGTGGCCAGGAACAGGGTGCGTCCTTATGAGAGTGGAACAGTCACCTGACATCATCATCAAATTAGAGGATATTTCAGAACTATTAACGTGGACAGGTCCCCTTAAATTACTTGTGCTATTTCGCGTGGCACAGAGAGATCTTTCGGTTTCGCACACAAAGTGCACTTACTTAACTATTATGTTCTTCATATCCTTGTCTCTGACAAGCTGAAAATAATGAGCGTAGGCTTATGTCTATCCAGCAAATAGAATCCGACTTCGAGTCTGCTGCAGCCACAGCCACAGTCATCTTCATCTAGTATCAGGAGATAACGTTCTACTATTATGCACGATTTTTTCTTCTCTGTTGTTCTCGCGGTGGTGTTTGCGAACATGTATAAAAAAAAAACACCACTTAATTTCGGGTTAAAATGCATTGTAACGCGCGTTACTGAAGTTTGTACCGAGTAAAATATTACCCAATTTTTTTTAGTAATGCCTTACATTACCGTGTTACTGCAAACAGCAATATATTACAGTAATTACATTACTTTTGTAACGCATTACTCCCAACACTGGCACACACCAACCCGAAGCAGTGAGCTGTCTGCTACAGCGGCGCGCAGGGATCAGTGAGGGGTTAGGTGCCTTACTCAAGGGCACTTCAGCTGTGGATGTGGGCATATAGGAGAGCAGTGCTCAACCACTTCCCCCGCCCACATTTTTTCTACTGGTCGGGGATCGAACCAGCAAGCCCGAAGCTTGTCAAATTAAAAGATGCTCTATGCTTTGAATGAATGGTCTGAAACTTCTCAGGTTAATAGATATTATAATTATGTTGATATCCAGACACCCAATGGGCCTGCCTGGCATAGTGCCACCACCTGGCCAAGTAGGAAATGTGCCAGAAATGGACAATGCCTTAAGTGATTGATCTGAAACTTAATAAAATATTGGATATCATTATTGTGACGATATTCACATGTGTAATTCACATGCCTAGCATAGTGCCACCATCTGGCCAAGCAGGAAATGTGCCAAAAATGTTCAAGGCTTTGATGGATTGATCTGAAATTTTGTGTGCCAGAAAATAAAATACAAAAAAAAAAAATAGCCCACGCATCAAATATGTACATTTCACGAACGGACCACGTCGGGGCTTTGTTGGATTCCAAAATGTCACGGGTTACGACCCGCAGGTGCTCGGGCCTGCCATTGCCGCTTGCGGCTATATTTCTATTTTATGCTGTTGCGAATCTGTCGGTTTGGATAAACGCTAAATTGCCTATCAATCACTTCATTTTACTTTTACCTTATTTATTAAGTGAAAACATGATACAGAAAGGGTTAATAAAATAGATAGTAGATAGATAATACATAAAGCTAGATTTACGAGGTTCCTTAATTTTCTTCTTTGGAAATTTAGGCCTACACATGTAAATAGGATCTTTACACACTCTTGGATAGTCTGTGCCATTTCTGAACCTTATCATATGAATAACAATATAACCACTTCTGAAGTAGGCCTATTGTTAAATGTTAAGAGTTCCTTACCTCAGGTATGTGGAAGTGTGTGCATCCTTCCATCTGCTGACTTGAAAGAGCAGAGGGGTGCTTTTATAGACCACACAACGTATGAGTCACATGATTTCTGTGAAATTCTTCTACTGTAGCACTGTAATAAGTTATATTATGACTTTGTAATAAGGACGTATCCTTGATACATTTGTTTTACAACCACCTGGAAAGAAATCAGGCCACATGTACTTTTGGTTGGACCAAAATAAAAGCAAGACACCGTTCTTAGTAATCTTGGGAAACTGGCACTGTGGCACACCTGGTACATGGATAGCGGCTGGCAATATTATTCAACCCCACTATTTTCTGCTTTACAAATTATGTTTACACATACCTTCTCAATCATATTGCTATTCTAAATACATTTCAAGCCCCTACCAGCATTGCATTATTTTCCTCTACTGCTATCTCTCCTTATCTCCTTTTGGTAGGCCTACAGCAGATTGCAACAGGTTTTCTTGTTTTGTATAGATTTAATGCTCAATCATCTTCTCTTAAATCCTGCACTGTAAACAATGAAAAAAAAGAGAACCATCTTTAGAATAACATGTGCTTATTAGGTATTAACAGTGCATTATAAGCAGTTAACAATTCATTACAGTTAGTTAACTGTTGTTAACCTTTAATAAAATTAACTAACTGTTGCAACATGCAGCTTGTAAGTGTTAATAAGCATCCTTTTAAGTTACTTACAAGCATATTTGTTAACAGTTGTAAGTGTTAACAAGCAGCTTGTTAATGCTTGTTAATGGTGTATAAGACAAAGAGGTGGATAACTAATACGCTTATAAAACCTTTCTTACCTATTTGTAGTAAATTTTGCATCCCCCCAATCTAAAGCGAGGACCATATAGCCTATAGCTCCACAAGCCCGACCTTCTATCTCTATATAATTAGACAATGATCTTTTCCTTTCCATCTCTTTCTTTTGCGTATTCTACTGTAATTATTACAACCTACAGCATATCAATGAAGTTGCAGATCTGGATCATAACGATTTACTTGACATGTTACAGTATGGGAACATGGTGCAGCTCTCTCGTCTATGATATCATATTTGAAAATCGAAATATATGATGACTGATGAAACAAATGGGCAAATCCATCAATAGGTGGAAAATGGACCAAAACATAAAATGCACATGATGATAAGAAAAGGAACAGAAGAATTTCCCTGTTAAAAAGAACACATGTCAGAGGCCTAAAGGACAGCTGCTTGAACGCCACCTGAGGTCTCTTTGGGCCAGGTATCTGCACTGGAAAGCTGCTGGGCATGTTCGGCATCAGGATTGGCAAAACATCTCCCTCTTGTGGCCAGATGAAAGTACAGGGTTAGGCAAGGCAGCGCTTAGGATTAGTGTCAGGGTTAGGCAAGGCAGCGCTTAGGATTAGTGTCAGGGTTAGGCAAGGCAGCGCTCGACGGTGGGGGCCCAACACATCCAAGCCCAACACAACCAAGTTTTTCCACCAGGCCCTCTACACTTTACTGCATTGAGTGGGACTAGAGACAGAAGAGTTGCCTCCTGAGTCTCTGCATTTGTTTCACTCATTTCAAAACACACTTACTGTATTACACATGCAGCAGACACACATGCTGCTGAACGTGTGTGTGTTTGTGTGTGTGTGTGTGTGTGTGTGTGTGTGTGTGTGTGTGTGTGTGATGCACCTCAGCTCATTAAAACTACTCCTGTGACATGAAATCTGTGCTTTTAACATCTATGCATTTAGTCATTTAGCTGACACTGTGATTCAATAAAATATTATTTTATTAGCAAAATTAAATTGTAAAGGTCAAGAAACCAAAGTGTGTGGACTGGTCAACTACATGAAGTCATACACTACAATTAGTGTAATGTTTGCAGGGTTTTATGCTTAGTGGACTCTCACCCTCATCGAAGACACAGGTTGATAAATTATGAACAAACCCTTTAACTCAGCACTATGGAAACATTATTTCAGAATACAGAATTGTGGTTAAAAACAGCATCAAACATGTAAACACTCAAATGTAAAATATTCAAAACATGTTGAATAAAAGTTGAAATTGTATTAGTTCATATTTGGTCATTTCAACGTTGGTTAAACAACATACTAGTACTTTGGACATAATATTGTACCTTGATTAAAACCGCTGCACATAAGAGTTTGCCGCTCATCTTAAACAAACAGCTCACATGATAAGTTACTGAAAAGGCCACCGACACACTGAGGACGTCTAGATCCTCAGCAAGCACAATGCGAGAAATAAATGTTATGGACTAGGGCTGGGCGATATGGCTGAAAACTGTATCACGATATAAGTATTTCATATCAGTCGATATCGATAATTATTGATTTAAAAAAAAAAAAAATCTATTTCAGATAAGGACCAGAAGGAAAAAAAAGTTCAATTTAAACACTTTTATTTTAAATTTAACCTTCCTCTGATTTGAATCACCTCAGTTATCAATCAAAGCAAACAAGGAAAATAAATAGCAACACAATCATGACAAACACTCAAATAAATAAATGTGCACATAAGTCTGAATGAAAAGCAGCACTGGTTGAAGCCTGGAAATATTGTAGGCCTAAACAAAGTAGCTTTATTTGCTAGTTTATCATAGTCTACTGGTTAGACTGTTCAGTTTCCCCACATGTGTTTAAGTTTCAAAAGAATACTTTTTCTCCTTGGGACAGGCCTGTTTGAGTCTTGGAAAATACTTTTCCATTTGCATCGGGATTGAGATGATTAGAATTTAGCAGTCAATTTGAACGCAACAGTTTTGAACAAATTCGTGCAGCGTGCTAATGATGCTAACCGGATTTAATAGCATTTAGCCAGTCGTCTTGCACGATTGTAAATGTTTGGATTACATGTGCATGTTGAGAAGGGATGCGCCTGTTGAGAGGGAGAGAGAGAGAGAGAGAGAGAGAGAGAGTGAGTGCACAGGGCAAGGACTCATTGAGAGTCTGTGTTGAGGTAGGCCTACTTCTATCGCCTAATCTGGTAGAGTTGCAAATACTAGCTACAATGCAAGATATATTTAGCCTATTTATTTATGGACAACGTAAGGCGGGAGGTACGGAGCCCCTAAGGGCACATGAAACTTTCGTTTCATGTGCTCACGTGAAAGTTTCATGTGAAAAGGTTTTGTGTGCGCACACAAAACTTTCATATGCTTACGTGAAACTTTCATGTGCGCACATGAAAGTTTCACGTGAGCACATGAAACTAAACTTTAGATTTTTTTTTTTGCTCATGTCCCCTTAGGGGCTCCGTAGGGAGGTGTGTGTTGCTTTTAATTATCGAATGTTCTATCGAACATATTTTTTATTGATATCGATTGCATGTCTATTGCGATACATATCGCTATCGTTTTATCGCCCAGCCCTACTACGGACCCATTCTTTGGATTACATGAATATACACACATATGTAAAAAAAACCTCTCTTTCACACACACACACACACACACACACACACACACACACACTTGTTGTTTATTTTAAAACTGTTTCACAGTTTGCACAACTGCCAATTGTGCTAAGTATAGTCTTCAAGGTTTATCAACTGTGATCGGTCTAACACACTGAGCAAAAACACAACAGCCAATATATAATCCTGGACATACAAAATCTAGGCACATAAACATGTTCTTCTAACCTAATCCTGAGCGATAAAAACCTCTTAACATACCCACACACACACACACACACACACACACTTGTATATGTATGAGGGTGTGTAACTTAGGCATGTCGGTGAGGTCTTGTCCCGTTGCAATCACGCTTCTATTGCTTCTATGTGTTCTTATCTGGGTACAGTGATGACAGTGTTGTATTAACATTTCAGCCGAAGCTGTGATGGTACTCTCTGATTTGAGATCAGTCCTTAAGGTCCACCTTCAGCAGAGAGCCTTCTTTCACTGCGCAAATTACATCTCAGGTGTGGGAGCGAGTATTTGTCAGCTTCTCTCGTCTGATTGGCTGAGGTCCAGTATGGGGTTGTGGCCTCTGAAGGATGTCCGTATGGTCATACCTGAGTGTCGTACCTGTAGTTCATAAACCTGTTGTAGACACATCAGCCATCAGCACCAGAATCAGCATCAGAATCAGCATCAGCATCAGAATCAGTCGGTTAACCCCCCCTCTGGCCCACAGTACTGATGATGGATGGGGCATATGGGCTGTATTGTAAGTGTGCTGTCAGTACTGATAATGGATGGGGCATACTGACTATACTGTAAGTGTGCTGTCAGTACTGATGATGGATGGGGCATATGGGCTGTATTGTAAGTGTGCTGTCAGTACTGATAATGGATGGGGCATACTGGCAATACTGTAAGTGTGCTGTCAGTACTGATGATGACTGGGGCATACTGTCTGTACTGTGTGCAGTCAGTACTGATGATGGATGGGGCATATGGGCTGTATTGTAAGTGTGCTGTCAGTACTGATGATGGATGGGGCATACTGACTGTACTGTGTGCTGTCTGGTCTGTTTAGATCTTTCTCAATCTGTTCCATCCTACCAGTCTGAGTAGGTTCTCCAGGTTCGCCTGTATAAGTATGTATTGGTGACCGAGTGTGAACTCTTTTTCTCCCTGTATAAGTATGTACTCATGATTGAGTATAAACTCATGTTCTCCCAGTTCGACTGTACACTGCTCCTCTTTCAGTCTCTTGAGTTTGTCCTGTAGTGTGACTGTGTACTGACCTGAGCTCCTCTTTCAGTCTCTTGAATTTGTCCTCTAGTCTGCGGTTCTTCACCCTCATGGGGCTGTTGGGGATGAACCAGGCAGCGATGAACTTACACAGGACCACAACATGCTGTAGGAACAACATCACAGGCAAGCGTTACGCACAGAGCCATATAAAAGGTACCTTTATATGGCTCTGGTTACGCATGTTAATACCAATACCAAGAAATACTCCTCCTTATAGAAGCTCTGCTTGAATAATTCTTACTACGGAACAAAGATTCTAGAGTGCTCTACTCTAGAATCTTTGCTACGGAACATGCCTGTAAATGTATGGTGTAGGCAGAGCCCACTGATCTATAAAGAACTAAAGTGTTCTTTATAGATCAGTGGCAGAGCCATATTAAAAATTTTCATGTGACGTACTCTAGGTTCTATAGCTTTGTTTACATCCACCTGGTAGGCAAGGGAGGAGTTGAACCCATTGAACATGCAGCTGCCTCTCAGTAGGCTATATCCCTGTATTTCAGTAATGTCAACATTTCAGGCATCAATAAAGGTGATGATGAAACGTTATCCCATTGTTCAATATTTGATAGCCTGTCACAGGAACGTTATTTCGCTAAAATCTCCCTGATTTGGTGCATTGATCTGTATCGATAACGTTATGGGAGAACCTGCATGTAGCCTAATGGTAGCCTAACTTTTTTTTTCTCTGTTCAAAACTCGGTTTACACGAAGACGATAGACTTTCTTAGAAGCTGTGAAATTTGGCCATAAAGGAACATGTCTTCCCTCTGTAATGGAGTTAATAAATAAATAAATATTTCATATTTTATTTGCAATAGCTTCGTGAACCTTCACCAAATCCTGATTTATTTTCGTTTCCCTGTATTAGTTTTAGAGCATGTGAACCTGTACTGCCCCTTTAAGAGACTAAGTTTTGTTTTGTTTTGTTGGCATCTCCGGTTTTTCCTCAGTCTTCGGTTGCTGATCTGAGGAAAGGTATACTTGTTTGTTAGCCACATTATGAACATTTGTTTTACTCTATAAAATATGCATTATAATGCAGTCATAAGGGTGTAGGTAATGTTAGTGAACAAGCAAACTTAGATACGTACGGTGTGATTTTGTATTTGATGCATTTAGATTAAGTACACTGTTTTCTCTGCTAACAGGCTACTGATATCCCGTGTGTATGAAGACTGCATGTCACAAGTTTTCTTGTTTTATGTCAGTGTGTACAGGTATGTTGAACTCAGTGTATGTCTTTGTTATAAGGTGTTTAGTCTGGTTGTTATATAATGTGTAAGTGGCATTGCTGTGTGTTTTAGGTGACGAATTTATGTACAGTAAATGTCGTTAATGCTCATGTAGACCTAGCGTGTTCGTAACACATGTAGGTTAAGTTTATCCATACTGGTTTGAGTCTGTGGTTGCTGATCTGAGGAAAGGCTACTGATATCCTGTGTGTATGAAGACTGCATGTCACAAGTTTTCTTGTTTTATGTCAATGTGTACAGCTCCACTTCGATGGAATAAAGCAACCAGAACACCAGTGCATGGCCATTCTTTACTTCAAAAGCAGACTCACACAGAACACAACGCAGGGCCCGTTACAATGGTGCCGTGACTTCACGAGGATTGGCTTTGGATCGACGTCAGCTCGTTCACCGTGGGAAGCTGCACAGATTATTCTGTTTGCATGGTATTCAGGTATTTTCTTGGACTGAATGATGTTATATCCTGTGTATCCAGCATACTTCTCTGAGCTCTGTGCATTGCCTTATGGACTGACTTTGGTGCATGCACGCAACATTTGAATATTTTTGAACTGAGTGAAAAATATTTCTAAGAGAAGAGTGAATTTTCAATGGACAATTTAGTGCACAACTGATTTAACTTGTATATGTGAATTTGTAGTTTCTGTTTTTTTTTTCAATTGAATTTCTTGTTTTGTGCACTCAATACCTTAAGTGAAATTTGCATTTAGCAGTTTTTTTCTGTGTTTTTGATTGTTGGAACTATGGCAGAGGGTGTGACATTTTCTGTTGGGGGTGAAGAGGGGGATGATAATTATGACTTTTAGGGCGGGATTGGTGTAGGAAGGGGATTCTATAAGTATCCTTTTGAAACCGGTACACCAGGGCCTATTAGCTGACCCAGTACTTACCTCCACAGGTTATGTAGAACGTTCCATGCCAAGACAAACTGATCAGAACACAGACATAGGCGCAATCATTACGCAGCTAGCTGAAAAGCTAGGTCAGACCATTGTAGCTCAGCTGCAAAATGATAAGAGCTCACACAGCATACAAAATCCAGAACAGACCTCAGAAGTGACATTGTCTAATGTAAAATTAGTTATGCATTTCGATGCAAAGGAGCCTCCTATATTCAGAGGCGATGGATCAGACAAGTTCACAGTTGATGAGTGGGAAACTCTCATGACCGTATACTTAAGGAAACGGGCTATCCCAGTTAATGAGCATTCTCAGGAAATTTTAGCTAAGCTAAGCTTATGAGAAAGACAGGGGATGTGGTGAAGATAAAGTTGCGCAACACATCTGTAGACCACACTCAGAATCCCCAGGTGATATTTGACATTTTGAAACAGCATTTTAGTGTGCACACATACTCTAACATGCCCCTACAATACATTTCCCAAGCCAGGCGAAGATGTTATGGAGTATTGGATTAGACTTAATAAGACTATGGATGTTGCAAGTAAATGTCTGAAAACTACTACTACTAACTAGAGAGCCCACACCTGGAGGGAGGTGGTGTGGGTAAAATGGCGGAATCCCTCTGTGAAGATTTTGATTTAATGATTTAGTTTGTTTGAAGAAAGCTGTGCTAATGCTACTAAGGGGTCAAAGATCGTTATTCAAGCCAGCCAGAAGATCCATGCTTTCAGTGAGCTTTTCTATGTTCCTGTCATCATCAACCACCAAGTTCAGCTTAAAGGCATGTTAGATTCAGGCTCCATTGCATGCACCATCAGTGGACCTGCAGTGGAGAAGATCAGATATGCTGGTGTCTTACCTGAAAAGCAGCATCCTGAAGAAAACATTGTGTGAATAGGCTGTGGTGGTCAGCGTACTCAACCAGAGGGGTTTTATGAGTTAAAGATCCAGTTCTATGGCACATGTTGCATAGTACCCACTTTAGTCCCTGAACAGCCAGATGACCTTATATTAGGGTCAAATGTCATCAAACACCTAATGCATGATTTAAAGACTGATAGTAACTACTGGGATATTGTATCTAGATACAAACATCAGTCTAATTTTGAAGTTGACCACTTCATGTCAATGATCACTAGTGTTGAGCGATGGAAGGGGAGTGAGGTTCCTGACAAGGTTGGAACGGTTAAGCTTACTCAAGCAGTCACTCTTTTACCCAGGCATGAACACTTTGTTTGGGGCAGACTTCCCCCTAATGTACCTATGTCACCTGGCAGCACGGTCTTGGTGGAGCCAACTGGGTCCAAAGTTCAGCCACAGGATGTTCTTGTTGGCCGGCTTATCACACCTCTGTGGGGTGATAGGTGGGTGCCCATGACCGTTGTGAACCCATCAGAAAAACCTGTCACACTGAAGAGAAATTGTAAGATGGCTGATGCGTATCCCTGCTTGGCATTAGAGGATTTTAATGTCTTTCAAGGCTTGCATGTTGCCTCAGAGAAACAACAATCAAGCGTTTTTCAAAGTCCATGTCCTAGTATCCAGCCTACTGCTAGTTTGATGGAGCTTGGCTTGACTGACATCAAGATTGATTCGTCCCACATTAGTGAACCTTGTAGGAATGAGCTTACCCAGCTGCTTACTGAGTTCCAGACATTTTTTCTAAACATTCACTTGACTGTGGTGAAGTGAAGGAATACACTCACCGCATTCGCCTGACCGACGACCGTCCATTTCGCTTACCATATAGGAGGGTGCCTCCCGCCCATTATCAGAAGCTGAGGTAGGTGTTCATTGATATGGAGGAAAAGGGAATTATTTGAAAGTCCACAAGTGAATACGCATCACCTCTGGTAATGGTGTGGACAAAGGATGGTGGCCTACGGATTTGTGTCGATTTCAGATGGCTGAATGCGCGAACATTGAAAGATGCCCACCTTTTACCACACCAATCTGATTGTCTGGTCGCAATCTCTTGGTGGCAATTGTTTTTTTAGTACAATGGACCTCGCTTCAGGGTTTTATAATATCCCAATGCACAAAGATGACAAGAAATACACAGCATTCACGACACCCCTGGGTTTGCATGAATACAATCGCATGCCTCAAGGGCTGTGCAATAGCCCCGCATCCTTTATGAGGATGATGATGGGAATTTTTGGGGACATAAATTTCACTAAGCTGTTGTGCTATCTTGATGATCTCTTAGTGTATGCTCCATCCAAGAGTGAGGCCCTGTCAAGACTGCATACGGTGTTTGAGAGGCTGAGAGAGAACAACTTGAAACTGGCCCCAAAGAAATGTCATTTGCTGCAGAAGGAAGTGAGGTTTTTAGGTCATATAATCAATGGAGAGGGTGTGTCTGTGGATCCGGCAAAGGTGGAGGTCATCACAAACATGAAGGTGCAACATCTTATGGAGCATGATGGGTGTACACCCTCTGTCCGGAAAATAAAGTCCTTCCTCGGTATGGTATTCTACTACCAACACTTCACACCCAGCTGTTCTGCTATAGCGAAGCCTTTATTTGCACTTACTGCAGGGAAAAAAAGGAGAGGTTGTGTAGCTAAAGACAGGAAGTTCCAAGGTGTTTATCGTAAGCTTACTCCGGCAGATTGGACAGAGGAATGTAGCAATGCTTTTGATAAGCTGAAAGTCATGTTGCTCGAATGTCATTCTTGCTCATCCAGATTTTGAGCAGCCTTTCATCCTGTCGATTGACGCTTCATTGGATGGACTTGGAGCAGTCCTTTCTCAAGTGCCTCGGGGAGAATCAAAAGCCAGGCCTATTGCTTTCGCGAGCAAGACGCTCAGCGTGTCACAAAGGAAATATCTCGCTCACAGACTGGAGTTTATGGCCTTGAAATGGAGTGTGTGCGAGAAGTTTAGCCACTGGTTGAGGGGTCATAGCTTCACTGTCTGGATGGACAATAATCCCCTTACTTACCTTCTGACAAAGCCCAAATTGGATGCCTGTGAGCTCCGATGGGTGGCCAAACTTGCCTCTTTTTCCTTTAACCTCAAGCACCTTCCTGGGAAAAGAAATGTGGTGGCAGATGCTTTAAGCAGGGATGTTTTTGCCAGGCCCATTAGCGAAAGGTTGTTAAAGGAACCATATGTGAGTCTCAGTCAGGAGGCTGATGATGTGGGTGAGGAGTCGGTACAGGATGTTTTCAGGGTCAGTTCCCAGTCTCAAACAGTCAAGTCAGTTAGCAATCACCTGTCAAGATTTGTGTGTGACGCAGCCGAAATGAGAGCTCTTTGTCAGGCCCACTGTGACTGGACTGGCAGAGTCCCGAGCAATGTGCACAACTCAACAATTGCAACAGCTCGCAGGCAGTCAAGATACACTGGCCATGATTTCTGCTCAGGAGCTCCAATTCAGCCAGGAGCAAGACCCGTACATTTCAAAAGTGCTGCCCTTTGTCACTGCCAGAAGGCGGCCAAGTAGACGTGAAAGGCATGGTGTTCATTCAAAGGTCCTTAGGCTGTTCAAGCAGTTAGACAAACTGGAAGTTCAGAATGACATTTTGTATAGAATGTCAAAGGATCCTGTGTCCAAACAGAAAAGATACCAATATGTTTTACCTGATAGTCTTAAGGACAGAGCATTAACAGGCCTTCATGATTTTGCAGGTCATCAGGGACAGGACCAAACTCTATCGCTTGCAAGACAGCGCTTCTATTGGTCTAATATGGAGAGCGACATTAGAGGATATGTTTGATGTTGCCAGAGATGTGTGCTCGCAAAGTCCCCAGACCCTGCTGCTCGTGCGCCTTTAGAAAGTATCAAGAGCTCATTTCCGATGGAACTTGTATGTATGGACTTCTGGTCCGCAGAGGATAGTAAGCAGCGCTCAGTGGACGTTCTGGTGGTAACCGATCACTTCACAAAGCTTGCTCACGCTTTCCCCTGTGTTAATCAGACAGCCAAACAAGTCGCCAAGAAACTGTGGGACAATGTATTTTGTGTTTACCGTTTCCCGGAGAGAATGCATTCTGATCAGGGCACAAATTTTGAGAGTAATCTGATAGCAGAGCTCCTACGGCTAGCAGGTGTTGCAAAATCACGTACGACAGCCTATCACCCAATGGGAAATGGTGCTACAGAACGATTTAATCGTACTTTGGGTAGTATGCTTCGTACTCTGCCTCTCAAGGCAAAACATCAATGGCTCCAGCAAATTCAAACACTCACATTTGCATACAATGCTACTGTCCATGAAACTACGGGTTACGCCCATTTTGTTTTTGATGTTTGGGCGCATCCCTAGATTGCCAGTAGACATCATGTTTAAGCCAGTTCTTAATGACCCTGGAGTCGTCAACTATGACACTTACGCAAAGTCTCTGCTCTCTGGCCTAAAAAGTGCTATGGAAATTGCACAGAAACACTCCTCTGCCGAGCAACAACATCAGACTCAGCAATACAACAAACGAGTCAAAGGCACTTACCTGTCTGTGGGAGATCGTGTTCTAGTAGCAAATAAGGGAGAAAGAGGGAAGAGAAAGTTGGCGGACAAGTGGGAGGATGGGGTCTACACAGTCATTGGATCAAATCCTCGTCTTCACGTGTATAAGATAAAGGATACCACAGGACGTATAAGGACTGTTCACCAGAATCTGTTACTAGAGGTGAATTTCTTACCACTCCTTGAGACTACTGTGGATGAGGACTCACATGATCATGATCAGTCAATGATAAATAATGAGTCTGATGAGGACTGTGACAATGATGAGGATGCAGCTGAAGAATCAGCAGCTCAGGAAGATGACACAAGTGATCGATTAGAGGAATCTATTGTTTCACCATTTGATGATTCAGTCGTACCTCACCCACACCAGCTGCTTCACAGGCAGATACACTACATTCAACACAGACTGATATACATGCTCCTGATCTACCAGACAGAAGTACTGAGGCCGGTGGCCATGTTACGACTCATGCAGGTAGATTAGTGAAATCAGTGAACAGGCTAATAGAATCTATGGTTCAAAGACCATTCTTGAAGGGTTAATCATATAGAGTTTAACCAGGTTTTTTGTTTTGTTTTGAGTATTTTGACTTTGATTCCTTCCATATGAATGGTTATTAGTGGGTATTTAGGGCCAAGTGTGTGTGGTGTAACAGGCATCACATTTATCTAAGGGAGTTAAGGGACTTGATCAACCTCTTATTTTCTCTTAACCTTGCATGAGAGGTAACCTTTTTGAGTTGATAGTTAGTGGACTTGAGTTGATAGTTAGTGGTCTTGAACCAGTGTACCAGTGTGAGACATTACCCAGTTTTTCAAAAGCACTCCTAACACCAGGATGTTGGTGAATTTCAGGAGGGATGTATGTAACAGAGTTAATAAATAAATACATATTTCATATTTTATTTGCAATAGCTTCGTGAAGCTTCACCAAATCCTGATTTATTTTCGTTTCCCTGTATTAGTTTTAGAGCATGTGAACCTGTACTGCCCCTTTAAGAGATTAAGTTTCGTTTTGTTGGCATCTCCGGTTTTTCCTCAGTCTTCGGTTGCTGATCTGAGGAAAGGTATACTTGTTTGTTAGCCGCATTATGAACATTTGTTTTACTCTATAAAATATGTAGGTAGGTAGGTAATGTTAGTGAACAAGCAAACTTAGATACGTACGGTGTGATTTTGTATTTGATGCATTTAGATTAAGTACACTGTTTTCTCTACTAACAGGTTACTGATATCCCGTGTGTATGAAGACTGCATGTCACAAGTTTTCTTGTTTTATGTCAATGTGTACAGGTATGTTGAACTCAGTATATGTCTTTGTTATAAGGTGTGTAGTCTGGTTGTTATATAATGTGTAAGTGGCATTGCTGTGTGTTTTAAGTGACGAATTTATGTACAGTAAATTTTGTTAATTGACAGACAATAAATACATTGATATACAATATTTATAACACAGTGTAATTATTGTGTAAACTGTGTAGTTATCCTACCATTACAACAATATTAAATTAAATTCCAGACCGTAGCCTGCTAAATATCGGAAGGTGACCTTTTTTTCTCCCTTTTACGTATGTGTCACTTAATATTAATTTCTGTACAAAACCAAGACGGGAGATTCTTTAGAAAACGCAATAGCACCCACCCCATAAGTGTAGCCTAGGCCTATCTAAATTATCGTTATAAAAAAAATGACCTAGTACGTGACTCAAGAGCTGTAAACAGTGTTGCCTACAGAGACTGCGTGTAGCCTACAAAAGCTTTTTTTCTCTGGTAGTTCTTCACTGATCTGAGATAATGAGCGAACTACCTTAAGTAGCTAGCGTCTCGGGAGAATAAAAAAAAAGTTTAAAAGTTTTCTAACATCTCTCCAGTGTAATGGTGGGCATGTTAAGTTAACCGTAGCCACTACCTACACAGTAACCCCATGGTAATGCGATGCAAGTGATCATAATAACATATAAAACGTGATATAGTACTTGATAAATAACCAGGCTATGAACTCATAAACAACATTTTGTCAACATCATTTTGTCACTGTTTGTCATTCACCGTGCTGTGAATTACAGCATTAAGATGCTAGGCGAGCTTGAGATTCAGAGAACCTGCATGGTTGTGCTCATCCTGTCAGAAAATAGCAATTTGATCAGTGATCATGCATCATATCAGCGCAAGCTTGGTTTGAAACTGGTTTCTGGGGATAGGGTTTACACGATCCTTCACTGGGCTAGTGCCTGCTGTGTTAATATGACCGTGCTGATGCTAACAGCTGCAACTCCCTCAAATCTGTTCTCATGCATATTAGGCTAGTTGCGGGTAAAGTTGCTGCCTTTTAAGATATCTAACTGGGGAGCAAGGCAGCAAGTGCGGTTCGAAACCGAAAAAAACAAATTCTGCTGCCTTCTAAGATATCTTAGAATTCCCAAATAACTGTCATTTTTGGAGGCAGATACAGATATATGTATGTATATATGTATGATATATGTATTTTTGGATGCACACTTCATGCTCCCTCCTACCCATAATCCCTTGCGGCAACGTCTGAAACAAGATGCATTTAATCCAAAGTCATGTCTAGTTATTTAGACAGCTCTCTATGTAGGGAGGGAGGCGGTAGGCAGCTGTCTTCCATTTCAAACAGACCCATTGTTGTGCTGAGTTCTAAGAACAGAGAGTTCAAGTTAAATGTTGTTGTGCTGAGTTCTAAGAACAGAGAGTACAAGTTACAGTAAGTGTGCACCCAGACAGACAGGAACTGCACCCTGTGGGCGTGTCTCATTTCAGGGGCCGGATGCTTCGGAGCATTCGTGCTACCTAGCACTGGTCATCTGTGACCGCTTAGACCGGACCTGGCTGGACCAACGTTTTTTTAAATGGGACGGTCTAGTCCAAAAGAACGCCCTGTTACCTGTGACAGGTGCAGTTCCTGTCTGTCTGGGTGCACACTTAACTTGTACTCTCTGTTCTTAGAACTCAGCACAACAACATGTGGGGTATAACAGTGTTCCGTACAGTGCTCCCTGCCATAGGGAAACGTTCAATCGTGGGTAACAGTAATCCGTACAGTTAACCTTTTACGATCAAATGCAATTAATTATTTCCAGGTCAGTGGACAGATCTCCCAGCCCCTGTAGGAGTCGGACGTACCTCAAACAGAATGACGAAGGCGAAGCGGATGGCCAGAATGAACCAGTACTGGGAGGTGAGAGTGTAGTCCTCATTTCTGCGGTAGTCTTTATAACTGACAAAAACATAACCATACGGTCCCCATCACTACACCATCTAATGCCACCAATGTAGCATGGTATGCTAGAAATGCTAAACTACAAAACATAAACATTGATTCAGTTCAGTGTGTGTTTCTTTCTTTCAGCTGGAGGAGCAAGGCGTTAACAATGTCGGTTTGGGCCCCAAGATAACATATTAGGTAGGCCCTATAATATGACAGTATTTGTGCATTGCTTCTTTGAAGCATGATACCCAATGAAGCAAGGATAGCATGACAAGTTTAACATAATACAGTTCGGAACAAAATGATTCATAGCCCTGGCAAGTATTGATTTAATGTTTTTCTTGATTAATGTTTATTCTGATTGAAAATAACACTGGTACATGCCAAAATGAGACAATGTGGTAGAAACATGGAGTCAGAAAATAAGCGTTTTCATCTTTTTTTACATTTTTTGTGAAAAATGGCGTGTCCAAAACTATTGGAAACATCTTTATTTGCCTTTACAGCTCTCAAAATGGTTCAAATTGGTCAAGAGAAAACAGACATTAAATCAATATTTGCCAGGGGTATGGATGATTTTGTTCATAACTGTAGCTTTGTCCATTGTTGTCTTAGCAGTCCCTCCAGGATTTTGCGAGGATTTTTTGAGATTGTTGCGATCTAAAATGCCTGATTTCGCGACAATTTTTCTAAAAAATTGCGATGGAAGTTGTGGTGTTTTTAGCTGTTTGTTGCAAAGAAATTGCGAGAGGAAGTGAAAATTGCAAAAATAGTTGCAAAAATATATATATATATATATATATATATATTTTTTTTTTTTAATTGAGGGTAATTAAGGTTAGTAAGACCAAAATTACACGGATCATCTTGATGCGTATTAAAAAGGATAAGTAAAGGTAAAGGGTTACAGAAAATCAAAGTAGGCCTACTTTATTTGTGTAAATACTTTGACTGGGGTAATTCACAAAGCAGTATAACCTTTCGTAGAACTGTCCAAAAAAGACAGCCCCCTAAAGAGATGGCATAATGTCATATGTTTCAATACATTCATATATGTTGTAATTCATATTAAGTTCATATCTTTTTAATAATTCATATTCTGTGACTTGCATAATTACTAATAGCCAACTAAGTATCTAGTAATTTCATATTGATTTAAACTATTAGACTCATTTTCTTTAATGTTATTACATTACATTGGTGGTGTGTAAGTCTAATTGACTGCCTGCCACTTTAAGGAGAGTAGTGTAATAACATATCTAAGTGGATTGGAACGCTTGCATTTCACTGTGTTCGGCTACGACTGGAAATAACTTTTTGCATAGTGCATTACGATATGTGGATAGAATTCGGGATGTTTTCTATGTCATTAGTTAAAATAAATGTTAAAAAATATCTTGTATGAAATCATTCTTTACCATAGAAGAGGTAAATGTCTTACAATGTTATTCATTTCTATGATTTTGGTAGCACTGCACTACACAAACTGAGCCCACAAGCTAGCAAACATGACACGAGCTAAAACGACATCTCCAGGTGTAAATGTTTGCCAATAGGTTGCATATTGTAGCCTACTCAAATGTCAGTAAACCAAGTAGGCCTTAATTAACTTACTTTCATAGCTAGGTTGAGATGACAGATGCAAGTAAAGCAGATCATTAACGTTAGCCTTCTATTTATTGTCATCAAAACTGCAGAGGAGTGAACAAGTTATAGGGCAGTGTGTCTGCAGAAGTGAGTGTGGCATCTGAGTCAATATTCTGCGCGAGGGGCTGTTGTGGTAGGTGAAATTTCACGGGGAAACCATGATGATTGGTCAAATTTGCAGTGTTTGAAACTGAAAATTGCGAGGTCGCCCAGAATTCACAAGGATTTGCTAAATTTGCCTTAATTGTTGCGATCGCAACATCGCGAATTCCTGGAGGGACTGTCTCAGGGCTGTATTTTGCACCCTGGTGCATGGCGTAAAACTCGTTTTCCACCCGGCGCAAACTTTAATTCCTTATTTTGCACGTTTATCTTTTAACCAATGCACCCAGGGGTGTGGCAATTAACAACTTAGGGAGTGGCTTAGCGCATTGTCTTAAAAAATTGCTATTGTACACCTGGGGGTCGTTTCTAGAAAAGTTAGCAACGACGTTGCTCAACCACCATGGTACGACGCAACTTGCGACCAAACAACAACATTGTTATACCTGTTTCCAGAAAGCATCGTACCTGTGTCGCAATTCGCTACCTCCGACGTTCGAACACTGTAGTTCCAACAACGTTGTTGATGATGCAGCGATACATATCGTTGGTGGAAACAGTGGCAACGTGTAATACCCCACCCCTAGAAATTTTCTGCCACGGCCTATGTTGACATTTTTCTAATTTAAACCGAGTGATTAATGCTGGCATTGTCATCGTCATCTGCAAAAACCTAAACCTATTGCAAGTATATAAAACATTTTACTGAAGCCGACCAATACGTGTCATTATTTGTGTTAAATATCTATGTTGGAAAAAATATGGATGAATGTCTGGGTATCGCATATGTTTTCAATTGTCTCGTGGCTTAACGGCAGCGCTTCAGTGCACTACGCGCTCGGCCGGAGTTCGCATCCTATCTCTTCTTTTCACCTCTGAGTAAGAGTAGGCCTACGAGACACAACAATAGGTTTTGACCATACATATTTATGTATATAGTTACTCTACATCGAGAGACCATAGGTACAAGACATCAGTCAAAAACAATTGAATCTACGTGTCACACTAGTTCACCTGCAGGTAGCGAGAAGCAAATCTCACATCATAAGAAAATTGAACCCACAACACTGGGATAACAAGACACCTGCTTTAGCCATTTATCACTGTGCTGATTTTAAGAGTCTGTGAAGATTATAATACTAGCTTATCAAAAAGCAAGGCAATACTAAATAGCAAGAATGAGCGAAGGGATTGATGAGGGGAGTCAGTCTCTTAATCAAAATAAAGCTACAGGATAGACCAATTATTGAGTCACATGATAAACATCCACTTCGTAATTTTTGGTTAGGCGGTTGTGATTTTTGGTTAGGCGCTCCGGACACCAACAGGAACTACCAAGGAACGACACAAGTGCGACTGCCTAGGGGCAATAGTTCAACCGATCAAACTTTGCGTCCTTGTTTGCGATTGACAGTTCGAACTATCCTTTCTAGAAACACCAAATCCAAGAACGATGGAGCAAACTACCAAGGTTGCGACGCAAGTTAGCAAACGACGCTTTCTAGAAACGAGCCCCAAGTCTATGGCGAGTTGTTTATATGATGTATGATGTGATGAAAACTAGGTGGTGGTAATGAGCCTTTTGCTCCATGGTCTCACCTGCACTGAGTGGCGTTCATCATCTGTCGAGGATAGAAGTCCTTCCGCACCCGCTCATCTGACATGTACGCCGTGGACAGAGTGTCATTAATGTAGCCTGTCATACAACTGGAGCAGAGGGAGGGAGGGGGAGGTGGAGAGAAAGGGGGGGGGGAGAGGGAAGAGTGAGAGAGGGGGAAAGAGAAAAGGAAAGATGGAGGAAGGGAGAGATGGAGAGAGGAAGGGAGAAGGCAGAGAGATGAGAGAGAGGGACAGGGTAGAGAGATGGAGTGAGAGAGGGAGGAGTGAGACAGCAGGAGGGAGGGAGAGACAAAGGGAAGAGGGAAAGGGGGGAGAGGGGGATGAGTGAGTGAGAGAGAGAGAGAGACAGAAATGCGAGGTAGAGAAGGGGAAAACAATGGCGAGAGGGGGAAGAGGAAGTGGAGTAGAGATTAGAGAATGATTGTGATAAGGGGACACATAAACTACATCAACACCATCTAGTGAACGTGTGTGAGAGATGTAAATTACATCAACACCATCTATCGAACATGTGTGAGAGAGATGAGGGGACACATAAACTACATCAACACCATCTAGTGAATGTGTGTGAGAGAGAGAGATGAGGGACACAAACTACATCAACACCATGTAGTGAACGTGTGTGAGAGAGAGAGATGAGGGACACAAACTACATCAACACCATCTAGTGAACGTGTGTGAGAGAGAGAGATGAGGGACACAAACTACATCAACACCATCTAGTGAACGTGTGTGAGAGAGAGAGATGAGGGACACAAACTACATCAACACCATGTAGTGAATGTGTGTGAGAGAGAGAGATGAGGGACACAAACTACATCAACACCATGTAGTGAACGTGTGTGAGAGAGAGAGATGAGGGACACAAACTACATCAACACCATCTAGTGAACGTGTGTGAGAGAGAGAGATGAGGGACACAAACTACATCAACACCATGTAGTGAACGTGTGTGAGAGAGAGAGATGAGGGACACAAACTACATGAACACCATCTAGTGAACGTGTGTGAGAGAGAGAGATGAGGGACACAAACTACATCAACACCATCTAGTGAACGTGTGTGAGAGAGAGAGATGAGGGACACAAACTACATCAACACCATCTAGTGAACGTGTGTGAGAGAGAGAGATGAGGGACACAAACTACATCAACACCATGTAGTGAACGTGTGTGAGAGAGAGAGATGAGGGACACAAACTACATCAACACCATCTAGTGAACGTGTGTGAGAGAGAGAGATGAGGGACACAAACTACATCAACACCATGTAGTGAACGTGTGTGAGAGAGAGAGATGAGGGACACAAACTACATCAACACCATGTAGTGAACGTGTGTGAGAGAGAGAGATGAGGGACACAAACTACATCAACACCATGTAGTGAACGTGTGTGAGAGAGAGAGATGAGGGACACAAACTACATCAACACCATCTAGTGAACGTGTGTGAGAGAGAGAGATGAGGGACACAAACTACATCAACACCATGTAGTGAACGTGTGTGAGAGAGAGAGATGAGGGACACAAACTACATCAACACCATCTAGTGAACGTGTGTGAGAGAGAGAGATGAGGGACACAAACTACATCAACACCATGTAGTGAACGTGTGTGAGAGAGAGAGATGAGGGACACAAACTACATCAACACCATGTAGTGAACGTGTGTGAGAGAGAGAGATGAGGGGACACATAAACTACATCAACACCATGTAGTGAACGTGTGTGAGAGAGAGAGATGAGGGACATAAACTACATCAACACCATGTAGTGAACGTGTGTGAGAGAGAGAGATGAGGGACACAAACTACATCAACACCATGTAGTGAACGTGTGTGAGAGAGAGAGATGAGGGACACAAACTACATCAACACCATGTAGTGAACGTGTGTGAGAGAGAGAGATGAGGGACACAAACTACATCAACACCATGTAGTGAACGTGTGTGAGAGAGAGAGATGAGGGACACAAACTACATCAACACCATGTAGTGAACGTGTGTGAGAGAGAGAGATGAGGGACACAAACTACATCAACACCATCTAGTGAACGTGTGTGAGAGAGAGAGATGAGGGACACAAACTACATCAACACCATGTAGTGAACGTGTGTGAGAGAGAGAGATGAGGGACACAAACTACATCAACACCATGTAGTGAACGTGTGTGAGAGAGAGAGATGAGGGACACAAACTACATCAACACCATGTAGTGAACGTGTGTGAGAGAGAGAGATGAGGGACACAAACTACATCAACACCATCTAGTGAACGTGTGTGAGAGAGAGAGATGAGGGACACAAACTACATCAACACCATGTAGTGAACGTGTGTGAGAGAGAGAGATGAGGGACACAAACTACATCAACACCATGTAGTGAACGTGTGTGAGAGAGAGAGATGAGGGGACACATAAACTACATCAACACCATGTAGTGAACGTGTGTGAGAGAGAGAGATGAGGGACATAAACTACATCAACACCATGTAGTGAACGTGTGTGAGAGAGAGAGATGAGGGACATAAACTACATCAACACCATCTAGTGAACGTGTGTGAGAGAGAGAGATGAGGGACACAAACTACATCAACACCATGTAGTGAACGTGTGTGAGAGAGAGAGATGAGGGACACAAACTACATCAACACCATGTAGTGAACGTGTGTGAGAGAGAGAGATGAGGGGCACAAACTACATCAACACCATCTAGTGAACGTGTGTGAGAGAGAGAGATGAGGGACACAAACTACATCAACACCATCTAGTGAATGTGCAAATGAAACAGGTGAACCGTGATGAGGGAAATTAAGTCTGATTCTAAGAGGGTAATATCATTGACAATGACACAGCAATTTACACTGGGCTACAGTACGCCTGGGAACAGAATGAGAACACACACAGACAGGCTGGAGACAGCATGGGGAAACACACCTTTCAGAGAGAGAGAGAGAGAGAGAGAGAGAGAGAGAGAGAGAGATTACACTCCCCTTATCTACACCTGATAATGCTTCCCTGGTAGGAATGTTTACACATAACTGACTGTATACACATTCTTCCCTTTAATCTTGATTCATAAGAGACTTGTATGGCATTTCTTCACGCTAAAGTTTCTGTATTTTTCCTAGTCTGGTTCCTGCTGTTCATCACCCAGGAAGTGGAAGAGTAGTGGTGGGGTCACAAAGTATATAGTATAGTATAGTAGTATAGTATAGTATAGTAGTATAGTATAGTATAGTAGTATAGTATAGTAGTAAGTATAGTATAGTAGTATAGTATAGTATAGTATATATACTTTTTTGATCCCGTGAGGGAAATTTGGTCTCTGCATTTAACCCAATCAATCGGTGAATTAGTGAAACACAAACAGCACACAGTGAACACACAGTGAGGTGAAGCACACACTAATCCCGGCGCAGTGAGCTGCCTGCTACAATGGCGGTGCTCGGGGAGCAGTGAGGGGTTAGGTGCCTTGCTCAAGGGCACTTCAGCCGCAGCCCACTGGTCGGGGCTCGAACCGGCAACCCTCCGGTTACAAGTCCAGAGTGCTAACCAGTGGGCCACGGCTGCCCCGGTCCAAAGGTCACTCTGGATCAGTGGATGGAACAACACAGCCCATATACTGAGTGGCACACAGCTTAGACAGGAAGCTCTCCACAACTGCTTACTTACTTACATACATACTTATTGACTTAATAAATCCAAAGCAACTTACAAACGTCAGGTGGCACATAGTTCATAGTACTACTGAATCTGTAAGTGTGGGTAAGTCACTCACTCGAGGCCGTTGGCGGTGCCGTTGGCACAGGGGCCGTAGTTGTAGCGATACACCAGCCGTGGGATGAAGTCAGACGAGATGCCGATCACCAGCCCGTTAGCAATCACTGCCAGGACACCAATGGCCTCCAACACTTTAGTCCATACACCTGGAATCACATACACATACACACACACACACACACACACACACACACACACACACACACACACATATATGAATCTGTTAACTACTCAGTAACACTAATTTGGCCTTGCTCAATTCATAGAACACTCTACACACACACACATACATATACAGTATACGCTCTATCTATCTATCTATCTAATACATACAGACACACACACAAACATGTGTCCTACCGATGTCATTGGTCTTCTTGGGCACTAGGCGGCGCTCTAGGCTGACCATCTTGATGGCGTCGAGGCGGATCTCAAACATGTTGTTAAGGAGCGCCAGCAGAGGGGCCAGTGGGAACGCCGCCACAAAGATGGTGGTGAAACTGAACTGCATGACTGAACAGCAGAGAGAGTCGATTCACCAGTTAGTTCAGAAACATTACTGAACAGCAGAGAGAGTAGATTAAACAGTTAGTTCAGAAACATTACTGAACAGCAGAGAGTCGATTGACCAGTTAGTTCAGAAACATTACTGAACAGCAGAGATTGTCGATTGACCAGTTAGTTCAGAAACATTACTAAACAGCAGTGTGCTGCACCCACCCATTTCCAGGTACTCATTGAAGAGGCTAAAGGAATTGACATCATGCAAATGGTAGTTCTTGATCCAGTCACGTAGCTTGCATGTGTCACATGGCTCTAACTTGCCGTCTTCTTGGCGACACGCCTTCCTGTAGCAATTGCCGCAGCGACGCTGCAGCTTCTTAGCTGTGGTCTGTCTGAAGCAGCGCTGGAACCAGCTAAACACACACACACACATATATGAGCACACCCACACATACTGTACACACATGTATGAACACATGGACAAATAACATGTTCAACCACACAGAGATTCTGCTCAGGTGCGTCGGTGTCGTTCACAATTAATGTCAGCATGTTAGTATTCATATCTGAATCGCCCGAAGGGTCGGACCAACGTTTGACAATGATCCACATATGATCCACGGAGGGCGTGTCTGAAAGCAATTTATATGTGTGTGTCTGTGTAGGATTGTGAGGGAGGTGCTTACGGAATGGTGAACTCAAAGATGTTGTTGAGTGTCTGTTTGAGCACCATGATGACGGCCATCTGGATGAAGAGGTCAGTCAAGCAACCGCTGGGGTGGCACTGCAACAGGACACATGCATTAAAATATTATATGTGTGCGTGTGTGTGTGTGTGTGTGTGACAGAGATAGAGAAAAAAGACAGAGCAGAAAAGAAAAGAAAAAGAGACAGTGTTACAGTGTGCATGCAGATATTTACGTGTGTGTGTGTGTGTTGGGGGGTGGGGGATGTGTGTGTGTGTGTGTGTGTTGGGGGGGGGGGGGTTGTGAATGTGTGTGTGTGTGTGTGTGGAGGGTGGTACTCACCTCCTCTAGTCTCCATTTTCCCGCCAGTCTCACATAGTTCCCCGGATGCCCATTAATCCTGCACCAGGGCACATGGGAAGGGAAGTTACACACACAATACTCCCACAAACCACTCGCTCACTTTAGACACACACACACACACAAACACACATTATCTGTCTCTCTCTCTGTCTCTCTCTCTCCCACTCTGTGACATTTTACTTTGTGTATCTTCTGTGTAAACAAATAGCTGAAGCATTTGTCCTCAAGTAGACATGCACATGCATGCACTTCAGGGGTCACCATTCATGCACACACACACACACACACATGCACGCGCGCACACACACACAGTCCATACCTGCCCAGGAAGAATGCAATGTATATGAGGGAGGAGAAGGCCGTGAAGAATTGGAAGGTGAACATTTTGACGGTGAAGCTCCTCTCAGTGGCCGCGAATGAACGACATTTCTCTGATATCACACAACAACAATCACAAGAAAGAAAGAAAGAAATACAAAAATAAATATTTACATACACATTAATTCATTTAGCTGACATTTTCTCCCAGACGTCAGTAGCCTGGTTTCACCAAACCCATTCTCATATTCCCCAATGGAGTGTTCTAAGAGTCTGAAACCTGGCTACGTGATCAGTGGGACTGTCTCTGAAGGATCAAATGCAGCCAGCTGCTTATGACTTACCAATCTCACACAGCTTGAAGGCCACATACCGGTTGACCTGTCACAATGAACAAGAGGTTAGAGATCAGGGATCAGAGGTCACAGAGATGACCGCAACTGACCAACAGTGCAACTTCTGACAGAAGGACTAGACATCACTGAGAACGACTGACCGACAGTCATGACAACAAGAATGAAATCCTTCAGCTCCTTTGAGTATGCCGTCATAGTAATAAGACCAAACCAAGGGTGGGGGGTCAGAGGTCGTGAACTCTCACCCGGGTCATGACCTGGATGGTGATGTAGTGGAGAGTGGCGCCCATCATGACGACGGCGGTGTTAGAGTGGGTCGTCAGGAATTCCCAGTCCTGATTCACTAGGAGAACCCGCATCACCACACGGAAGAGCACCAGGGCGTGGGTCAGCCCAATGATCACAACCAGCTGGGACAGACACAGACACACACACAGATGAACACACACACACATCCACACAAATATCCACACACACACACACATTCAGATGGGTATGCATCAAATACACAAACACATCGGAGGTCTACCAGCAGCATACGTGTTATGCTGGCCGTTCATCAAGCAAATTTTCAGTGATTTCACAGACAGACTAATTACCAAAGTCGGAATGAAAATCCAAAGTTTTTTTCTGAAGTTGCAGCCCTATCGTCCTCTTAATCTTTCCCTTAGCTTTAGTCTTGGCTCATGCAAATAGTGATGTGGACAATATAAAAGCCAACGGTTGAGCTCTTTCCAGCAACAAACAGTTATAGGCAAAGTGGTTACAGTACAGCCATTCAAGGTTATTTGTTATTTTGATTCTTATAAATTATCAAATTATTCCACCTGACAAAGCAACTCTATAGCCTAATTAAACAATAATAAACTTGACCTTTCATCTGCTCATGCATGTTTGGAGACATAACGTGAGCTCATTTTATGTTATATACATAACAATGCAGGTTGGGAATGTTGCACATGCAACAGTGCAGAAGAAACAAAAAAATATATACAAACCTCGTTCCTGTTGATATTTGGTGCATGATGGGAAATAATTTAAAAGCTATGTAGTTGAAGTCGTACTGTGACTACAAAATGTGGCTTGTCTTTAGATATGAGAGGGTGTCAGACTTAAGTCTTTTAAAATATAAAGGTGGTCTGGTTTATGGGCAGCATTAGGCTTTAGTGAGAGACACCAACTAAAATTCTTTACCACGAGCGTGAACAGCGCCAGGACCAAAGCGCTCCGCCAGTATGAGTGTCGGAACTCCTTGGGTTTGCTCTCGGGGTCGTTCACAATCTCCATGATGAGTTCTTCCTGAAGAGACATACGCACGCACGCAGGCACACACACACGCACACACACACAAACACCTATCAGGTCATTGTTGCATTCTTTTCAATGCCACTTCTCATTTTACCCTCCAAGTCCAACGACTAATCAGGCTCCATATAGACTACAGGAAGAACAGTGCATTCATTAAAATGATCAAATAACAGTCCTACAAAACTAGCCACCACTAGTGTGAAGTATGGTGCATTCATTAAAGACTGGTAAAATAACTTAAATAAATTCAAAAAACTAGCTAACTAACTAACTCACTATCTGAGAAGCAGGGTGCTGAAACAAGAAAGGTGAAGAGTTGAGCTTTTATGTCAAAGGAGTTTAAAGCCAAGTTCAGCAGGGACAGCAGCAGCCTAAGGCAGTGTGGTAAATGTGTGTGTGTGTGGGTTACATAGTATGTTAGACCTCTTCAGGTCTAAG
>NC_055976.1:19762721-19772721 GCF_018492685.1 Alosa sapidissima | reverse complement strand
TTGGAGGAATCAGACACATCCATTTATGATTAGATTCAATATTAGATTAAACTTTATTGTTATTGTGCTGAGTACAAGTACAAAGCCAACGAAATGCATTTTGCGTCTAACCAGAAGTGCAAAAAAGCAGAAAAGTGCAATGTGTTATACAAAGTATAGACAGGTGGTGCATAGGCAGGACACGAAATATAGTGCAGTGTAGACAGTAGTATGCAGTTGGTTTACAGAAGGTGGTTTAAAGTAATTAAATTATATACACTGCATATATTAGATATAAATATATGCAGTGTATTGGTAGTTACTTTAAAAGAGCAGAATACATATGGCTATGTAATATGAACAATGTATGAACAACATGTACAGATATGTGCAATGTAGTATAACAATATAATAGTAGTAAGAATAATATAGATATATGTAGTGTATTAACAGAATATATTATGAGAAAAACAGAATAAATATGGATATGAACCATATAGACATAATACAGTACAGCTCTGTGCAGTGTGGTAACAGTACCATTGTAGTGCAGATACAGTAACATTATAAGAGTATTAAGAATAAGTGTATGTGCAGGATGGATAGTTGAAGAGCAGTCGAATAAGGCTATGTATAAGTGTAATTACAGTATGTACATTTGTAAATAAATAAAACACTATGGGTGGGATAGGGTAGTGCAAATTCTATCTCGATGGTGCAGCGGTACTACACACTGTGACCTTCACCATGACCTTTATGTGTAGAGAACATCACTACTCACTGTGACTTTCATGTTCTTCTTCTTCAGCGCCTCCACGAAGGCCGCCTGCTTCTTTTGCACCTCATCCTCCTTGTCCTCCGTCTTATGGGCCACCAGCACGAAGTCGTGCATCAGAGGAGAGTGCATGCTGGCCTATAGGACACGGCAGAAGGGTGGGAAATAGAGCTGTTAGAGTGTGTGTGTATGTGTGTGCATGCGTGCGTGTGTATGTGAGTGTGTGCGTGCATGCGTGTGTCTAGTAGTATGTGATTATTTTCCCCTTACATGTGTTTCCATTTATTTCTATTTAGTATGTTTGAAAATGCATGATTTTATCATTAATGTCCTTGCTCGTACAGGCATTATCAAGGCATAACTTCTGATTGGTGCAACACAAATATTCCAACCAATGCCACAAGGTCATGATGGGATGTGGCTCCTTATCTCACCAGTGTTGGCATGAGCGGCTCAATGCAGACTTCATCCTGCTCTTTAGATTTCTCTCTCTCCCTCAGCTCCATAGCCTAGACAAACACAGATATACTGAGTAATCATACACACACACACACACACACACACACACACACACACACACACACACGCACCATATTTCTGACAGATGGTACATGTAGGAACCGTAGTCATGCTGCAATCATATACTCAATAGTAACTGCTTCACTCCATGCTCACTAGTGAAGTGAAAGTGGTTGTATTGCATATCAATGTGTTTTTTGGACAGGGCCAACATGGGGCGTAACCTATTTTTTTTAGTCTAACAGCACCTTCTATCCCCTAAATATAGCTCACAAATCTCAACAATCTCTTATCAATTCAACAGTGTGTTATCACTTTAGTTTAGTGTTTCATTGTTCTGAGAGACAATCAGAGGAATGGCAGCATGGGAACCTGGTGAACTTTAAACACATAAACACGAAAACATGACCAAATGACCTCAAGTAAACATAGAGCATAACTGCTCCACATAGAGTGTTTGATGAATTGTAGACCAAGGATATGATATGACATAGAGTGTTTTATTTCATAGGGCTAATGTCTGTTATGCAGCTTCTAGTTACAACACTTCAGAAAAGTGTTGTACCTAGCGTTGAGCAAGCTGAGCGTTCAGCTTTCAAAGCACAACGCGAGCGTATTCAATTGTCAGTTTAGGCAAACCGTTTGTGTTGCTTAAGAACGAGACAGAACTTATATGGTCTGAGCACTGCGTTACGCTTACCGCTGCTGCGTGCCGCTGGCCAATGTGATCCCCGCCTATTTACATTAACAATAGCGGCAGGTTCAAACCTTTTACTGTCTATGGTTCAAACACACCTGGCTCCACTGGAAACAAACGAGCGCATATAGAGCATTTCGTACACGTAGCCTATTACAAGGGTGTGAGCCAAGGTTATCCACTAGGCCTAATGTAAACAATTAACAGTATGTGTCTGTGTGTGTGTGTGCTCACAAGAGCAATCTTCAGAGATATGGAAATTTATGGAATACATGGCTTCTTATTTAAGTCAGATCAGTGTCCACTCAAACTTACACAGAGACTCGGAGGCCAACAGTGAAACTGTTTTCAGACGCAATAGCATTTTAGCCTAATGACATCAAAGGGAGACTATCTTGGCCAAAGCACCTCCCCTGATTTGAATATCAGTGCCAGTCAAAGTATTAGTGATAGTGTCCTGTTCTTGCAAGTGTTTGAATATGAGGTTAGACACTGCCGTCATCCACATTCAAATACAACTCTAGCACAC
The DNA here is from genome assembly GCF_018492685.1 of Alosa sapidissima. NCBI lineage: Eukaryota > Metazoa > Chordata > Actinopteri > Clupeiformes > Clupeidae > Alosa > Alosa sapidissima. The sequence goes on along the minus strand of NC_055976.1, from coordinate 19,770,222 downwards.
ACAGCCCTTTTAAGGAGATCATCTGCAACGTTTGGCTTTAGGTCTTTGCTTACAGTATTGTCGTTCTTGCTGTATTAGCCTATTTGATTCTATAAGCTTTCTTCTTTGTCAGTTATGTTGCATAGATATTCTTGCTGTTGTGCAATATTTGTTACCATGTAACATGATCTTGAGTTTTAGAAAGGTGCTATATGCCAATAAAATGCAATATCATTGTTATTTATGGAGCATTGGACTTTGGGGATCACATATACATCGCATCCTGTGTGCTTGTGTTGCAGTTCTGGACGCTGGTCTGATCCACAGCAGCACAGGGCTCACATTTGTTTTTAACATTTTAATTTTAACAATAACATTTTAATAGCCTCCCTTAGAACACCAGAGGATTACAATATAATATATCTATTATTTTATATCCTGATATAAAAATATTTTTCTGAATGACTGATATTTATGACAGCACACTTTATGCAGATTAGCCTATAGCCTAGGCCTACTATTTTTTTTATTACATCTCTACCTCTTTAATTCAGCTGTCTGGTTGAAGCCTGGAAATATTGTAAACAAAGTAGCATAGTTGGCTAGCTTAGCCGATCATAGTCTACTGATTGGACTGTTCAGTTTCCCCACGTGTGTTTAAGTTTCAAGGTAATACTTGTTCTCCTTGGGACAGGCCCTTTTGGGAAACGTTGGTATTGAGATGATCAGTCAACTTCAATGCAAGAGTTTTAAACAAATATGTGCAGCATGCTAATGATGCTAAGTGGATTTAATAGTAATTTAGCTAGTCGTCTTCTATGCTTCCTTGCTTTCACGATTGTGAATGTTTTATTTAAGTCGCGCGTGTTCATTGAGCAGGAAAGGGAGGGAGCGCAAGAGAGAGAGTGGGCCAAGGAGAGGGGGTTTACTTTTTGGTAAAGTTGCACACATAGTCTACAATGAAAGCAAGGAGAGGTATGGAATTATTATTTATTTATTTGTTTGTTTGTTTTTGGAAAACGTAGGCTACCGATAAGTAAAGCGGGAGACGTGGGTTGCTTTTGCGGCCGCGTAAGCTGCAAAGCACTGTGTAGGGTGTGTCACGATTCTGCCTTTTCACACTGCGACACAGTATGTGGATATGAATGTCGCGATTTCGGTTTCGATATATCGACAGCCCTACCATTTAAATTAGATGAAATCCTTAATTGTAGAGCTATGTGCACCTTTTCCTTGTCTCTCAGTCTCTCTCTATCTCTCCCAATGAACCTGTCCCTCTTCTCTGCATGCACGTTTAAAGACATGTATAACAATCGTGCAAGGATTGTTAGCATAGAAGATGACTGGCTAAATTGTGATTACATCGGGATTCCAGTTAGCACCACCACGCTGCGCAAATTTGTTGACTTTCCTACGTCACCTACCAGCACAAATATAATGACATTCCGTGGGAAACACTAAAGTGGTGTGAGGGTCCTGGTCTGTCTACTACAGCACTCACCCTGCTCCAATAACAAGATCAGACACGACCAAGAGAAAGTGGTGTGGCAGGGCATGAGCATACCTGTCTATGGTGTGTGTGTGTGTGTCTGTGTGAGTGTGTGCTACTGTGGTTGTGTGTGTGTGTGTAAGGGGTGGTTATGCATGTTTTGTGTGGTGTGTGTGTGTAAGGGGGTATGGGAGGTTATGCATGTTCTGTGTGTTCTGAATCTGTTCTACTTCTAAGTTCTACTTTAGATCTTCTGAGGTGCAGTGCAGTGATGGATTGGCAGCTGGCAGGAGTGCTGTAGGCTGAGTGCTGTAGGCTACCCATGGCTGATTGATCCAGATCCCAATTTAGATTAATTTTTAGAAACTAGTTTGTCCAGTCTTGCCTCCTCAACTACGTCAGATGTGAGGTAATGAGAACAGAGACCAGGTCAGTGCAAAAACTAGTTAACACCTCTGGTGTTTTTGAGACTTCCCAACCCATGATGACACAAGGTTAGAGTATGACTCAGAACTAATGCAACAGTGTGTGTGACTGACTACCATTTGGTGGTAAACAACAGGAGGTCATGTGTGAAATGTCTCTAATAAAATCACATACTCATACATTTACCAGCCTCTCTCTCTCTCACACACATACACACACAATGGCATTCCAAACAGACCGAAGGCAAGACCCTCATGTTCTCAAGACTCAAGAGCCATTGTTTTCCAACAAGCACATGATTTGCAACCACCATTACCATTTCAACCAGACAGCACACACACACACACACACACACGCACACACACACACACACACACACACACACACACACACACACACACAAAGTAAAATATAGCTTTGCCTTTATTGCAACAGACCAACACACAGTCTGGTTCATCATGTGATGAAAAGGGAACCTTGGCTAGATATGAAACTTTCTTAACGCTGAGCTACACCACTTTCACAGTTATTGTATACCTGCTTCATTTAGGCTACTTTTCTGAAAGATCATCTTCACACATCAATGGTCTGACATCCACTAAATATTGAATTCTAACTTTTGGAATGACATGAGATTACAGGTAAACAACAAGCATTTGTAGGCCTACTGTGTGTGGGTGTTAGGAATTTAGCAAGAAATCCACTGATCTGATACTGGGCATGTGATGCTGGAAGATAAGGGAAGAACCTAAGAAAAACATGTAGGCTCCTTTTGGTTACGTCTTAGACTTAGACGCTTTGAATAGGCTACCACAGACTAATGTATAATTGCCTGATTATATAGGGCTATAGCCTCACAAGAAAATATTTCTCAAAAACAAAGTCACTTTTAGGGAACATTTCTCAGAAGGCTAGGCTATCTCATCTACCTGTCCATTGACACTTTTTAAAAATTATTTTATCATGGGCTCTAGGTAGGCTAAATCATTAGGCTAATCAGTATAGGCCTAAGTATTGTAGCCTATGCATTGAGTCACACCTATGCAACCTGATAAATTATAGACCCAGGCTTCCACAGGTTGTTTACTTTGGGCAGAAAGAGAAATTATCAAACTGATCAATAAACCATGCTACACCTGATAGCCTACTGCATGCTTTCTTTTTTGTTTCTTGAATGTTTGACACAGCAAGGTGAATGGATGGAGGAGAAAACAAGACCGACATCGCTTCATAATGGGCTACTCTGGAATGTAACGTCACGTTGGCTGGCTGTAGGCTACAGTAGCCCAAACATGCACGATGATCCAAGCCGACCCTTTTCGACCTCTGTAACAACCGATCATCTGCCCTGCCGTCTAGATTCAATGCACCGGTGGATTTAGTCTACTCGTTTTCTCACCTGATAGCATACCCTGAATGAAAGGAAACAGAAGGCAGTTGGTCCTTACCTCTCGATCTCTGAAAAACATCTTCTGATAACCACAAAACTTCGGCTCTGTCCGTTCAGCTTAAATGTGGAACAGGCTAGCCTATCAATAGTTTCAGTTCATCATTTTCTCCCAAATTAAAAAAAATCCATTAGCTCAACTGGTCGCCTACTTCGTATACGAAGACTTCCGCATTCAGGTGCGACGTCTCTGGCACACAGGTAAAGGTATGGGGCAGTTATCAACAGTGATGTCACCAGACTGTCCCGGTAAGGAATTCAAGGGCCAAGCGGAGTCGTGAAACATGGTGTTGCCACCTGACTCCTGATGGGTTTCTTTATCATCTTTATTAAAATAGCTTCAGTTTCAGTAAGCCTATATTGTAAAACAGGGTCTTCGGAGCAATAACAGCCCCATGAGAGCTACTCTTTCACTTGACATCATGACGTTACATGGGCTGAATGACGTATGCTTGTCGGCTTATCACATTACACATTTTATTGTAGGCTAGATGCACTATGAACATCCGTGCGTCCCCACCACACAGCTCTCACTGCATAACACATTTGGCCCAACCCTTGCCCTCCTGTAAGATTAAGGGCAGCATTCCAAATAGCCTAATTATTAATTTCCTTTTCTGAATGTAATTTACATCCTCACCTCAAAGTATGAAATGATAACTTTTGGCCTGGTTCAGGGTGCCATTACAACAGGAACCAAGAAGTGGTTCCATTGCTTAATTCGAAGAAGTCTAAATATTTAAACTTTAATGGTATTAAGACAAAACCTTTTTTTTTTTTTTTTTTACCAAATGTGACCCATAAAACCCTACTGCAGCATTTGGAGGTTTAACAGAACTACAGTACACTCAGTGGCTCATTTTTCCTCTCCCATACTGCATGACCGATAAGCTGGTCAAACCACAGGCGCCGTATTCCTACTGCCTTATTTGCATCCATTTAAGCCTCTATGCAGCACGGGGCTCATGCACACAGGCCATCTCTCTGTGTCAACATCACTTAGTGTTTGCAAATTGATGGACAAGTAAGTAACAGACAGGGTGAGGTAAGGAAGGATGACCACAAAAGGCTAAAACAACATGGTTTTGGATGAGGAAAATATTTTATTGCATTGAATATCAGCACAGTTCTCTGTTCATTCCCCACTGGGTTCTGTTGTCTCCTATGTAAACCAAATAAACACGTCTACAAGGAATGCACTATTGTACCACACAGCTTATCACACCATTGCCTGTGCATAGGCTTCTGTTATCTTATGCAAAACAAATGAACACTTTTAAGTTTAACTTCTACAGGGATGTATCCATGTAACCTGACAAAAAACAAAACAAAAAACAAACAAAAAACACTCTATACAAACACTTCACAGATAAGACCATTCGTCAGGACGTCATTTCTGGACTATTTTGTCACACGGTTCATCACCACACTGTCTGTGCACAGCCATGGAAGTTCAAGGGGTGAAAAACAATGGTGGGAAACGGGAGACTTCATGCATGACGGCATCTACAGCATCAATGCTTGACCCTTACTAACAATACACTTCTCTAAATCAGCATGGTCTGTGGAGCACCTGGAACCCGCTGGGTGACTCTCCCCATGTATGTACTAGTATGGAAAGGTAGTGTGCTTCTGTGCAGGCCTGCAAACCTGTTACACCGAGTACACTGGAATATGTCGTATTCCAGTATCAAATACACGGGCCTATAACTGGCCTTGATGTGGTGGCAGCGTTATAGTAACAAACGTTTTTTGGGGCCATGAGTAATTTGTTTCACGTCAATGTCCAACTATCCTAAATGCATGACTTGATGAGATTAGGGATTTTTTTTCCATGACATTTGGTATTCAATTACAAACACTGATAAATACGGCAAATGGGAGGGTGTGACGGTAACACTGGTGCTCACACTTACACTAATCTAAACATGACACAGAGGCGCCGAACTTTAACATTAGGAGACACTTTCTGTCTCCTGGGAAACTGGATGGGATTTCATACTGGCTAAAGTCTCATGCTGTTTAGGGCTAGGTACTTATGTGGCGTCTGGAGGAAGGTGTTAATCCTCCTCTTCCTCCTCCTGAGGCTGCTGTTCGGCCATTTTGCGGAAGTGCTTGCGGTTCACCTTCTTGCTGCTGATGCTGAAAGCGACGCTGGTTGGTTTCTCCGGCTCCTCCTCGGGGTCGTCCTCGTCCCCCCACTCCTTATTGGGAGCCCACTTCCTCTTCCGGTCCTCCTTGCGCGGGTGACCGTGACGAGACCTGTCGGGCCTAGCGCCTTCCTCCTCATCCTGGGCCTCGTCTAGGTGCAGCAGCCCCACTCCGGCCTTCCTCTGGCGGCCAGCCTTCCCCCCCTCCTCCCTGGAGCCCAGGCGGGGCTTGGAGAAGAGGATCTTGTGCTGGTCTCCAGAGCCCTGGGACTGGTTGAAGGAGGGCATGAAGGACTCGTCGCGGTCCTCCTGGCTCCTCCGGCGCGTGTCCTGGAGGCCCTGGATGAGTTGGTGCGCCACCTGGCTGTTGCGCCGGTCGCTGGTCTCGGGCACGTCCTCCAGGCTGTAGCGCGTCCAGCGCTCAGGGTGGGCCAGGTAGTCGGGCACCTTGCTGGCCGCTACCGGCGCGGTCTGCGGAGGCGGCGGCTGTTTGGGGGCCGCCCGGCCGGGCGACCCTCCGCTCTTCCTGCCGCCGCGGGAGAGTGGCGGGGGTGAGGGTGGCGCGGGGCGAGCGAACGTGCCGCTGAGGACGTTGTCGTCGCCGAGCTGTGCCGACGTCAGCTTCACGGCGCTCTCCAGGCTCTCGAAGATGCTGCGGCTGCGGTCCGAGAATCCCAGGCTGCCGCCGCGCAGCTGGAACACACTCTCGCCTCGGCCCGACGGCGGCAGCGGTGGTGGCAGAGTCGGCGGCGGGACCCCTGGCTGTCGATGACCTCTGGCTTCATCCTCGTCGGAAGACGATGACAGGTCCTCCACCCGCTGGCCGAAGGGCGTGAAGGTGTCGTCTGGGTCTGAGTCGCTCAGGGAGAGCTCGTCGGGCAGCTGGATGGCATCTCTGTTGGACAGCCTGTTAGGGGCGTTCTCTCCTTGTCCCTCTGGATCACACATGGCGATTGAACCAGCCGATCTGGAGGAAAGATGAACTGTGTGGAGAAGAAAGATAAATCTACCTTCTGGGAAGATCATTCCCAGTGTACACATTAAGTGGATATGCACAACAAATACTGGTTTCTAATTTGTTCTCTCTAGTTTGTTCAATGAATGTAAATTATCAAAGCAATGAGCAAGAGCCCTATGTAAATCACACAAAAATGATTAAAAAAAATGTTAAAAAAATCAAAATATCAAAAACTGGCCAACCACTTAAGATTTTATCAATCCAGATTTCTCCTCTTCCAATCCAGATCCCTTCTCTTATCAACCGAGGCACAATATCATTACATTGTGAGCTCTGTGAGTGACAGACCAACCTTAGATTGCTATTACTTAACACTGACTCCTTCAATGTAGTAGAGTAGGATTGATAACGGCAACGTCTTCGCTCTGAAAGAAATCAGACTAAAGAATGAGACAAAACGCAATGGATGTGTCAAGGAGTTATGTGCATTAGTGTGTACGGAGGTATCTTACTGGAGCAGATGACTCACAGATTCTGCGAGTGGCTCAGGCCGAAGCACATCTCGCATAAGATATCCTGCGATTCAAAGTCGATCCAGAATCCAGCCATGGTGCCTGTGCGTATAAGCAGCTGTCGGTCTCCGCTGTCTCAGGGTCCCCCGTAGCACGAGATCTGTTGAAATGTAATTGATTAGCTTGATAGCACTTGTCGCGAGTCCGTCAACTGTTGTAACCAAAGTTCATGGTTTGCAGGACGCATGTTTTACATCTAAAATGGTTGCGCTACGTTTAGCATTTAACATTAGCATTTCAGATTGACAGGTTCAGACGAGTGGACATCGACTGTGTGACTTCAGGTGGTTTACTATTTACTTATTAGCGATGCGTAACTGGATCTGGCTAGCTGGGTGAGCAGCAGCAACATTAACTCAACCAACACAACCGTGATAAACCAACTACATTATACTTATCAGACACGGAATTATAGACGAATTATGTTGCAATTGAGCAATCATTTCTGATGTACCAGCCCACATTTCAATGCAAAACCCA
>NC_055976.1:19752721-19757721 GCF_018492685.1 Alosa sapidissima | reverse complement strand
AATTATCGGAAAATAAGTCCCGTCAGGGCGAACAGAACCCCGCACATGCAGTGGAGGCTTTCACTGACAAAATAAATAGTTCGCCACACAGATAGAACTTAACAGTTTCAGGTGTTGCGTGGCAACGTCTTATTAGCTGACTTTCACTTTCAATGAATTTCCATTGCAATAAGCGAACAGTATTCTTGCGGAATGATATGAAAGACGTAAATCAAAAGCACAAAACCTGTTGCCATTGACAGCGGTCATTATATACATTGCAGCTGTAATTATATAGATTTAAAAGACCTCCAAACGTTGGGAAGGCCCATTCATGTGAATGGAACTTTCTACAGCACTCTGAAGAGCCGTGTAAGTCTTGTTATTAGTCCCCCATGAGTCTCAGTCTATTTAAATAATGGCCTATATGCTGCTAGTCCCATATAAGTGATTCTAGCCCCTGGGGCTCCATACAGTTCAGTTAAATTAATTATTAATTAACATTAATTCAACTCTCTAGGTCACTTATCTGGCACTTACAGGCAAGGTTCCTCGCCATGTGATTACACATACACACACACAAGCACACACACACACACAAGCACACACACACACACGCACACACGCACACACACGCACACACAGCACACATGCACACAAGCACAAAAAACCCAAATACACTCCTACCTCTGAAAGAGTTGTGAATCAGAATCCTTCTTGTAAATGTACATAATGTGTATTTCTTATGTACATTCATGATAGAGGTCTGCACTCCCGCGGTAGACCCGCGAGTCCCGACGCAAAAGAGTGCGGCGCGGGACAACTTTTGAAAGCTCTTTGTGCGAGCGGGCAGGATGAGAGAGGTGCGTTTTGCGGGTGCGGGACAAACCAATGATTCACTGCACTCCCGCAAATGAAATATGTGCATAAAATTAAATATGGAAATGATTAAAGTAGTGTTCATAACTATAGTTCAGCTGGATGTTCTGTTAGGCAGCATTAAAAAAATGGGGTTTAAGCATAACTGACGGATAGCAGGCCTATAGCCTATATTGTCGTTTACGTGGGTTCAATTTGTTCCTGCTGCTCATTGTCAAAACTCAAAATCGAAAGCATGACAGAGGAAGAGGGCACCAGACTAGGCCTACTTCAGTTGTTAACCTACATTCAGAGCCAAGAAACTGACATCTGGAGTCTTTCTCAGGTGTGTGTGTGCTCCTTTCGTGAGACAGAAAGAAAAGCTGAATAGGCTGTCCCTCCTGCATGCGGGCTTTAGCAGGCGGGAGCGGGACATCATGTTACAGATGCAGGCGGGAGCGGGACTAAAAATGACACATTAATGCGGGAGCGGGACAGAATATTGCGGGAACGGGCGGGCGCGGGACTGGAAAATCAGTCCCACGCAGACCTCTAATTCATGACTTGGTACCCATTTGTATCTCTGGTCTATACATTCTGTAGATTTAGATTTCAGCATGACTTTCTAAACACCTCTGCTACATCCAGGTGTGACTCTTTGTCTACAGATACTGGGTGTGAGGGGCTGGATAGCTTTCACTCCTCCCCATTGTCATTGAGTAGTGTAGTAACTGCTCCAAGTACTCAGACACTATTATGCATAACATTTTAGGCTACGTCTACACGAAACCGCCGGGTGAATTTTCTCTTACCGCTTTCACACCTTTAACGACACCGGTAAAGAAAAAACTTGCGTGCACACACAGAGGTGTAACCGGCTAAATGTGCTGTAGTGCATATGCCAGACCAGTCGATGGCGCCGCTGTGCAGAAGCTCACGTTTAATTCGCGTGAATCGCATAGAAGAAAACATTGTTGAAACAGTTTGTTAAGCAGTCGCATGAAACAGAGCCTGTCTACGGAGAGCCTGGCCACTCCGTATTAAGTCCCATTGTACCGAATTTTGGTTGCAGTTCCACCAGATTTCCACTGGGGGCGATCGCCATGAGTGCAGAATGAATGGGAGTCAATGGAGCTAGACGGCTAAATGTGTCTCTTTCACCTGATTGTCGTTGACAAATCTCAGATTTGATTGTAGTTTGTATAACTTCAACATGGGTTATAGGTCAAAAGTTGAATGAACGAGTACTTATGTCCTTTTGTTTTCTTACAGGTTGGGTCGTTGTTGCCCATAACACGTTAGCATTGTGCTAATGAGTGACGTCATTGACACGTTTGAAAGGCTTTTAAGAACAATTAAGTGACTTTAAAAAATACTCAACCAAGTGTATTTTCTTTGCCTCCCCTTTCGAATACAATATTCAAATGACTTGGAAAAAAATTATATCCCGAGAAAAGTGGATTTTGAGGGGTACAGCTCCATAGACCTCCATGCATTCTGCACTCGTGGACGAGCACCCTCATGTGGAACCCCAGAAGGAACTGCAACCAGTTCAGAAACCGGAAGTTTTCTGAGAGTGCTAATTCTCCCCTTATTAGACATTCTCTGCATGAAATAAGGAGACTACAGACAATTTGTTTTTCAATTAAACTGTTAAACTAATAAAGTTCATTTTCAAGGTATGTGATTGCTATGTGAAATTTAAAATGCCTACGCATTGCATTTGGTCTGAGCACCACTGGAGAAAACACTAACATGCAGTAAGCTAATGTTTAACTAAGTTAAGCTAACGTGTGCTTCTAACTTAGCCACAAAAGGCTGATAGGCTACATTGTGCACATAAATCATGACAGGGGAAAGAAAAAACATTTTAATATGATAAATAAATGGTTTGGTTTGTTTTGACAAGCAGCGTGTCAGGTTGAGTGGCAGTTGAGAGGTGGGGCTATGTCGTCATAAAATTGCCGGCTTCGCACCTACAGGCGTCTACACGGCGAAAGTTAGCCGGCGGTTTCAAAAATTCCCACTTCAGAAGCCGGTTTCAAAAACCATCGGTTTCAGTCTCCTAAACTGCCGGCGTCGTGTACACGCAAGGAGTAACCGTTAACAAAACCTCACCGGTTTCACAAAAACCGGCGTCGTGTAAACGGCCCCTTAGACAGGTACAAGGCAGGGTTCTGATCAACGACCCTCCAGGAGTACCTGCCCCTGGGACCACACCTGTACATCTGTCATACAGAGCTAGAGCCCCCCCCCCCCTTGTTTGTAACCTACTTAAGCTAGAATACTTCTTTGTCTAGTTAGATATACGGGTGAATCTGTTGGGTGAAGCTTGTATCTCTCCTTTGATGCGCATCACTGAACGATTAAAGCCTGTTTCCTGATTGACCATCATCCTGACTGAGTTTCCAAATATCTGTGGTACTAGGAGAATATCTATGGTGTACACACACACACACACACACACACACCTTGTCGAAGTACTTGCAGAGCAGCGCGCGGGTCTCGGAGGCGGAGAGGTAGGTGAGTTTGGCCATCAGGTTCATCTCCCACTGGGAGAGCATGCTGCCGGTGGCGCGCAGCTGCCGCTGCCGCTGCGTGATTGCCTCGTTCTTGTACTCGATGGCCGCGTCCAGCGCCTCGATCGCCTCGTCCAGCTGGAACAGCGTGCGCTCCTCCTGAGGGTGGCGACAGTATGGGGAGGGGGTGAGTTATGTGGGGGTTGGGTCAGGATGTTACTTTACTTATATAAAACCACTGGGTACTCTAGTGGTCATCACAGTAGTAAGTCATAAAGAGTAATGTCATGTGTCTGACCTCCAGCGAGAGCAGGTTGCCCCGGTTCAGTAGTCATTGGTAGTAGTAGTAGTAGTAGTAGTAACAGTAGTAGTAGTAGTAGTAGTAGTAGTAGTAGTAGTAGTAGTAGTAGTAACAGTAGTAGTAGTGTAGGCTTACCTCTGGCGAGAGCAGGTTGCCCTGTCTCAGCTTGTCGTCCAGCTCCACCCTCTGCTTGAGGAGCGTGTCCTTCTCCTGGCGCAGGTTGGAGATCTCCTGGCGGATGTGCTGAGAGTCCTGGGCGGAGCTGCTGCGAAGCTGGCTGTTCCGCTCGCTCAGCTCCCGCTCCAGTGAGTCGATCCGGCCCGACAGCGCCACCAGGTCCTTACTCAAAGCCTGCAACACGGCCAGGACGTAGCACACAGCATGTCACACAGGGGAATTGTGGGAAATGTAGTCAATGTGAAGCAGGGACAATTTCATGCAATGCTTTATGAAAAGTAAGTCAAACCACAACCCTAAACTACAAGATAGCATAGAAAAGGTAATGCCATGTAACATACCATTGTTTCAGTCTTAGCTTTTGGTGAGAGATATAACGTATGACGTGAGGTGGAACATTAATATCATTAAAATGTGTTAAGCCCACAAGCAGACTTCAAACAAACTATACTATCAAGACCACACGCAGACTTCAAACAAACTGTCCTATCAAGACTACACGCAGACTTCAAACAAACTATAGGCTACTAGGAAGACTACACGCAGACTTCAAACAAACTATAGGCTACTAGCAAGACTACACGCAGACTTCAAACGAACTATAGGCTACTTGCAAGACTACACAGTCACACCTGTCTACACTGGTCCATGGGCACGTCTGCAAGTGACTATAATCTAGCCTTTAGATCATGCCAGGTGTCTACGGTGGTCATAAGTAAAATACTCATTATGACAGTTATTTCATAAATCATTACTATGCAGAGAGAAATTCATATTCGTTCAGAAGAGGATTATGGGTAATGCAGTCTTCAACTGAAGTCTAGACTCTCCTCGACCTTGGAAGAGGAGGATGAGGAGGAAGAAAAAAAACTGTGTCAGTCTAAGAGGATGAGGTGAGTGCTAAGAGGGAAGGTCATAATGGCGGTCAGGAGCGGTCAGCGTTCCGAGGGGCAGGATTTTAAAGGCCTGACATTTGTCAGGCAGTGAGAGTCTGAGTAATCGACCCTTAATTAAGTGGAATGACACACAGACCACAGCTAAAGCACAAGTTCAAAGCAACACACCACCTGCTCATGGTACTGCTGGGGTGGCTAATGAGCACCAGAAACAGTTTGTGTGTGTGTGTGTGTGTGTGTGTGTGTGTGTGTGTGTGTGTGTGTGTGAAT
>NC_055976.1:19747721-19750221 GCF_018492685.1 Alosa sapidissima | reverse complement strand
TACAGAATGGCAGATAACTATTCAGTATGCAGCCTGTTATTAGTCATTAAAGTTTTTTTTCCACTTTTATGCATTTTATATTTACATTCTTTTATTTGATTTCATACTGGTTGTATATATATCAACTGTATTAACAAATGATTTTGTACTGTATATGAATACATTATTTACAGCAAATAAATCTGTGCTTCTTTGACTGCCTGTGAGTGTATGTATGTGTGTGTGTCTGTGTGTGTTTTCATGTTGTTTCTCCAACACTCATTCACATACATTTCTCCTTATATTTTGCTGTCAAGCCACATATACAGGTGTGTGTCTGTGTGCATACATGTGAGTGTGTGTGTGTGTGTGTGTGTTTTCACATCGACACTATTCTTACCTTTCCGCACCTTCCCTTTCTGTGATTTTCATGCTGGCTCTCCAGCTAACTGTGTGTGTGTGTGTGTGTGTCTCTCCGTCTGTCCACACCTAAGCACAGTATCTCCCTCTCTGCATCTCACTTCCTAGGTGTCTCTTCTTCTCCTGCTTGAGGCGTCTCTGCAGGTGTGTGTGTGTGTGTGTGTGTGTGTGTGTATGCGTGCCTCTGTATGTGTATGTGTGTGTGTGTGTGTGTGTGTGTGTGTGTACCTTAACCCTGTGTTTGCCACGCTGCATCTCACTCTCCAGGCGCCTCTTCTGCTGGCTCTCCTGCTTGAGGCGTCTCTGCAGCTGCTCCTGGTGCTGCTTCATGCTCTGCACCTGCCGCTCCAGCTCCTGCACGCGCCGCGCGCTCTGCGCAGACAGGTCCGCCAGCTGGGCTGTGTCCTGCTGACGCTGCTTCAGCACCTGCAACACACACACACACACACACGCGCACACGCACACCAAATAATTACAAATGACTCCTAGACACAGACAGTCCTGCGCAGACAGACAGTCCTGCTGACACCGCAGGAGGAGAGAAAATTAAAGTAAACAGAAGGAATTAGAAGAGGACAGAGAGAATGAGAGAGTGACACTGAGGGAGACTGGTTAACAGGACCAAAGGAAAGAGAGATCTGTAAAGGAGGACCAGAGAATGAGGAAGCAAATGAGATGAAGAGGAAGAAACTAAGGATGACAAGAGGAGGAAGAAGTACAGGAGGAGAGGAGGAGGAAAGGATGAAGAAAAGGAGGATATATGGGAGGAGGAGAGGAGGAAATAAAGGAGGATGAGAAGAGGATATAAGAGAGGAGGAAGTAAAGGATGAGATATCATAGGGTGGCAGATCGCACCCAGGGAGGAGGGTAATCAACACGCGCAGAACATCCATACTCCCTGGATAAAAAACAACACAAACAATATCACACTATATCGTACAAACACACATACACACACACACACACACACACACACACACACACACACACACACACACACACAATATAACAGCTTCACAAAAATGTCAATATCTCACAAACACTCCCTCGCTCTCACTGTTTCCTGTCTCTCTCTCTCTCTCTTTCTCTCTCTCTCTCTCTCACACACACACACACACACACACACACACACACACACACACACACAAACAAACACACATGCGTAGGAATTCACACACAATATACAAACACAATAAGGCAAGGAGGCTCAAGTCTCCCAATAGCTATGACAGGCCCAATTTGTTGCGTGTGTTTGGTGGTATTAAAGTCTTGAGAAGCAATAAAACCTACAGCTGCTCAACCTCACTCACAGCCATGAGCCTGGTGCCTCCGCTTCTCCAACACACACACACACACACACACACACACACACACACACACACACACACACACACACCTTACCACAAATTAGACACAAACTATACATGCCTATAAGTGTGTGTATCTGTGAGTCTTTGTGTGTGTGTGTGTGTGTCTCCATGTGTGTGTCTGTGCATTTGTATGTAGTATGTGTACTATGTGTGTGTCTCCATGTGTGTACAGTATATGGGTGTGTGAGTGTGTCTATGTGTGTGTGTATGTGCATTTGTAAGTAGTGCGTTAAGTGTCTCTGTATGTGTGTATTTGCATGCAGTATGTGTACCGTATTTTCCGGACTATAAGTCGCATCAGTCAAAAAATGTGTCATGAAGAGGAAAAAAGCATATAAGTCGCACCGAACTACAAGTCGCATCATTTAGAAATCCAAGACCAAGATCAGACATCTAATCTGGAAAGGCAAGTTATTCAACTACACAATAGCACACAGAACAACAGGCTGAATAGGTGTCCGGTAGGTATGTTAACGTAACACAATTATTCAGCTACACTATTTAGCCAGCTTGATGTTGGTTGGCTTGGTGACAAGGAAATTAAAATGTCAGTTCCTGGTTGCACAGTTTGTTGTGATGATATCTCCTTTCAGCCAGATGTGGAATATTAACGATGACTAGACATTTGTTTGCTTGCCCTCGTTTGAACTGCCGTTGTCCTTTGCTGTGTAATTTATTAGCTAGATGCTAGCGATTAGCGAAATGCTAGCAGTTGGCTGTGTTGAACATGG
>NC_055976.1:19730221-19742721 GCF_018492685.1 Alosa sapidissima | reverse complement strand
AAAAAAAATAGGAAATAAATAAATAAATACATAAATAAAAAGCGGACAGCCTAAAGACTAATGCGCTGATCTGTACAACAACATACAATTACTGATGTCTTCGTTCCTGCATTTGTCTAGCTCTGTGTGTGAGTGCGTGTGTGCCCTTTTCAGTAATAACGGCGGCATTTGCGGGCTGCCACGTGTGCCGCTGATGGGGAGGCGGCCCCACTGATGCGGGTGCTGATGCGGTTGCCACGGCGATGGGCGCACCTGTTGTTTGTACTGCTCCATGGCATCCTCCAGTGCGGACAGGAAGTCCGTGTTCTCCTGCTCCAGCTGCTGCACCTGGGCCTGCAGGGCAGCGATACACTCCTCACGCTCCTGATAACACTCCTCTAATGCTGTCCCGGGCTCCACGTCCTGATACACACACACACACACACACACACACACACACACACACATGTTATACACAGAGAGTTACACATTCTTCAATCTCCTGGCAACATTCCTCCAACGCCTGCGTGGGCTCCACATCCTAACACACACACTCACACCCACCCACACCCACACACACTCACACAGATACAGAAACAAACACACACACACACACACACACACACACACACAGTGTTATACACACATAGCAGTGTTTCCCATACATTGACTAATCTGTGGCGGGGCGCCACGAAATAAAAATCGGCCACCACAGATTCATTTTTATTGTTGCCACATAGAAGCATTGCATAGAAGACGTCTGGCTAAATTGCTATTAAATCCGCTTAGCATCGTGACCATGCTGCGCAAATTTGTTCAAAACTGCTGCATTGAAGTGAACTCTGCTAAGGTCTTATCACAACATAGTAGGCTACATTGAAGAGACTAAACTAAGTTAAGTTATGAAATCAAGCAGTATCTCAAAGCTAACGTTAGAATACTGTTTGGATGTCGAATTTAGCATGCTTAGCCTACTTACAGCTGCTGGTCAATTTCGTTGAAGGGCTCATTTTATTGACTCTGACACTGAATCTTTGCAAAATCCCGATGTAAATGGAAAAGTGTTTTCCAAAATTCAAAAGTCCCAAGGAGTAGTACGAACTTTTATTTTAACTATGTAGAAAACGTTATGAATTGCATCCACACATCAGCAGCCTTTCAACTGTGTTACAATTGCAAGGGTTCCCTCAAACGTCTTAAAGTGACAGGCACTCAATTAGACCTATACACTACCAAGAAGATCTTAATACCCCCCCCCCCCCCCCCCCCCCCCACCCCGCCCTTTGTCCAAGTTAGCTACCGCCACAAATCGAATCCAATTCTGTGGGAAACACTGCATAGTTACACACTCCTCACGCTGCTGACAACATTCCTCCAACGCCTGCACAGGCTCCATGTCCTGACACACAAAACAAACACACACAGCGTTATACACACACACACACACACACACACACACACAGAGTCCTCACACACACACACACATACCTCTCACACTGCCTACAAAGGCTCCATGTCCTGACACACACACACACACACAGTTACACACTCCTCACGCTCCTGAAAGCACTCCTTAAATGCCTCCACAGGCTCCACATCCTGACACACACACACACACACACAAACACACACCTGGTTCCTGAGGGCGTGTCCTCTGCTCTTCCGGGCGCTGCTGTCTTCGGTAGAGCCGCTGTCAATGCCGCTGTCGGGCCCGGAGGCGGAGCTAAGGCCACTTCGCTCCTCCTCCACTGAGCAGAGCCACGCTCTGATTCGCTGCAACTGGGCAGCACTAAGTCCCGCCTCCCCCTGTAACTCCAGCAGCAGCCGATAGGCCGAGTCCGTGCACGTCCTGTAGTGGGCGCTCTCCATCTGCAGACGGCTAAACTCCGCCCCGGACGCCCCGACTCCGCCCCTCTGGGGGGGTGGCCGGCCGGAGCGCTCACGTTCGGACCGTGCCACAATGATGCGCGTCTCGGAGCGGTGCCGCGTCTCCAGGGCCCGACGAAGCGCTCGAATCTGGTGCTCCAAGCCCTCGACGCGGCCTGGCTCGTTGGCCTGGTTGACCGTGGCCCGGTTCTGGATGTTGCGGGCGCGCTTGGCGTAGTTGAGCGTGTTGAGGCTCTCGTCGAAATCCGAAGAAGACGGACTGATGCAGGCGATCATCAGTGTCTTGGCGTTGCCCCCGAGGGAGTCCTTCAGGATCCTTAGGGCAGCGGAGGGGAGAAAGGAGGATAGAGGGAAGGAGATGAGGAGGAGAAGAGGAGAGGAGAGGAGAAGGAGAGGATAAGGAGAGGGGAGGAGAGCAGGTGGAGGAGAGGAGGAGGAGAGGTGAGGAGAGAGGAGGAGAGCAGGTGGAGGAGAGGAGGAGAGGTGAGGAGAGAGGAGGTGAGCAGGTGGAGGAGAGGAGGAGAGGAGAGCAGGAGGAGGAGAGGAGGAGGAGAGGTGAGGAGAGAGGAGGAGAGCAGGTGGAGGAGAGGAGGAGAGGTGAGGAGAGAGGAGGTGAACAGGTGGAGGAGAGGAGGAGGAGAGCAGGTGGAGGAGAGGAGGAGGAGAGCAGGTGGAGGAGAGGAGGAGGAGAGGAGGAGGAGAGGAGGGGTAAGGAGAGATGAAAGGGAAAGGAAGAAGAGGGAGGAAAAGTGAGAAGAGTAGAGAGGAGAGGAGAGGAGGAGAAGGAAGGAAATGAGTAGAGGGGAGGAAAGAGGAGAGGAGAGGAGAGGAGGAGAAGGAAGGAAATGAGTAGAGGGGAGGAAAGAGGAGAGGAGAGGAGAAGGAAGGAAATGAGTAGAGGGGAGGAAAGAGGAGAGGAGAGGAGAGGAGAAGGAAGGAAATGAGTAGAGGGGAGGAAAGAGGAGAGGAGGAGAGAGGAAAGGAGAGGAGAGGAGGAGAGGATCGGAGAGGAGAGGAGGAGAAGGAAGGAAATGAGTAGAGGGGAGGAAAGAGGAGAGGAGGAGAGAGGAAAGGAGAGGAGAGGAGGAGAGGATCGGAGAGGAGAGGAGGAGAAGGAAGGAAATGAGTAGAGGGGAGGAAAGAGGAGAGGAGAAGAGAGGAGGAGAAGGAAGGAAATGAGTAGAGGGGAGGAAAGAGGAGAGGAGAAGAGAGGATCGGAGAGGAGAGGAGGAGAAGGAAGGAAATGAGTAGAGGGGAGGAAAGAGGAGAGGAGAAGAGAGGAAAGGAGAGGAGAGGAGGAGAAGGAAGGAAATGAGTAGAGGGGAGGAAAGAGGAGAGGACAGAGCAGAAAACAGCAGATCTTAATAGCGGATCAAATCCAAAACAAAATCTGCTTCACTTCTACTACCACTAGCACTACAATGCAGGGAAATTAGATGAATTGATGTGTAAAAACACTCAAGTAAACAGTGGTGTAAAAAAACAAATCTACAATCATAACAAATCAGTGTTATTGTATTCAAGAAAATAAAAATAACATAGAGTGATGAGGTTAACAACCATAAAGAAACATTGAATGTCAGGACAGGACACAATTAAATCTCTCTCCCTCTCTCTCTCTCTCTCTCTCTCTCTCTCTCTCTTGCTCTCCCTCTCTCTCTCTCACACACACACACACATCCTACAACACAATCAGGTTGATTAAAATTAGCCACCACTTATAGTCCTATCTACTTAACAACAGATAATAAATGTTTCACTACAATTAGGACCAATATCTAGTTTTTGAAAAAAACTAATATGCTTCTGGATTTACAAACAACAAAAATTTAAATTGTATTTCCATTTATTCTACACATCATGCTAAATTCAAGCTTTTTATTTTGTCCATTTATAATTGTATGGAGCATTAAAAAATTTAAAAACATGTATCGCCTACAACAAAGCAGCACAACAAAGGCAAATATCAATACAACTCTGTTCCTTCAGAATTATTGTCTAGCAAATAGACTGTATATAGAACTATATACCTGGTGATTTTGGAGTCGCGGTAGGGGATGTGCGTGCCCCTCCTCTTGGGGTCCCCCAGCGCCCCGATGACGTTGCCCAGTGCCAGCAGGCCACTGTTGATCTGGATGCTCTCCTTGAGCCGCTCGCCGCTGTTGCCCGTCTTCAGGATGCGCTCCGATCCCGCCAGGTCCACAAAGTGGAACTTGGACGAGAGGAGGTGGTGGGGGGGGCTGGACCTGACCCCCGTGGCCGGACCCCCCCTGCCGGACCCCCCCGGGCCCCCTCGTCGCTGCTCCAGCTGGACGGTGAAGATGGTGTGGGAGCGGCTGGACTTGGGGTTCATCTGGGTGGCCCCGGTGTGCCGCGCGGTGTTACCACTGTCCAGCAGGCTCAGCACCTCGTCCAGACACTCCACTTCGCTCTCCTTGACGCCGCATAACACTGAAGGTACACACACACACACACATATGAACGTGCGCACATACACACGCACACACACGTAAACATATCAAGAGTGTACAACCATTCACACATATATATTACAGTCAACTATTTAGACACAGATATGTGTAAATACATCATATCACATCACACACACACACACGCACACACGCACACACGCACACACACACGCACACACGCACACACCACGTGTGTCTCTCTCCCATGTAAGTGTCGCCCCCTCTGACAACCCCTGAATCACATTTGTCAGCTGCCATTATTGGTGGCGTGAGCGCGGGGCAAAATCAGCCCTATATTTAGCTGTGGATGGTTGGCTCTGTCGTCAACAGGTTTCTCACCACCGTGACTAACGCCAGTGGTTGTCACTCACAAGAGACCGGCCTGCCCACTGAACATGTGCTCCGGCAGCTGCCTTCCATCATCCTAACTCGCCAATCACCCTTAATCATAGGACACCCACACACACACACACACAAACACACAAACACACACACACACACACACACACACACACACAAACACACACACAAACACACACACAAGGAGACACCCAAAGTCCTCTTTCAGTCTAAGATCTTTAAATCACAGCAACTTAACAATGGGAGCATTTTAACAATAGGAGCATTTTAAGCACACACAAGTAGCTGAACTTTGCCTCAGTAGAACCACTCCTAGAGCAAGATGCAAAACAACACTAAGACCATGGGGTCGATATTTAGGTAGTGGATCTTCATGTGTCCTACTAAATACAAGTGGGTAAATGGGGGGAACACACACAAAACGAGATACAAAAAAAACATCAGGGTGTGTGTGTGTATGTCTGACCAATGTTTCCCTTGTCGTCCTCGCGGATGTGGATGTCCTTGCTGGGTGTCTCGACCTCCAGAAGGTCCCTGAACACCTCCTTGTAGACCTCCAGGTAGGAGATGCGCACCGAGAAGTAGTTCAGGTCGTTCTCGTCCAGCAGCTTGAAGATCTCGGCCACCGCCCGGGGGATGATGCCCTGCTCCTCGTCCCTGTATGCTGCTGAGAGGCCAGAGGTCAAAGGTCAGATAGATAGATAGATAGATAGATAGATAGATAGATAGATAGATAGATACTGTATTGGCCGTTAAAGAAATACAGGCATCCAGTAGTTTACACAACATACAAAAACACGAAAAACACGCAGTAAAGTAAGTACAATAAGTAGATGGGTTCAGACAAGTATTTTGAATTATTGAGCTACTGTAACACTGTACACTTGATGGCCCAAAGTTGAGAAAGAGGTGGCTGCAGATTCATTAGGCTGGTTAGCTTCCTGCCCATTACTGTGTAGAAAAAGGGTGCATGCAGACAATGTTGCTTTGCTATGCTAAAGGATTCAGATAGTTGGCTAACAGTCCTCTCTGCACCTCACTAGCAGTGGCGATTTTTATTTGCCATTTCTACACACACAGACAAGTACGGTACATAGGTTTTTTGTGCAAAGCTCAAAATTAGAATTGATTTAGATTAAGTGTTAGTATAATTTGTATTTTTGTAATTTGTATTTTAGTATATTTTTATATATTGTATTAAGTGTTAGTATAATTTGTATTTTAGTATATTTAGCATATTCTTTATCTTCTACTGTCCTTACTGCTTAGTTGTGTTTTTATATTATATACTTTAATTACTCTTTCTGCTGTTAAAGGAACCATATGTAAGAAATGTATTTCAATTAATCATAAAATGGCCCTGAAATGTCACTAGACATTAAAAAATCATGTTAATTTCAAATACTTATATCACTGACAACAGTAGTCCAGCCAGGATATTGTTAAAAAGTGAAGTTGCAGCCCTCAACTGATGTTGATGTTGTGTTTTGTCATGTCATGTTGTGTTTTGGCCTGATGCGCCACCCTCCACCTATCTACTAATCACGAAGTCAGTAGTGTTTCGGCATCGGGGTTGGCAACCTTGAGTTAGGGGGGAGGGGGAGGGGGAGGGGATACACCGCTCTACAGTAATTTGAAAGTGATTGCAGTACCAGTTTTGCCCACAATCTTACATATGGTTCCTTTAAAGAATGTGTTTGTGTTGTATGTATGCTGCTGCTGAGACCTTGAATTTCCCCTGGGGATCAATAAAGTATCTATCTATCTATCTATCTAAAAGTTCAATATTTAGAGAAGGGATTGAAGTGAGTAATAAATAGAGAATAAATATAAGTATATGAGAGAAAAGTCAATTTCACATTTGAGAATATTGCTGTGTTGGTTCAGGTGACATACTTATTGCCTGGCGGTGGCTGGATAAAACTATTAAAAAAGCATGCTCTGTCTAAATTTCTAAGAAGAGAATAGCAGTCATTAGCTTAGCATTCAGATGCTTGGCTTGCTGTCCTACAAGAAACCCATGATAGTAGTGCTGAGTTATGAGGATCATCTAGCAAACACAAACTTTTGATTGAAAATGGCTGGCTAGCTGCTCTTCCCTGGCCCTCAACAGGAGTGTGCAATGCTGTTGGTATTAGCTGGAAATTCAGATGGCGGGCTGGCTCGCCAGCTACCCTCCCTGAACTGGACCCTGCTAGCGACGGCAGCTGAGAGGTGGGAGGTGAGGATGGCATAGCTGACGTGTGACTCTACAGAAGGCCTGGCTCTTCTCACACGCGCGCACACACACACACACACACACACACACACACACACACACACACACACACACACACACACACACACACACACACACGCACGCACGCACACACACGCACAAACACACAAGGACTCCTCATGGGGTATTTCTAAATTCATGAATTTGGATTTCCAGTGGGTTGCGATGGAGGAAACACACATTCTGGTTCGTGGGAGGCAGACAAGAGACATTTATGAGTCCGAAATCAAGGCAAGGGAGACAGCAACAGAGAGAGCAGGAAAGAGGCATAAAGAGAAGGGAAATGAGACGGAGAGACTCCCATGAGAAAAGAGTTCAGAGGAGCACTGAGTCGCGTAAAGTAGACTAGGACCATAAAATAGAGTTGAGTAGAACAGCGTAGAATATAGTTGTGATAAGTAGAAGAAAGGAGTGAAGTAGAGAAGAGTAGATATATTATAGACTCTCACAGATGTTGGCTTCTCCGATAGTGTAGGTCTTGCCCGAGCTGGTCTGCCCGTAGGCAAACACGGTGGCGTTGAAGCCCTGCAGGAATGCCTCCACCAGGGGCTGGACGCACGCCTCGTAGACCTCCTCCTGCCCGCTGGCCTCCTGGAACAGGAAGTCACACAGAAAGTGGCGGTTGTGTCCGAGGGTGATGCGGCGGGCGGCGGGATCGGCACTGATGCAGCTTTTGTGACCGCGCAGCAGCTCTTTGGGCAGCAGGGGGCGCACTCTCACCGCCACCTGCACAGGAGACTCCTCCGCCCCTCCACGCCCAGAGCCTGGTACCTTAGGAGACATGGCAGCTGCAGGGCAAACGTTCACGTACCAGTGTATGTGTGTCTAAAGGCTATGTGTGTGTGTGTGTGTGTGTGTGTGTGTGTACGTGTGTGTGTGTGTACTCGTCCAGCTGGGACACACACACACGTGGTTTTACAGGTTCTGCCCCTCTACCTGGCCCTCTCGGCCTCCTTGGTGTGGCATAAATGCATGATAGCTCTGTGATGGGGCTGACGCAACAGTCATTGCTGTGCCCCTGCAACATGAAAAGAAAAAAAACAAGTCTGTGTAAACATGTGGCATAGCACAGACAAGGAGACCATGCACAACTTTTCAAATGTCACAACATGACTTACACAAGCCATTGAAAAAAGCACCAAGAAGAAACTTGAAAGAAATAGTAAGGTGTGAAAAAAACATTACATAATCCTTTGATCCTTTTTTTTCACCTTATTTGAATTGATTTTATATTTAAAAAATATGAAATTTCACTGAGGGAAAAGAAATACCTTACAGAGCTGCAAAATAATAGTTGAATGTCTGTCCACGTTGTAAAGTGAAAATAAAACAGTAACTCTGCCTGGTGGAGATGCATTTGACTTTTCAGCTCGCTGTCCTAAGTAAATGTTTTATATGCGTCATCATTTCGATATGTCAGTATTAATAACACTTTGGTCTCTTTGTTAGATCTCAGGACTGCTTAAATTAGGAAGGATCTGCATTTGTCGTAGTTTCTCCGAACACACTGCAAAGCGAAAAACACGCCCGAAATGCCCGTGAGCACAACCTCAGTTCTACATCATAGCCTATAGGTTAAGTAACTCAACTTTGAGTGTTTTAGTTTTAGTAACGATGTCTATATTCACAGTTAGATTATTTTCATTAAATTAGTCTACATCTGTTAAAGGAAAACGCAGGGGAAAGGCGAAAAGTTGGCCCGAGTTAATTGTTACCGCCGCTATGAGCACACATTATATTGAGAGCATTTCGGGGTCTGAGAGTCGGGTTCAAGTGTTAAACCAAATCGAACTGGCGTATGACTTTAATTTGCATGTTATATGCAATAGTGTATATAGTTCCATAATTTCTTCTGACGAAATGTAGGCTACTTTGTATCAAGTGAAAGAGTAGTACCCATACCGCATTGTTTTGAAGTTGCTTGGTTAGCCACCCATTAGCATTGTGTGCTAAGCTACCTATCTAGTAACTTTTGCATCAACTTTCTATGGACATGCTAGCGATAGTTGCTGTATCCCCAGAATCCGTTAGCAAAAGTAACTGTGCACAATTTAACTGTTACACTTGATGGGTGGATTCTGCTTTCCTTTGGAAATAAAATGAAAATATTTTTTGGGTGATAACATGCATGAAAGCAAACTGCGATGCATGGAAAATATATTTGCATGTTTTCTACTTAGCCACTGAGGCTATCCTAGTTGTGCTAACTAAATAATAAAATAGAAAATGTGCCAAATAACGTTAACGTTAATGCTTATTTTGTTATCATTTCATGTTTCCCCCACATACATACCTCCAACCGGTCTCCTAAAACAATGCAAATCGTGATTCAAACGATATGCTTTTCTCCAAGCGATGGGGAGCTTTTCAAACTTTTGTAACTGCTGTTTCCGACTTCATCTGCAGCCCCAAGGTAGGAGGGCACATCCTCAATCCAGCTGCGAGATTCCCCAACAAGGAGGATGCAGTGATGTCATTGCAAGGCTTCCCAGGCTTCTTGGCCTCGCCGCAAATCAATGAATATCCCATCGTTCATCAAACATGTGGAGGAAAAGCTTTTAAAACCCCAGTCTGGCCAACTGATTTTAATTTAAAAATAAAAAATGTGTCCCTGACTGTGTAATTAATTTGGACATTTTCCTTCTAGCCTATATGGTCTTAGAAAATAAATAAATAAATGCTTACATAATAACTAATAAACTCTAGTATGCATGAATAATGACATAGTAGCGTAGGACAAGGAGATAATTATCTAAGCCTGCTAGGTTACAACATCCCTGTAGGCTATCAAATGAGTCATTTCAATTAATGTAGACCAAATGAGCCTGTAGGGTAGCCTAAGATATCAATGTTTCACCTAATTTGATCAATAGCAAATTATCTTTAGGGCACTGAAGTAGGCCTAATTGTTATGATGCATCATTTGATGCCAAACCTTTATGACAAAATCAAGACCATAATGATAATTTTCTAACAGGCTTCAAGGTGAAATTTTGTGTCATGAATTGGCATATCCACCTGTCACAGGGCTGTCAGTAGCCTAGACCATATATGTGTGTGAGTGTGTGTGAGAAAAAGAGAGGGAGATAAAAAGAGAGAGAGAGATAGGGAGAGAGAGAGTGTGTGTTTGTGTGTTTGTGAAGACCAGGCCTGATGAAGATGCAGAAGACCAGGGACCAAATAGCGGGAGACAGACACAGACAGCAAGAGGGTGCTGGAAATGGCAAAGCTACATAAAGCCTCTGTTATTGAATTTGGTTCAACTGCTAAGCCGCTACGTTGGAATAAAATGCTGTTTCCTATATAGGGTTTAAAAACAGCATTCTGTGTGAAGGGGAAGATCATTTACTTTATTTGAAATCTTAAGACATAAGATATGCCAGCGTATATATCAATGTAGAAAACTACATCGCTACAATATTTATGAAACCATGACATTTCAAAATAGCATATTCTTTATCTTATCATTATTAACATATATATTACACATCACATATACATATACTTATTGAAAATCACACCACACAGAGGACAGTAGAACATTTTGTGTGTTTAATAATAGATTTATTTGCAATATTAAAAAAAGAAAAAAAACATATACACACTATCTTGGTATTACATTTTTATATATTATGCTTCATTTTAATTTAAATTACCAAAAAAGTCATGATATTAAAGCATATGGATTAAGGACCTCAGTCTTATTTCCCCAGAGTCACATAAAATAGGTAGATAGATAGATAGATAGATAGATAGATAGATAGATATTTACGTATAGGAGACAGATGGATAATATTAAGCTATTATTATTGTTATAGCTTAATATAGCTTAATATTTTTGTTGTTTTAACTGTTTAATATGATCTCAATTATGCATGATCTTGAAGGTTGCTTTCATGAAAGTGCCTGCTGTGCTCGATGAATAAATATACATGTAGAGGCTAAGTCAGAGCATGAGAGTGTAAGAGATCGGATTCGCCGCAGGGCCCAGGTCACTGAGGCAGACTGAGACTTGTTGTCAGTTTACAGATGAACAACAAAATCACTAGTCTTCCACAGCGGCACAAGCTTACTCAGGCATCAGGCATCTGGCAGCACAGCCAGAGGCCAAGGTTGCTAACAGCATCAGGCGGTCACCACTGACACATCCGTATTAATGCAGTGCAAATGCAAATCAACAAGTGGTCAGATGGTGCATGACGACTGAATGCATGCTATGTTGGCTTTGGTGTGTTTTTTTTTGAGAATTTAAACGTACTAATGACCTTTTTAGAGGAAAGCAGATACATTATATTAGTATAACTATACAATTCAGTTATAAAAAATGATGTGTTATTATAGGTGTTATTAAACATGAATGTAAGCACAGGTGGCAAACAGTGCATGTGTTTCCTTGGGGGAGGGTAAATGCAATTGATTGCTTTGCACAGCAGAGAGAATGTTGTTATGGTATCCACTGTATATTCTCTATACCTCAAGGTTCCTCCAGTGTGAAGAACAATACTGCAATGTGTACACAGCGGAACACTATTGATGCTTCAGTGATTCTGAGACAGAAAAGCATTCATGAAAACATCCGCAATCTGACACACCATTGTGAAAAAAAAAACTTTTCTTCTGGAAATACCAGATGAAACTGGTTTGTGTAGAACAAGTAACACAACTAACACCAGTGAAAGCTCTTCTATGACATTTCTGAGCCCTAGTAACTAATATGATTTAAAACCTATCCTAAATGCATTGACATGACTGCTGTTTATGGATTTACCTAGTGAGGCAAAATGCAGCTCAGGGGGGTGTTGTGCAATAATAATTCAGAAAGATTGTCACCCTGTGGCAGAATATTGCCTGGAGGTAAAGCAAAATGTGCCAATCAGAGGAATGACTAATAAGTGATCCTCATTTTCTATAAATAACCTCCCAACATTGAATTGATGGAGATGGTAATTATTATCAGCATGCAAAATGCCTGACAGGCATTTTCAATTTTGAGTCTGTGCAGAGAGCAAATGTGTTGGATTAAAACAAAATAAAAAAAAAACATTGCTATGGGATAACAAATGTTATGTAGAAAATACACATTGTTTTTCATGCTCACTTGAATCAGAAATTCCATACGACTGAATGTATCCATGTTAGCTGTAGTAAGACATTTCTAGCCTTGAAGACATCTCCATATTTATGTGTGCTGTATGCTTTGCTCATGTGTTCTTTTACTTCTGTTTGTGAACAAGTTATTCATAGAAGTGTATGAGTGAACAGAAATTGGGTTGATGAAAGATGTTTTGCATCAGTGGCATTCTTCCTCAAGGTGATTGGGCCTAAGTGCTTGTTTGTTAAGATAGAAGGGGCTCTTCTGAGTTGGAGCAGCCATCTCCTACTAGGGGGGTTGGCGCCTTCATGTTTGTTAGGTAAGCCCTTGGGTAAATGTCACTGATGTAGGTTGTTAGGGGTTACATCCTTGTATACAATGTTGGGAAAAAACGGGTGATGTGCTTATCTTGATTCCTGCTATACCATACTTG
>NC_055976.1:19690221-19727721 GCF_018492685.1 Alosa sapidissima | reverse complement strand
TGTTGATAAGTATGCCTAAAAAATAAGACACGGAAATAGGTTCTTATCCTGATTCCCTATATTTAGAGATTATTCTGTGTATACAAATAGGGGATGTAGAATATCGATGTGCTCTTACATAATGATGTTGCTTGAAGGGAATTTCATGTAGTACATTTTTACCAAACCACACTATAAAGTACACTACAAACCACAGATAAAGATTACCATGCATGAAATAATTTACTAATAATTCAAATGGTTTTAGCAGGCATTTATGACTGCAGTGCCTGCTAATATTTGGTGAAAATGCTGACTTGCATTAAAATAATAACACACTTCTGCTTGGCACTTACTCATGCCACCATCACAAGCAGATGCCACTATCCTTTGGCCCAATCACCCAGACTACAGTGCACACAAAGAGAACTTGTCCTCCGCTTTGGGACATTAAAGCAACTCTATCAGCCAAACAAGCACTTGGCTATGGAGTGCTTTGGTTTTTGTGTGGGTCGCGTCTGCTAAATAAATGAATGTAACGTAATCTGGCCAATCAAGGGTATATTAAAATGGGATCGGGCCAATCTAAAGGCTAGATTAGGACAGGATTTAGGTAGTAAAGGTAGAGAAATTAAACATTGAGGTATTCAGATGAAGAGAGACACCCTATTACTACAGAGTCATATTTCTCTTGTTACAGGAAGTGTAACAAACAGTACGGAATGTAACAACACTTTACACACACATTTCCCAATACCCTTTACCCATTCAACTATCCGAACCCTTTGTGATGTCCCTGCAAAAATATTGATGTGCTGACTTACTGTTGTCATGATCAACACTTTACACTGGATTAATAGCCTAATTGCACAGTAACAATGGCAATGCAACATAAGGTGGTGCCAAATTGCGTACAGAATTATTGAATGTGTGAGTATTTTTGTGGAATGGCTGAATGGAAAAGCATATTGACCTTTGGGGTAAAAAGCATGAGTTATTCAGTGCTGGCTCTGCGCCATCTGAATATGGAGGAATAATGATCACCTGAAGGGCTGCTGCAATTTGCTTGAGTCCACAGCAGGAAATGTGCCTTTTTTCACATCTCCTTCAATACATGGCTAGCTCTGTAACACACACACACACACACACACACACACACACACACACACACACACACACACACACAGGGGCACACTTATACACACATAAGAACATGCATGTATACACGCATGCACAGACAAGCAAACACGCAGAGAAAGAGTGAAAGAATTCAGTGAAAAAAACATTCAAAAACCAACATACATTTTTAAATAATCACCACAATAAGGACAATAAGGAGATGGAGTAACTAGCTTCTTATTCATTCAGTCCATGGCTTTATAAATACAAACAGGGTAACAAAGCACCTGGGCTTTCTGGTCTACCTTACTATTACAGCAATACAGCTATCTTCAGATTGCAAATTAATCATCAATAACAACAATCAACACGAAGCTCACATCAAAGAGACTCCATTTACAACCAAATCAATCAGTCCTTTCACGAGACAACCATGTGCCTATCTTTTGCATTCTACGTGTTATCCTTTAGTATGCAAAAAGGATAGATTTGACTTCATACTTAAGGATTGACTATTGACTGACTGACATGATTGGGCATTTGCAAGCAAATAAATGCATTGAAAAGAATGAAGCAAGAGAAAAGGGTTGATATATATATATATATATATATATATATATATATATATATATATATATATATATATATATTAATCCTTGGCTGAAAAATGGTTACTATAAAAAGATAAAAAAATTGAGATAAATAATCAAATCCACGGGAGAAAACGTTAACCTGTACTTTCCTTTTATTACACAAATGCTTAACCTCCTTTCGGAGCACTATACGCCGAATGAAGTGGCGAGAATTGAATGTAAAATCCTCTCCAGCTCATTTATCTTGCCCTGCGGTCTGGCCGCCGGACCCAGCGTGTAACGTTGTTACTGTCCCATCAGATCAGGCTGTGTTTGGGGTGAACATGACATAAATGTCCTTTTATTCATCTCTCATTTCATTTGGGCTGACTCTCCAGAGCCAACACAGGACGACTGCTTAGTGGAGTGATGGATGCTGGAGAGTTAGAGGCTGACCGCTCCCTGACTCTCTCTCTGAGACCCACGCACACACACACACACACACACACACACACACACACACACACACACACACACACACACACACACACACACACACACACTTACACATGCTCACACACACACACACACACACAGACACACACACACACACACACACACACACACACTTACACACGCGCACACACACACACACACTTACACACATGCGCACACGCACACACACATATATACACACACATTCACACATGCGTGCACACATATACACATACACCACACACACACACACACACACACACACACACACACACACACATTTACCCTCACTGATGTCCTACACACACACTGCTGGAGATAGTAGATAGCAGATAAAAAGATAAACCAGAAATGAAACCCTGCTGGACTAATGTGGAAGCGATGGGTACTAGCATTTGCAGATCTACAGATCTACTGCAGTTGTAGATCTACAGATTGCATGATCTTTAGTGTTCAGTAACCAACATGGAGATCAGATGCTCAGTCATATATTGTGTGTCTTGCCACCGAGTGTGGAGATCATCTGTGGTATCCAAACACACTGACAGACACACTGGGACATCTGTTGTGTGAATTTCATTTCCATGTAAGCCTCAGAGAGAATTCATTTGTTCATTCCTCATCCATTTCACTGGTCTTCATAATATTCATGATGTCCCATCATCCATCTCTCCTTACATCATTTCCTAAAAGAGACGTCTACAGCTACCGATGCTACAGGTGCTACAATAACGCCAACCCAGAATAATAAAAATGTTGTTTATTATTGTTGTTATTATTATTGTTTCACTGCTGAGTACAGTTGTCAGTACAGCATCACCATGACAAACCTTTAATCTGGAGAAGCACCCCAGCATTACGCTGCTATTGAGCCAGTAGATCACCTTTATTGCTTTCCCAATAAAATAAGAGGCCCCGTTCCTCTCCCATGGCACCATGGGCAGAAGCGCGATGTGATGAATGAAATGGAAGACTCACCTAACCTCTCCTAACCCTGTGTGGCATTAGCAAGTTTGTTTAGCCATCCCTCAGTGTTCGGCTGAGCTGAGCCGAGATCATGTAGACGGAGGGCTACACAAACGCTAAAGCACACACACACAGACACACACACACACACACACACACACCGCAGCCTGGGAGATTGACGACGTGGTAGAGAACTATATGCATCCTCACACAAACACAAATAAGCATTAGTGCCACTGTATGGAAAACAGGTTGCCAGGCTGGCCTGTAGTCTTTTCACCAGAGGAGGAGAAGAAAGAGGAAAATGTGTGTGACTGTTTGTACGTGGGGTGGACATGTGTATGTGTAGGTAAGGGCATATGTGTGTGTGTGTGTGTGTGTATGTGTGTGTGTGTGTGTGTGTGTGTGTGTGTGTGTGTGTGTGTGTGTGTGTGTGTGTGTGTGCGTGTGTGTGTGTGCGCATACACGTGTGAGCTGAGGGTTGTGTCATGCTGTGCTAGGGGAGGTAAGTGGATGCCTGCTGGTGACTAAGGCCACTGGTGATAGAGACACACACACACACACACACTCACATACACACACCCACACACTGATGATGTCGCCATCACCCATCTGGTTCCACATTTGTCACATCCTCCCCCCACACTCCCGCCCATCCCCCACTCTCCCAACAAACCACCACCACCACCACCACCACATCTCCCCATGTACCACCTCAGTGTTTCCCACATAATTGAATTCTATTTGTGGTGGTAGGTTTGCAGAATTAATTTGAATAACAGTTTTTAACAAATTAACGTAGCGTGGTTATGATGCTAACCAGATTTAGTACAACCTAGAAAATCATTGTGTGGTGGTCAATGTTGATATTGTGGTGGGCCGCCACAAATATGTCAATGTATGGGAAACACTGCACCTACTCCAGTCTCTCTCCCTGATTAAATCTCCATCCTCCTAACAACCCTCCTCTCCACCTCCCCCTAAGACACACAGCACAGCTCTCAGCTCTCTCTCCCCCTTTCTCCTTCTCCTATCTAGATTTAGACTCACATGTGTTCTATTAGTAGTCCACACTGACACAGTGCATTTACTTGTACATGTATTCATTTAGCAGACACTGTTGTCCAAAGTGACGGACATATGATGGATTGCAACAATGGATTACATTGTACATATATATATATATATATATATATATATATATAAACCATTGATATATGGGTATTGGTACTGTTGCTCTATCTTGCACCACGGAAAATCTCCCCCCCTCTCTCTCTCCCTCTCCCCCCCCTCTCTCCCTCTCTCTGTATCTCCTCTTTCTCATTATATGGGTTATAAACTAAAAAAAGGATTCGATTTCTCGTGACAAAAGCAGAAGTAACACAAAGCGTGCGTGTCAGTGTTAACTGGTGCGCAATATAATACATGGCACTAAATCATGATTCATTACCGGCGGTATTACCACCGCACCACACTACGCTGTGCCGTGTCTTGGAACCACCGCCCCATGTCCAATAACACTCTTCTTCTTATTAACCGTTCAGCATCAATTAACACCAGTCCACTGACAGGGAGCAATGGGCAGTGTTGGAGTTATTAAGCCCGACTGCCGTGGCGCTCAGGAAATGTCATCATTAGGGCTGTGTGTGTTGGGGGGTGTGGGGGGGGGGGTGCAGCTTGACTGTGCCCCAGCCCCCAACACACACGCACACACACACACACACACATACACACACACACACACACACAGCCACACTCACACACACACTTCCTTTGACAGACCTGAATTAGCCTCCTCCAGGGAAGCAGCGGTGCAGTGGTGCCCAGGAGGGGGGAGGGGAGGCTGGGCATGGTTCACTCCAGCCAATCAGAAGCACATAAAGGTAGTATCCATGCCACCATACCTGGGCCAGATTAGGGCCAGATTGTATGGGACAGTTCTGGGCCAGAGACTGCTGCTGTATGTCACTAAAGACTCTATATGAGAGGGTAGGGTATCTCACAGAGCCTTACTGCACAATGACCCCATAACAGAGCCAGTTAAAACACTGTTGTCCAAGACCAAGACCATGTCAGCACATACATGGTGTGTGTGTGTGTGTGTGTGTGTGTGTGTGTGTGCATGGAACTCAAGGCAGTTGGGTTCTCCACTGATTGTGACTGTACATCAAATGCTTCTCTAAATGGCTTGTTCGCTCTCTACAAAATTCTGCCATGTTTGATGTATTTTTTCCATCTCTCTCTCTCCCTCTCTCTCTCTCTCCCTCCCTCCCTCTCTCTCTCCCTCTCTCTCTCTCCCTCTCTCTCTCCCTCTCTCTCCTCTCTCTCTCTCTCTCTCTCTCTCTCTCTCTCTCTCTCTCTGTGTTTTTCTCTTTTTTGTAGATGCCCCATGGTGCTTCAAAAGAGCTGCATCTTCAAAAGCGCCCTGGCCCCCTTTTCAAAGTTGCCTGCAGCTTCAGACAGAGGAGACTCTTCCCTCCAATATCTCCACAGCACCGCTGGCTAGAGGCTCCGCCACCTCACAGGCAGCATGCAGGGCAAATGGGGCAGTTTTAAGACCGCTCCAGCAGGGCAAATGGGGCAGTTTTTAAGGCCGCTTCACGTAGGGAAAACAAGGCAGTTTCACATAGACCACTCCAAGCATGGCAAAGGTTTTGAGGACAGCCCCAGAGAGGGCAAATTAAGCAGTCCCATTCAGGGCAAACAGGGCATGTGGACCTCAGTTGCAACTCACTCCACCTCCCTGTCATTGTGTTTGAGCACAGTAAGATCAATTATGGCAAAATAATACCCTCTCATTACATCAGAAATAGTGTCATCATGTGATGGGTACTCACAGATCCATGCTTTATTCAAGCCTCCTCTTTCAGTGGGCAAAGACAGGTCAGCTGACTGATCAAAATAAAATCCTCAGAACAAAAAAAAAAAATGATATGAAACATTCACGTGCAGTGATTTCCCTGAATCTCTTCATGTTGACTGACTGCAGTTGCATATTTTTTAAGCAGTGTGTTGCCTTAACAACCTCACCTGTTTTGATATCATATAAGCTACAGGTTGTAATCTAGGTGTTACTTATCGCTATGAAGTTGCTCTGAACGATGGCTGTTTTCACAGAATCAAGCGACTTTTATTCTGAACACGTAACAAGCCCGATGTTCACAAAATCTACAGAACTGACCGCACACAAACTGCTGTAAAACATGTCTTTGACATTGGTCTAGTTGAACAGCTGTTGAATGTCGTTTGCTTCACAATGGACTATTTTAAGCCTAAATTAAACATTGCGTTTACAACTAGCCTATTAATATGCGCACTTACAATGGACGCTGCTTTAGACTGCTTTCTATCTCAAAGCGCGCAACATAGCGAAAATGGTCATTTTAAAAATGATATTTGTATGCAAAGTGAAACACAGTTTAGTGAAGAGATTAAAGTGATCCAGCCACGGACAAAGCTACAGTCTTGCTTTCGCTGAGCGGGTTTATGTGATCGTGAAACGGTTTAAGCGTACATGCCCGGATTTAGTCAGACGGGGGTGATTACTGTTGCCATTGTGAGAGTGATAATCACCAGCCGCGGTGTTGACAAAGGCTGATAATAGGCAAGTAACCGGGATGAACTGGCAAATATTTAACACCCTGATAAGCATATTAAGCGAGCTTCACTGGGCTGATTTGGACTTGCTTCCTGAACAAAGGATAAACACAATAGATCTTTTTGCAAGAGAATTAAAATCCTAAAATGTGTAAAATATCGAGAGAGAACACAGTACCTGTTACAGAAACATTCAGTTAAGGATGTCCACCCCAAACAATATTGCGCTGACAGTGACTCAACTAACCACCCATTGAAGGATTACTGTCGCTGTCCACAACTTTGGTACTGAAATGAAAGACTATGCACAAAACGGTCGACAACTAAATACGCATGGACAAAAACTATCTTTAAACAACAAATAGATCTATATTAACAGTCTCTGTTGACTATATTGTAAAAAAAATGCTGAAATGTTACCCTGCCACAACTGTTGATATAAGACGGAACAGACTAGTCTACACGTAGGAGGCGAAGGCAAACACATGACTTGGCACGTTATGTACGGCAATGTTTATTAAAATGCACAAATAGACTGTGACATTTTAGCACAATATAAAGGTACCATCCTATACATTATGGAAAATCGTCTTGTTGAGTGTAACCATAACCACATAACGAATCTCTTCAAAATTTGATTGCCTGGTGTTTTCAATAGCGTAGGCTGTGTCCCTGTTTAGCCTACTTCGTATTCTGAGCATTTTCAGTGAATACCACCATAAAATGCCACATAACTAATACCTTAAATAAACTTATCTAAATCAGCACGCACGCCCATATTTTCGCACAAAGCAAATGTTCTTCATCAAAGCGAGAAATATAACATTTGCATGATTTCCAGAGGTCTATGCTCTGAAACAACAGGACGAAAAGGGCAGGTGTCTAAAGGTCATCTGTCTCCATGACACAAGAGACATTTCTATAATTAAGCAACCATAAAGAGATCCAACGACAGACGTTTAAATGGAAGTGTCTCTCAAGACTTACAACAATTATTAAACATGTAGTAGTCCTTTATTGTAAAATATCATTTAAAAATACCTTGTTAATATCTTAAAGGTAGTCCACTCAGCATAGAGCATAGCATACAACCTGTTGCTCCGTCTAGACTGCCCTAAGCCACAGGCTCCCTCATCTACTATCTCACGTCCTGGCTAACTCAGATACGTACTGTTGATGCTGGTGCTGTCTGTCTTCTTGGTTCAACGGTCTCTTCAGTCTTTGTGGGCTGGAGTTCTTCTTCCGCGGAAGGCAATGACGACCGGGACGGCAAAGCTCATCTGTCAAGCTTGCTATTGGAGCGGCTGGCTCTTAGACTATGTATTTCTAGAGTGATCTAAAAACACGCCATCATTGATTTTGCTGCTGTCCGTGACTGTACACTACGCCATGTGTTGAGAATAGCTACCGATCCTGTTCTTAAAGACTTCATCCTACCGACAGGTGGCCATCCGTTTTATCAACACCCATGACGTCAGCTTAATTTATAGGGTGAAGGGAGATGCTTCAGAACAAGAGTCCCCCCAAGGAGGTTTGTTCCTCCTCCGTGTCAGATTGTAGCCATGGAACAGATGGGATTTTTTAGAGTATTATATTGACAGTTCTATCAAATCAGATAATACCTCCGTGTGTTTTTCAGGCGTGGTTCCTCATCGGCACTGTGCACTGTCCTGAGATTCCACATGAGAAAGTAAAAACACAACACAGGTTATAAAGCCTACGACACCAGAGGCCTTTTGTCTCTGCCCTAACCCTTAAACCAAGAAGGTCACCCCTCTTTAGCATCATCACTCCCTTACTCCCATACCTCCCATGTCCCCTTGAACAGAACTGTGTTCACACACACACACACACACACACACACACACACACACACCAGAATTTTCGGGAGAGGGGTTTCTTTGTTAGCTTTACATTTTGTCACCTGTTGAACTATTTGACAAGCTTGCCATTGTCACTATACTCTCAATCTACATCATGTTATTTTCTTCCATTTGTTATAAAATATGATTAGGATATTAAAATAAAAGATCAGTGTATTCTGGCATGGCAGCAGCATTCATTGATCTTACTGTTTTAAATCCTTTACATCAAATCTATTATTTTCTTAAATCTTAATTATCTCTAACTAAAATATAACAAATATAACCAAAGGAATAAAACTGAAATGATAAAATATTATGTTAAACACAGTCACAATGTCTAAGCTACTTGCAGATAGTTATGTTTCTCATCCATAGTGACAAGAAGGTCTGGCAATACTCCTTCTGGGGTAGGCAGATTATACTAAAAGAGCAGATTATCGATCTGTCAAAACGCCACTGTCAAATTTATACATTTGGCTTGCATTGGCTACTTGATGGTTGGTGGCAAAGAATCAGTGGTGATTGAGGAAACTGGCTCCTGATTTTCTCAGCTCTGAAAGATAGATTGTTTGCTGTACATCCCCTGAACAGTGACACTCATTGAACACAGTAGAGTGTCAAGACAATGAGCTGCCAAAGAATAAAACAGAGAATTGAGCAACACAATATAATGTGGTCCAAGTAAAGGGGCATTGTTCTTATATAACACAATGTAACAACTGAATACACACACACATACACACACCTGTTTGGCAACTGAATACACACACACACACACACACACACACACACACACACACACACACACACACACACACACACTCTCTTCTGAATTTCAGGACAGTCTGGTTTTCCAGCCCTCTGTGGCTACGGTGTCCTTTATATTAAATATAGGACACCGTCCTTTTTGGCACTGGTCTATTAGCAATGATGAATATAATGTGTTCTGTGAGAAGCATTGTAGAAACACACACACACACACACACACACACACACACACACACACACACACACACACACATCTAATATGTTGTCAACTCTTTTGGCTAAATATTTTTTGGTTATGAGCAAGGCACAAACACAGAAATGTCCACCTTACAAACAGGGGTGCACCGATACTAGTTAACAGAGGCATCGGCTGCTTATCAACTCATACCACTTCATGGAAAAATGTTTAACTTTTGTTTAATTGTGGTTAGGATTAGCCACAATTAAATCCTGATACATTTTCTTTATATTTATTTTCGTATTATCTTCATCGGCTTTGTAACCAAGGTGTACCTGTTGAAAACAACTTGCCTTTAAATTCAATGCATTTTTATGGTAATTACTATTTAAATGGTACAAATACAGAATTACTAAATACTTGTATCAGTACGGGGAATGGGAAGTCAAATATCTGAAGAAAGTTGGGCATCCCCAATTACAAATATCTCCTGGACAATTTGTTATTATTATTACTTGTTGTCTCAATTGTTTTTGGAGCGTACATGAATTCTTAGGATTTCTTTCATGATTTTTTTCTCTTCATCTCTGCAACTGATCCAAAGGAAAATGGTTTAATTGCTCTTTCCGGAAAAAAAAAAGCCACCAGTCTCTATGTTATACAAAAGCATATATCTAAAATCCAGCCTGCCATTTACTGTTTTTTTGTTTACAACAAAAACACTGACTGTCATTTTCTAAAAGCAGCTAAAATTATTCACTTTCAAAGACAGAGCTGTGTGTTGCTTTTTACAGCTATCATCAGACTCTTTCTATTTCTGGTGAAGAGTATAACATATTATCGATTTGTCAAAACGCCATCATCAAATTCACACATTAGGTTTGCATGGGCAATGTAATGGTCTGTAGCAAAGATTGACTGGTGACTTGAGGAAACTCATGATTTTCACACCTCTTACAGACAAATGATCCCCCTATACATCTCCTGAACAGAAAGGCGACACTGAAACCAGTAGTATGCCAACAAATGCAAAGAGTCCAAGCCTTCACTCTGTCTGAGTCACATTTTTACTGTGATTTCAAATCTATCAGAGAGTGTCAAAAATCACATTGTACTAATCCTCATCTAATCAGAACGGCTAAGCTACAACTGCAAGTGTAATTTTACAATTAAGTCCTTTTCTTACCGATTCCCTGAGACATAACTGTTATGTCAGAGATTGTTCTGCCTTCTTAATGAGGCACTCTAGGCCATTCTGCGGAATTAGTAAGGGACCCCAGAGAGGAAGGTCCTTCATTTTGCCCCCCCCCCCCCACACACACACCACCCCTCTATCTTGTTCTTTGTTCCCTGATTGTGGTAATCAAGCTGTGTGGGTGAGAGGACAGAGGTGGAGGAGGTGGGGGAGAAGGAGGGGCACAGTATTAAGAAGTTTCATTAGCATCTGCCCCTATCAGGGAACTGAGACCCACTCTACTGTGTGTGTGTGCAGTGGACATATTCTGTGTTTGCATTTGACACACACACACACACACACACACACACACACACACACACACAGGCACAGGCACACATACCTACGTTTACACACACACACACACACATACACACACACACACACACACACACACACACACACAAACACACACACACACACACACACACACACACACACACACACACACACACACAGACATACACACACTCATACACAAAGGCACTAGTGGGTTTGGAGATACAGCATCTGTCACAGGTGATAAAGCCTCCATGTTCCACTGACAAACCCCCTCACCTGTTCACAGGTGTTCCGAGTGTCCCTCTCTCAAGGTAACCTTGGCACCGCCATGTCAAACATCACTGGGAGATGGAGGATCGGGTTCTGAGGGAGGGGCCAGGTGTTGTCCAAATTATATTGAGGAGATTGTGCAGGATATTGTATTTCAAGATTGCTTTGGAGGAAGGGATTAATCTTAATCTCAGCGCACACAGTCACCTGAAGCCAAACGCCTCCAAACATTATCCAGACCTGAGTCAATTTAACCCTCCTGTTGTGTTTGCAGTCAAAATTTGATCGATTGACAATTCTTTTCTCTCAAAAATATTGTTAACTTATTCTGATTTTCATTACAATTTGAGTGCTTTATTTAACTTTAGAACACCCATGTGTATTTTTGGTCAAAAATGACCGGCCATTAAAAATGAAAAGGTGAGAAAATGGTCAGTGTATAAAATTGAGTCCAGGCACATACATGTACTTATTGATCAGATGGACTGTATACAGTATGTGCTTCTGTAAAATACACACAAACACACCCTCACTCCCCCTCTTTGCTTCTATGCCAGCCCCCACTGGAACCTTTCCCCAGTTTCTGACTTGCATGAGCTCAGGTCAGTGAGGCCTGCAGGCCATAAATAGCAAATGGAAGTTCAAAACTGGTTATATCCAATAGAACACAAGATGATACAAAGTTCATTTAGACGATAATATGTGTGTTACTATGGATTTATAACAAGTTATAATGCAGCGGTCACTTTTGACGGGGAACACAAAACTAGTACACATAAAACTAACAGAACAGGAGGGTTAAGGAGAACACACCTGTCATTTCCACCCACTCAGGTGTTTGTCTCCCACAGGCAGCAGATGTTGATAAGTGTTTGATAAATTATTGAATGGACACATGCTGACAGTTTTCAGTTCAACAGCATTTTCTGCACGTGCATCTTTTTGTTGTTGTTTATTTTGGCACCTGTTTTCTTACCTGTTTTCTTACCTTATCTTACTTGTGGCTATGTCACAAAGGTACATCTGTGTCATACACAATGTATTTCTTTCAACCAAGGCGATTGTTGCTATGTCCCACATCTCTTCAGCTACCTTAGACAAAATAATTTTACAAAGCACTCTATATCTTAGCCTAAGTGTGGCTGTTCAGGGTCGCGTCTCCAAGCTGTTCTTTTATTTTACTGTATTTTTTTTTCAGTGATCTTTTTCTCTGGTGAAGGAAGGTCTGCTACTGCTGTGTAGAATTCTCAGAACCTTTGTACCACACAGAAACAGAACAGTACAACGGCCATGAATAACATGTTTTTTTCAGTCAAAATGAGAGAGAGAGAGAGAAAGAGATTTTTTTCGTCTTAAAAAACTCTTCAGCCTCGAAGCAATTTAACCCCAGATGTGGCACTGAAAAAGTAGCCTGGCAGGAGAAGAATGGGTTGACCTCTTTATCAAAGAGCATTTTCTTCCCAAAAACCAATGAACAAAATAAGGTCCTCCACTAGAGAAACACTCTAGACCTCTGCACAAATGCACTTGCTCAGGGAGCGGAAGGATGCTTTTTTAGAAGCAGGCATTGGATTCTGGTGTGCCTACACTAGCAAATCTGTTATAGGCTACCCGGATCTGTCTGATTTTTTATGAACTCCAATCCCCTGTTCATGTAAAGACATAAAGCATTTTCAGACTTAGATCAGATCAGACTTTGGAGTGGATTGTGCATTGATTGAGGCCAGACTAGAACCGTATCAGAACAGGCCCAAATCCAGATCTGCGTAGAGGCAGAAAACCTGATTTTACCCTCAGTATGTAATTACCCAAGGCGGTAATCCAATAATTCAGTGTGATACGGCAACTGAAGAAGATCCATAAATATGTTTGCAGAACCACGCAGACAGCAGTGCCATAGGAAGTCCAGGAGGGCGGGCAGGCAGGTTTCTCTGCCTAACAGCTCTGTGAGCAGCCTAGTGTGGAGATGCTTTTCTGAGAGCTCAGAGCACCAGACGTCTCCCACACAAACACACACACACACACACACAGACACACGCAGGCACGCACGCGCACACACACACACACAGAGACACACACAAACACACACACACACACACACACACACACACACACACACACACACACACACACACACACACCACCCTCTCAAAATCACTCTCTGTTTGTCTGGCTGCGTGTTTCTTTTTCTTTTTTTTTGCTTCTCTCTCCTTCCCCCCTTGCACTCGTCTTTCATTTTTCTTCTCTCCTCTCCATGTTCTCATCACTTCACCATTTCTCTATTTATCCCTCTGTCTATTTTCTTTTTCACAGTCCTCACTTGTTTCCTCCCCCTCCCCCTTTCTCTCCATCTCTCTCTCTCTCTCTCTCTCTCTCTCTCTCTCAGCGCTGAGTCGTATCCATGGTAACAACCATTAAGCAAGGGAAAAAATGGACATTACTTTAAGAAACGTTGTCACTCAGCTCCATCATGTCCTTATGTAGGACAAACAGTGAAACAGCAACGTTGTGACAGTATTTCGGAGGTGCGGTTTTCAGAGAAACGTAGGCTGGTAGGATGTAGGGAGGCTCAAGGTAGCAATTGTAGGTAAACACTGGAGGGGACGAGGCAAACTACAAACGCTAATCAACCAGAGGAAGCGCTCAACAGACTCAACAGTCACGTTTCCAGGCAACAGCGTCCCGTCATTTTGACAGCTGATCATCCGAGCTGTCTCTGAGACCTTTAACTCTTTCAGGCCTGGGGGGACCGCGAGCAGATAGCCTCCAGTGTCGCCTGGTCTTTGCGGCTGTAAATGGGACTTAGGCTATGGAACCATGCAGGGGTCATTGTAAGATATTTTTGGTGTATATCCAGAAAACATGCACTCATTTTAATACATTGTGTTCTCGTTTTACTAAATTGTGCGCACATTTTGCTAAATAGTGCGCTGATTTTACTAAATTGTGCTCTCAAACTAAAATAAGCACAATACTAAATTGTGCACACAGTTTATGAGACCACAATTTAGTAAAATGAGCACACAATTTACTAAAATGAGCGCACATTCTCTCAATATAAAAACATATATTTATGTTTGTATTAAGTGAAAGTCCAGATACTTTTATGGAAACATCT
The DNA here is from genome assembly GCF_018492685.1 of Alosa sapidissima. Taxonomy (NCBI): domain Eukaryota; kingdom Metazoa; phylum Chordata; class Actinopteri; order Clupeiformes; family Clupeidae; genus Alosa; species Alosa sapidissima. The sequence continues at coordinate 19,713,278 of NC_055976.1, read as the reverse complement.
CTAAAGGCTGAAACATATTGGGTTCAAGGCTGAAACCTGGATCAAAGAGATTGCTAAAGGAGCATTATGACATGCTTATGCATCCGGGGATGGTAGCCTACAATAAGAGGCTTTATTTATCTCAATATGCAAAATACTTCAGACTGATTAGATAGCCCATCAAACATACCATTCAATTAGCTAATGAACTAATTTCTCTAAATGCACAGATCATCCAGGAACATATTTTTCATCTGTTCAGATGTGAATCATTTACCTCGATGGCTTTCTCCTCCTTCAACAACTTTCTCTGTCTTTTTCATCTTGTGCTTTTGTATGATTGTTTTTCTTGAATTTTCAGTATTTTTTCCCCTACCTCCTCTTCTCTGCCCCCCCCCCCCCCCCCCAACACACACACACACCTCTTAACCCCCAAGCCCTGCAACCCCCCATTTTTTTAATTCTCATTTTTTTAATACTTGCCTTCTAAATTGGTTCAGCCAGCTCTGTCCCCCAACCAGCATGAGTGCCATTCAGACTGTACTCTCCAAAATGCAAGCCTTCCTCACTTCGGCCCCGAGTCCTCCTCCAGAACAAAGGTGCTATTCAGCCCTAAGAGGTCTCTGAGAGACACCAAATGGACTTCAAGTAGGCCCCGGCCTTCCTGGAAGAATGAACTGCCAATGAGTTTTCTAATCTTTCATTTTTGCTGCTGGACTCGATTACCATAATGCATTGCGGGCATCTGCTAAAAGCCCATGCGGGAAAGAATATTATGGGTGCTTTTTAAAAACATTCCCCGCTGAAGACAATGTGAGTCGCGCGGCATGGTGCATCCCCCTGTGGTTGTTCCTCCTGTAAGCCAGTGACAGCTCTGACTTGGCACGGCCATATTAACATCTTAGCCCTGTCAAAGGACCAAGCAGCAAAGCCAGCGTTGGGCATCCACTAGGGACACACCAAACATCAGCCACCAGAATAAGCGTTGTACACTTATCAGAAACATAAGTGTTTTTTCCCCTCTTCTCCTTCTTTGCTCCTTTCCACCCTTTTTTCACCCGCGTGATTTTTTTTTTTTTTACTACATTTCTTTTCTGCACACAGCCTGTTATTATAGAAAATTACAACTTATAAGTCGGCCTGCTTGGAACAGGGATAATTGGATGGAGGGCCATTATCTGGCACTCAAGGCCGAGAGCGCCACAGTCTTTCCTGCTTTTAATGCTTTTTTAACTTCTTCTTTTGGGGCCGCGAAAGAACATGTTTAGGGAAGGCAAACAAAAATGATATGGCACGGCAGCGAGCAGCATATTTTCAGTGTTTGTCAGTCTTTTTTCTGTTGTTGTTTTTTCCGTTTCTCATTTATCATCCCCATCTCTGAGCCATTATTAAACACACACACACACACACACACACACACACACACAAACACACACACACACACACACACACACACACACACACACACACACACCTAAAGAGCTGTAAATAACAACAGGAAACATCAAGTAATTTAACAACAGTGTGTGTGCACACATACATGCGTGTGTGCACACACACAACCACACACACACATGCTCATCCAATCACACAAAACACACACACTGCACTCCCAAATGAAACACTAGAGATGTTTCAGGAGAGACACCGTGTATCTCAGTGTAGAGACACTGTGTAGTATCTCAGCGTAGAGACACAGGGCCAGATGTACTAACGCTTTTGCGCCCATTTCAGGCGTATTTGTTTCGCAATGTGCGTGTAAAATCATTGCGAGGTATGTACAAACAGGCCGCAATGATGTAAAAGCGCAAACTGCCTGTCGCGGGAGCTGAAAATGGCAGATTGCGATTGTCATGTCATGCATATGCATTCATGGGAGGATCCAGGGGAAAGTGGGAGTTTAGCGTAAAAAGATGGGAGGGGAAGAGTAAAGAGCGCCTAGTTATGTATTCCGCGGTATGTACAAAGACTGCTCCTGAAAGCGCACGTCTATTCTGCGCCTAAATACTTCCGCCTTGTAAAAGCAGGTGTTAATCCAAATTGCAGTTCAATGCATCAATAAGAGAACCTTTCAAAGACAACAGAATCGCTATTTAGAGCACCAGTTTTTTGTGGTGAAAGTATTTGTACTACTAAAAGCAACCTTAACTTTTGTTGGCCTTTCGAATGTTGATGATGATTTGACCAATCTTCCATAGCCTACGTGCACAAGTAGTTTGAGTAGAACTACTGATCTTCATTATCTCCCTGCTTGTTTACATCTTATCATGTATGGTATTATTTTATGATCGCTAAACGTTTGATTCTTTTTAATGTTGTCATCAGTTAACTTCATTCAACTGCGCTTGTATATAGCCGCTGCCATTCAGTTGTGGACGTTCGTAAATTGCGTTTATGGGCGGAGAAAGGCAGAGAAATGCGCAGTTTACACTAAGGATTGAACGATTGATAAATACGACGGAAACTTGGGTCTGACAGCGTTCGCAATCTGTGGTGTGTCCATGACGCTGATTAGCCTGGGTGTTCCCATGCTGTCTTGCGCGCGATTTGATTCACGCTGCTAAGGCAGCCTGGAGACCATGGAGCAAATTTTCGCCTGAGATAGGGAAACAATCACAGAACAGGGGGGAAAGCAAGACGATGATGAGCTATGCACAGACGCATTTGATAGACATCCGTGGCACCCAATAAACGGATCTGGGCATTTTTTTCAAACGTACGTACGTATGTACATCTGGCCCACAGTGTAGTATCTCAGTATATGCAGTTTGTCTCTGCGTTCTAAACTGGAGACACGGATAGCAGTTGTCTGTTGTTAAATCTGTGTGTCAGTGAAATCTGTTTGTCAGTAAATTCTTTTGGTCAGTGAATCTGCCATGCAGTGAAAAAGTGTGGTCATCCCAGGTGTGTGTGTAGAAGCTGGTTGGTGTGAGTGACAGGGGTTGAGCTGGACTGAACTGCAGCGGTGGTGGCAGAGTGGCTTCAGGTGGCAGTAAACAAATCAGGAACGTTTCAGGCCTAGCTCTGATTCTGGGCAGGCTTTTGAGCTTTTCTGTTTTTGAGTTCTCTGGGGAAACCGCTTGCTATAAGTGAGGCTTAGTGGATTCAGTGATAATGATTTCACTGGGTTGCGTCGGTACACCAGGTTGCCATCCATCAGGTTAACGGCTGTTGACTCCGTGACAGCGAGACAATCACCTCTGTGCAGAGAGGAGAGTCGGAGGTGAGTTTATGATAATGGAGTTTTCAGGGCAAAAGACAACTCTTCACATCCTCTTCAGTCGCAGGTCGCATTGATTTGATCCGTTGCAGAGTTACAGTACAAGGTGTGTGCGCGTGTGTGTGTGTGTGAAAAAGGGAAAATCAACAAGAATAACGGAGCAAGAGAATGACAGAGAGAGTGGAGAGTGAAAAGCAGGATGTGAAAGAAACACACAGAGGAACTGAAAGACAGAGAGAGAGGAAGAGGAGGAGAGAGAGAGAGGGAGTGGTGTGTGTATGTGTGTGTGTGTGTGTGTGTGGGAGGATTAGTCTGCTCCTATGGAAGTCCCTCTCCCATTTGATTTCACCTGAATGCCAAGCCAGAACTGGAAAATAGAATGGCTCAACAGGAGTTACAATTTCTGGCCAATCACTTCAGCTTGTTCGCACCAGGGAAAAGAGAAATGTGCAGGGCACTTCATTTAAAAGCAAATGTGTATTTTAAATTGCAATTGCATAATAACCTTTCAAAAGTTTGCCCAGAAGGTAGGGGGCAGCTCCTTAATTGCACGGGTAGTTTGGTGAACAGCCTTATTTTGAAGAGAGCTCTAGATTTAAGAGCACCTCATATTTTTCTGACAAAATGGAAAAAAGAGAGTGAGAGGGAAAGAGAGAAAAAAAAAAGTGAAACGCTATTTCTGCCCTTTAGTCTATCAGAGCATCAGTGCTCTCTCTCTCCATGCTCACAAACACAAAATGCTCCTTCTAAATACAGTGGGCCGTGCTGATCAAACTTGTCCCAAATCAGTCTCTAGCCTCAGATGGACTGGAAAGAACAAAAAGTCCACATTGCAACACCCAATCAGCACAGTCCAAACGCAATCCTAAACACATCTTACTTTTACTGCCTTAAGTGTGTTCATGAGATCAGCACGGAAGATAAAGGTATGGATTCCCCCAGTTACATGATTGCGTTTTTGTGTTGTCTTTATAGGAATCGCATAAATAAAGCTATTGCAACTGCTTACTATGGTTGAGCAAAAATGAGAATGTCTCTGGTGAATGTTTCTTTTTTTTAAGTATATTTTTTTGGCCTTTTATGCCTTTAATCAGATAGGACAGTGGAGAATGACAAGACGTGAGTGGGAGAGAGAATCTGGGTGGGATCCGGAAAGGACCACGGGGCGGGAATCGAACCCGGGTCGCCGGCGTACGTTGCAGGTGCCCCAGCCAGTTGCGCCACAGCCAGGGCCCTGGTGAATGTTTCTATTGGTAGTTTTAATTTAATTACGAATTCCCTTGTCTATTTCTAATGAGAGTGAGATTCGTCTCTGGTTGTGTTGTTGCAAGAGAGGCCATTGTGGTTGCCTCAAAGAGTTCTGCACGAGTCTTCAAGCATGAAATCCGACCCAACGGTGCGTTCAAGTCATTTTTCCTTATTCGGAGGTCAGGATTTCCGAATATCCGATGTGTCATGAAGGTGGCATTAGATGTAACTACCTCTTTAGGCAGATTGTGGCCTGTCCTGTAGCTGCTCATCAGTGAAGCGGCAGTGGCAGTAGTGGTCTCTCAGCAGGCAGAGCACTGGGAGGTGTACTGGTGTGGTGTGTGTCGGTGAGTAGGCTGGGAGGTGCAGTGGTGTGGTGTGTGTCGGTGAGTAGGCTGGGAGGTGTAGTGGTGTGGTGTGTGTCAGTGAGCAGGCTCATGGGTGCAGTGGTGTGTGTCAGTGAGCAGGCTCATGGGTGCAGTGGTGTGGTGTGGTGTGTCGGTGAGCAGGCTCATGGGTGCAGTGGTGTGGTGTGGTGTGTGTCAGTGAGCAGGCTCATGGGTGCAGTGGTGTGGTGTGTGTCAGTGAGCAGGCTCATGGGTGCAGTGGTGTGGTGTGTGTCAGTGAGCAGGCTCATGGGTGCAGTGGTGTGGTGTGTGTCAGTGAGCAGGCTCATGGGTGCAGTGGTGTGGTGTGTGTCGGTGAGCAGGCTCAGGGGTGCTGTGGCGTGGTCTGTGATAGTGATGTGTGGAGGCCAGCAGGTTCAGGTGATGGCAGTGCAGTGTGCCATTTGACGACAGGCCAATAGATGCAGTGTTGCCATTTGACGACAGGCTGATAGATGCAGTGGTAATGTCAGTGCAGTGCAATGTGAAGGATGTGATGGTTGCCATAGGGATGATAGGTGCAGTGGGGGTTGCCGTAGGGATGATAGGTGCAGTGGGGGTTGCCGTAGGGCTGTTGGGTGCAGTGGGGGTTGCCGTAGGTGCTGTAGGGGTTAATTTGGTCAGAGCTGTTTCTGCCGTTGCCAGGCCACTTTATCAACCGCTGCTATGGGAGACCCCTAATGACAAGACAGCAGCTGCCGAATGGGATTACAAACACACTCCACATGCATACACACACTCACAAGCAAGCACACACTCACACACACACACGCACACACAGACATGCACACATGAGTACTACATATTCACATCACTACAGACACACAAATCAGATGCATTTTAAGGAGTGTTCTCACACATGGAGTTATAGCGAGCAGCCGAGAAGGTGCTGTCCACCTGCAAGTGACACACACACACACTCTCATCCCTGTATAGATCTGGTAGAGAGTGATAAAAGAGCTCTGATAAGAACCTACACATCCAGTATCTGTCATATCTGTTCGCTCATGCACCAATCAGGTGGATCAGATGTGCTGCGCTTGTACTGCGCTCAGGATTGTCATATTCATTAAGTCTGTCTCAGCTCCCCTTGGACACACAGTCAGTCAGATAACCCTGCTGCTTAAAATAACAAAAAAGAGAGAAAGAGAAAAGGAGACTAATGAAAAGGGAACAGAATTCCTCTATGTCTGGTAGATGCACAGCCCGAGCTGTTGGGTATGATTAAATAACAACAACAACAACAACAACAACAACACGTTACATTTATATAGCACTTTTCTCAACACTCAAAGCGCACTTGCAGGTGGACATGCTGCATAATACATTGGGTTTTGGTAGATAGTGTATATGGCTAGACATAGTGAACCTCAGCCGCTGGCATCTGTTGCATGAGTAGCCAGGTCTCTTTTTTAAACAGCAATAAACCCCCTCTGTCTGCACTGAGGCAGACAGCACCATGGTTAAACATTACACCCACCCACACTCACAATACAGCTTTAGTTTAGCCTTTGTTCAGATGCTGTATTAAACGAAATCAGTGCACATCAGCCAGAAGCTGCCTCTTGTTTGATGTCCACTTATTTTCTTATTTAGCCATGGGTTTATTTCTGTATTTATTTTTTGCCATAGAACACACAATGGGTCAGGTTCTGAACATTCAATTCCCCTCTGCTGTCCTCGATGCTGCTGCACACGCACAGTGTAAAGAACCCGGGTGAAAGCAGACCTGTGTGTGTGTGTGTGTGTATGTCTGTGCGCGTTGCAGGCCTGACCTTGGTTGCTATGGGTACAGAGTTACATTCACTGGCTGCCTGAGAGTCCCTGCTAATTGCCGTTGCCGTGGAAACGGAGCACCTGATATAATTCCAGGAAAGGGCACTAATCTAACAGGGCTCCATTTTATTTATAGTGTATTATTCTGCACCTTGCTTTTGGGCTCCAAGCTGGAGCGTGATTGAAGGCAAAACTGACACGCCTCGGGCTGCAGATATTAGGGGGGGGGGAGATAAAGGCCGCTTCCACCACCGGTCTGCTGATGTTCACTAATTTAATTTTCCATTTCTCACAGTGATTCTATCGGGTGAAACGTGAACGCTTCTGGGTCATGAGCAATCAGCGCCGCCAGACAAACACAAGAGTCCAAAGTGGAAACAGTCAACTGTACACACTGGGACATGAACATGTGTTTATTTATTTTTTGTTTTTTTATTAATGAACATTTATACACAACCAAAACAGTGAATGTAACTGCACAATTAAGTGTGAATCGTCTTCTGAGCACGGCTGGCTGGATGACTGGCATGGCTGACTTTCCAGTGCCCCAGGTGCATGGCACAGGCGGGTTGCGTGGCATGGCGACTCCTACGGGCAGTAGGAGGCTTTGTGGGTCCATGGGCTCTTGTGATACGCCTCACATCCTGCGAGCCTTACGGGGGCGGCAGCCATTATGGGGCACGGGGGTGTTGTCTGTGATGGACACCACCTCAAGACCCCCCATGGTCAAACCCTTGATGGCCGACTGGAGAAGATAGATATGCACACACACACACAAAAACCCATTCACATTAAGATGAACAAGTAAACAAAGATATACACACACTCGCACAGACACATGAAAGAGCATGATTTTCTCTCCCCTGGTATTCCCAATCAATACAGCAAAAATTCACACTTAATTGGTTTCACGTTTCAACTTGCCATCATTGATCTGTTCATTCCTGTCCTTATAAATCAAATTTTAAATTAACAGCTTATCTGATAAACCTGTGAATGTCCAACAAATGTCACATAATTACATGCTTGACTGTATTGATGGCAAGAACATGTAGAGGCAATCTGGTTATCCAAAAGGCAACACAGTATGGAAAATCCTACAAAGTAGACACTAACTAAACGTAACAAAAATAAGGAAATATCAAAATTAACATTTATATAACGTTGGAGCAATGTGCAGCTATTCGGTTTGCTGTTTTCATTATTTTAGACAGCACCCATATATATTTTCTGGGTGTCTCCTTTTCTATTTCTCCATTATCAGTGGACATGGACATAAAAGTTTGACTTTCACTATCCAGAACCCTTTTCATTCATTCATTCAACCTTTATTTATTCTCGGAGGTTCATTGAGGGTAGTCCTCATTTTCAGTGAAGCCGAGATTACAGTAACAATGAAATAAAAAAGATATAGTATAATAATTGTAGTAAAAAGTAACAAAACAACTTTCTCTTCTCTATCACTTTTATCTCTTTTTTTAGCAGTGGACATGAATGGACACCTTTGGCTCAGATGTGGCCTACATGGTGAAGACTACTGAGGATCCCATGTGGTGAACACTACTGAGGATCCTACGAGGTGAACACCACTGCAGCTGCTATGTGATGAACACTACTGAGGATACTACGTAGTGAACACTACTGAGGATCCTACGTGGTGAACACTACTGAGAATACTGCGTAGTGAACACTACTAAGAATACTGCGTAGTGAAGACTACTGAGGATCCTACATGGTGAACACTACTGAGGATCCTACGTGGTGAACACTACTGAGAATACTGCGTAGTGAACACTACTAAGAATACTGCGTAGTGAAGACTACTGAGGATCCTACATGGTGAACACTACTGAGGATCCTACGTGGTGAACACTACTGAGGATACTACGTAGTGAACACTACTGAGGATCCTACATGGTGAACAATGCGGAGACTGCTAGGTGCCTCGTGACAGCTTCCCAGAGTCCAGGTCCAGATGTGAAGCCACAAAGGAGCATCTGTAACATGAGGCTGCATTGCGTCTGTTCTTCCCCCCGTTCTACATCCATGTTGGACTGCTCTCATTTCCCGTTGCTGCTGCTGAGTGGCATGCTATTTTATCCCTTTGTCATCTCTGAAAAAGCTGATTTCTATGGAAACTTCTATTGATGGAATAAAGGCATATGGCCCAATATATGTCTGCATTCTTACTAACATTACCCTGAAGCTCTTGTTCACTCTATGAGATCAAAGAGCTACAATAAAAAATATACGTAGATCACCTTCATCAAAATAGCAACATGGGTAGTAGTGTATATCATTATTGACAGAAAACCAAAACAAAACCAATGTACCAAAAGCGTCTGTACTGCTCCTTCCACTCCACAGAGTGGTGAGCCATCCTATGTTAGGATTGTAATTAAAATGTGAAATTCTGTGTTAAAGATAATGCTGCGATGATGACAGCCCATTGCTCATCTGTCACCGGGCCGCTGTATAACATGAATGTATTATGGGCCAGAGATTTCAACAAGATGCCGCCCAGTAGCACACAGACGAGGCCAGATTGCACTAATGAGCCCATGAATCTTTCAGTGCAAAACGCCACCGCCACCAAATCACAGACTACCAAATGCCCACGCATCAGGGACAATTTGTCTCATCCATACACACAAAAAAACAAAAAAAAAAACAGAAAAAACCCAATAGGAATCAAATCATGTCTTAAGCTGTGTGTCTGTGTCTGTGTCTGTGTCTGTGTCTGTGTGTGTGTGCGCACGTGTCCTCTGTGGACTTTCACATAATAAAGGCATCTATTGTGATCGAGAACAGATTGTTCATTGCGGTGTATGAATGTGTGTGTGTGTAACATAGAGGAACAAGGCCCACAAGAGGAATCGCACTCTTAGTTTTCCGCTCTTAAGACTGATGGAGCAGAGAAGCCACGAGACGAGACGAGTCATGATGAGGCTGTGCTGCGGTACAGTACTCACCAAACGCCCGGGGCCGAGGCCTTTGACCACCACCCGCACGAACGTCACCCCCTTCGCCTGTGCCTTCTGCAGAGGAGAAGAGATGGAGATGAGAGGAGGAGCGGAGGACAGGGGAAGGGGAAAAGAGTGGAAGAAAAGAGGAGGATGAGGGAGAGGAGAGGAGGAGGAGGAGGAGGAGGAGAGGAGGAGGAGGAGGAGGAGGAGGAGGAGGAGGAGGAGAGGAGGAGGAGGAGAAGGAGAAGGAGGAGGAGGAGAGGAGGAGGGAGAGGAGGAGGAGGAGGAGGAGGAGAGGGGGGCAGCAAAGCAGCCCTGACTCGCTTATCAAATGAACTCTAATAAATGAACTCAGTAAACAATTTAGCAGCTCGGGGTGGAGCGAGGGCAAACACTGGCATCTGAAGAAACCCTGATTTGGAGCCGCAGGAGTCTCGTCCCTGAGAGCCTGCGGAGCGTGTTGGTGGGGGTGAAAAATTACGGGATTTTTTTTTTTTTTTTTTTTAAACGGGGGCTGCCGCCGCACCGGCTCACTTTCATTAGGGCACAAGCGGAGGAAATGATTCATGCTGGGCGCTGTGCTAATGAGAGTCTAGCGGGTGCGACGGCGGCGGCAGAGCCAAACACGTACATTACATTACAGAGCCGAGAGGATGGACAGGAGCGCCACGGACGCCACTGACCTTGGGCTGATAAAAACACAAGCCAGCTACATTACTGAGCCCAATAAACTGGCGCGCCTCCAGGAGAAAAGCAAAGCAAACTAGTGCCTCTAAGCAAGCAGCTACAGGCAAATATAAATGAATGTCCTTTCATCTGATGCTAAACCAAACATAGCAGAAGGTGCAAGGCAACATTATAAGAGACAAATGATGAACATAACATACTGACATATAGATGGATGTGGGTGCAGAAATCAACTCTGACAGAGAAAGCAACAGATGGGTGGGGTCGTCAGGTGTCCTTACGGCAGACACAAACACCTCAGCAGCCCTATGTGGGTATGCTGCCACCTTGTGGACATTTAAGTAACATGGCCATGATGAATGTTCTTCAGGAGATGAACAGTCTGTATGTCCACATTACCCTTTGTCATAAGATCTTTACAGATCTTTTATAGTTTTGCTTATTCTACAGATCTTTGACACTAGGGGCCCTAATTTGAATGCAGGGCAAAAGTGCAAAGTCAGTCTATGAGCACTGAGCAAAGTTCTCGTGCATGAACTAATCATGCAGTGTGAGACAGCTTCCACCGATGTTTGCATTTAGGATCTCATGGTATTACATTTGCAAATAGATTTTGCATAGTTATTAAGCAAGCTTTAGTTAGACTAGTACTTGCCCAGTTTTATTATTTTTATTTTTAAATTAGGGCCCTAGGTGGTTAGTACTTTACTAGGCTATCTATTTCATTTGGTCTGTTTTACATCCCACAGAGCTTTACTTGACAGGCCTGGGATATTGTGTGTTAAGTACCATTAACACGGCCAAATTGAATCTTCAGTAGGCAATATCTGTTCTGCTCAAAGGGCTGTGATAGAGAAGCATGAGCTGATGACTTACTGCAGCTGCAGAGATCCCAGCTGTCTGGGCGGCAATAGGTGTTGACTTCTTCACATTCCGGAACCCTTCAGCTCCACAGGAGGTTCTAGCCATATACTGTCCACTGTGGTCTGTAACCTGTATGTGTGTGCTGATGGAATAAAGCACATTGGGAAGAGAGAGACAAATGTCCGTAGTTCAGCAGATGGGCCTACTGGTATGGAATTATGTTCATTATGTAGTCCAATGCAACCTACTTGTTGTATGTGGCTTTGATGTGAGCAATTGGTAAATCTTCAAATTTCATCCCACCCCATCTCAAAGGACTGTCCTCCCCTGGCATAGGTGGATATATACTGGAAAAAAAGAAGTCAAGGTGGTTTTGAATGAAATGAAGGGCATAACTGCAGTAATGTGTACAGTCAAATACTGTAAAGTTACATTACTGCTACAATTACCGATTGTATTCAGTATGTGTGGCACACAATTATCCTGCACCATGTTGACTTAAGCATACCTGAACTCTCTGGAACTGGTTTTAGGGGTAACTGTAGCCTCCTCGGCCGACTCCTGTTGTCTAATCGCACTGGAACATATGGGTCTCCGAGACTCTGTACTTACACTACAACAAAAACATAGAGATGAAAACACATCATTCACAGTAAAATCCAATACATTTCAGAGCCATTTTAATTGAGCATTCTAAGAGTTAAGGTCCACAGATACATCTTATTAATGTAAGGCTAGGGATTACTTCCGACACTGTTGCATTGCATAGTGTACTTACACTGATGCTCTGACCATGTTAAAGGAAGCCAGAATGTGTTGATTTGCACATCTCGCCAAGCTCGATAACCTAGACGTTAAATTCGACATATTGTATAGGATTTTGTTGTCATGTACTACCACTAAATCGGTTGCATTACAAAATAAAATGACATTGAAGCTCACGTGTGTCCGGCATGGAAAATTCCTACCAAATGGGGGAAGAATTATGGATACAATTACCACGTGCGATTTCAGAGGGGTCTTTGGAAATAAATGTTCCTGTATAATTATTTTAGTGATTTAATATTTTAATACTAATCACCTTGTGGTCAAATATATTGCAGAGTAATTTGAATTGATGACAGCCTTCAATAAAAACCCCTACAAATGCATATAATAGTCTCACCCAAAAGGAAGCATCATATTGCAATGCATTGTGGGTCCTGTCAGAGAGGAAAATGGCGGCGCCCTGTCTGGGAATGGTTGTCCGTTCAATGTGGCAGTTCAGAAACATCAACAGGGCATCTACAACATTGCTAAAGGGTATCCGACATTTCTCAGGCAGTGGGGAGTGCAGTTGTGCCGTTAAACTTAAATATGAAACGCACAAACCCGCTTCCCAGTGGAAACTCTACGGCGCTGTGTGTCTGCAGAGACTACCCGTGGTCTCTCAAGATCCGAATCCCATCGAACAGAAATTTCTAGATCTCATGCAACAGGTACGGTTTTTCAACGTTTTTTAACGTCAACGAAGACGTGTTTGTTTGTGACAGTGACTTATGGCTCATAAGTCGCACTTTGTCAGTTTAGCTGAATCGTGTAGGTCGGCTGGATGTCTTGGTCTATCCCTTGTCAATGACATAGAATTCCACATCCACACAAACAGTCAGGTATTTTTGTCAATGATCTACGTTGTAGTATCATCTTCAAGGGGTCACCCTCTTTCTCAAGGGGTTCTACATTGGTTTAGTGTCCAGTCTTGTATCTCTATTTATTTTTTCCTCATAGGTGCTTGTGACATGGAAACTCTGTCTTGGATTTGTGTAATGCTATGATGTATCAGATACTTTGACCTGTGATACAGCCAGTCTTTACTTTGTTCACTTTGTTTGCATGAAAGTAGGCCTATCCATCATTTTTCTGAAATATGCTGCTATGGAAGTTTTCAAACTAAAATCACCATGCTGTTAGTGCATCTAAACAAAACATGCGTAGAAAGAGTAGGCTACTTGGAAATGGATATGTGACAGTTTGTCCTTCTGGATGGCTGTGAGCGACCAACCGATCTCCCTCCTGCTCGCCCAGATGGAACTGGAGCGGAGCTGCCTCTCTGACCACGAGCTGCGACTGCTGGAGGATGCCGAGCGCATGAGCCGCAAGCAGGAGGAAGACTACGACTCGGACGACGAGGACCTCGTCAACCAGGAGATTGTCACGGCGCAGGACGACGAGGATGCCTGGGAGCAGAAGCTGAAACGCTTCCAGCCCGCAGGAAGGGCCAATGGTGCGTCTCCTCACATCTTTAATAATCACACACCAACAGGTTGGTTTTAACTCACTATTTTAATTTAATTTAATTTAGTAGAGGTTGGTATTGACCACTATATTCATTTAATTTAGTAGAGGTGCCCTGCATGTCTCAGAGGCAGATATCAGGCCTTTAAGTGTTTTGGAATTCAGGCTTGAGTAAGGGTGTTCAAGATTTAAAGGGACATACATTTTCCTGGCTTGAAGTCCTGGGAAATGCAATTCTAGGTTTACTTGTTTGGACAAAAATACAATTTTTTCAGCCAAGACCACAGACCAAAAACAGAGCCAGAGCTAATTGAATTTAAGTCAGCTAATGTATTCAGAAATTCAGTCAGACATGAGGATCTCCCTTCCGTCTCTGCCTGAATTCAATAAATGTGACATTAACACACTGTCCCTGTTCAGGGGCGGCCGGTGAGGACCCCAGCTCACTGGATCGTTGCCTGAGCGACAGCCTGGTGCTGCTGGTCCAGCAGGAGGTGGGCAAGGAGAAAGTGTGGCTACTGCCCCAGCTGCAGTGGACCGCAGGGGAGACGCTACGACAGACCGCAGAGAGGGCCTTAGCCAGCCTGCCAGGTAGCCCACCGTCAATACACACACACACACACACACACACACACACACACACACACACTCACACTCACTCATGTACGCAACACATGCCATCATGTACACAAACACATGCACATGTGCACACGCACACAAACACATGTGTACACACACACACACACACACACACACATCTACACCTACACATATGCACTTGCACAAATCATGTATGCAGGGAGGCTGTCTATTTGCAGTGACCCATATGGACCATCCTATATAAAGGCACATACTAACACATTTAATAAGGACCATCCTATATAAAGGCACATACTAACACATTTAATAAGGACCATCCTATATAAAGGCACATACTAACACATTTAATAAGGACCATCCTATATAAAGGCACATACTAACACATGTCATATGGACCATCCTATATAAAGGCACATACTATATAAAGGCCACTTTCTTTCTTACTTAGGTCAAACAGAACTACCCAAGCCTTTTATTGGCCTGACTTTGCACTAGTATTTTATTGACTGTCTATGCACAATTTCAACCAAATTTTGCTGCTCTTATTTTTTCATTATTATATGTGCCCTCTTATTTACTTATTTACTTACTTTTTTGTTTACTTGAATGTTATGTTTGTCTGTGGACCTAAATTGGTAAAATATGTCTTGTCTTCACCGTGGGATAGTGAGAAACGTAATTTCGATCTCTTTGTATGTCTGGAACATGTGAAGAAATTGACAATAAAGCTGACTTTGACTTTGACTTTGATACTAACACATTTCATATGGACCATCCTATATAAAGGCACATACTAACACATTTCATTGTCCATTTGACCCTCATGGAGTCTCAACTGGTACACTGTGGAGTTCAGTGGAGTGGGAGGGTATTGGTGGGAGGGATGCAGGTATGTCACTCTACATAAGGTCTGTTTAGAGTGGGAGGTTTGCAGGTGTAGTATGCTACATAGGGTCCGTTTAGAGTGGGAGGTTTGCAGGTGTAGTATTCTACATAGGGTCAGTTTAGAGTGGGAGGGTTGCAGGTGTAGTATTCTACATAGGGTCCGTTTAGAGTGGGAGGGTTGCAGGTATAGAGCTCAACATAGGATCTGATTAGGTTATTGCTGATGGTGGTTGTATTTTGATGAAGGCTGTCAAAATCTAAGAACATAATTCAGCAATCCAGTCTCTGAAATAGGCAGTGTGTTGTTTATGACCTTGAAGATAAGGCCCTCCCTTGTTGGACATGACTTCCTCTCTGAGCCTTTCTCTCCTCTCTCCTTTCTTCTCGTTCCCAGGTACTGATTTAAAGGCAAGGTTCCTGGGCAACAGTCCATGCGGGGTATACAAGTTTAAATTCCCCAAAGGCGTTCAAACAGAGAGCTGCGTCGGAGCCAAAGTCTTTTTCTTCAAAGCCCTGCTTTCAAGTGGCACCAATCCCACATCTGAGAAGGGTGCCTTTGTGTGGGTGAAAAAGAGCGAACTGAAGGGGTATCTAAAGCCAGACTACCTGAGACAAGCAGACCGCTTCATCCTGGGCCTGTGAGAAGCCTGGCCAGACAGCGGTCACCACGACAACAGGACGAGTGTCTCATAGCAAAGAGCCAAAACAGGAGGAGCACTTTGAAGCATCTATAATGGAAGTGAGTCCTGACTGCTCTACCACTCATTGAATAACTCAAAAGAAGAACGTTTAAAACAGACATCCATTTTGTATATGCTCTGTATAAAAAAAAAAAAGACATCTGAATCATCTTAAATCTGATTAATAGCCTGTTCTAGAAAAGTTCCAGTTGGAGAGATGGCCATGAAAGAGTGTCAAACTAGAGAACGTAGGAGTTAGACGGCTTGACTCTAACCTCATGAGGGATAAGTTATGACCGGTGATTCATATGATGGTATAAAATGAAGCAGTTCTTTTTTTATTACTATAAAATGTGAAATAAAAGTATACCCTGTTTATTCCTCCATTGTGGGTCATTTGCTGTCTGTAATTCGATTTGTTTTTTATTACCTAAAATTTACCGAGGTGTAAACAGAAACGCTCTCAGCCATATCGGTGTTTGTGTCAGGCATTGTCTGTAATGGCTACGTTTGATAAGGCAACGGAAGACAAACGAGAGTGAAATTGACATACTGTTTCGTTGGCTCCCTCTGGGCAAAGTAAGGCTTGTTTTGCTAAGCCAATTGCACAGAATACCATCTCAAAACAGTTTTGTTCAAGGCACAGAGTTTTTTACATGTCTGACTGAGTGTACAATGGTGAAGGTGTCCTCCAAGATGCTACTAATACATGTATAATAATGGACAATACAGACAGCTTCAACAGAAAACCAGATAGAAGACAATAAAATTGTACAGTGAGTGTATATGTTATAACAGATTGTTATATTGGCAATATAATAGGAATATAATACATTTATTTGGAATCTAAAAGATGTTTGTTGGATTTCATAGTTATGATACACAACTTGTTATAATTAATTAGAATAAGCAACATCTCAAAGATTGTGCTGTTTATCATGTGCTGTTTGATTTCTTACTCTATGCTCCAAAAGATAAAGTATTTAAGTAACACAACGTATTATGCACCTAATTGGGAAGTTCATGCTCTCCATATTGCCTTGTGCCATTTTTACCTTATCCCAAATAGTGTGATTTCCATTGCAGTGGGTTTTATGATCAGTATTCTGCCCTCACAGCCTTGCTTCTTTCATAGAGGTCTTGGCAGACAGCTGATGTGGACTTCAGATAAATATTCAGAGAATTGCTTTCGCAGGTTACTCTTTAGGTCAGTGCATGTCTTCAGTCAGTCAGTGGCCTCTTCTTTTTTTTGCTGCATTGTTGTTGATTCGCTCCAAACTATCCCTCCAAAATGTTTCAAAAGTGATACTTTCTGAAGGTTGTCAATGATGGTACATAATGCATTTTTAATCACCATGGTCAAAGGCAACCACAAGCAAGCAAACCTACCGTGAGTCTTATCTTGTCAGAAAAATGGTGCTGGAGGAACTTCTGCTCTCCAACAGTTCCTATAGCTAACAGAAATACGCATGTGATGTATGTAAATGGGATTATTCAAAAGAGTCGACACACCATGCCATCTTCTAAATTCTTTAACTGGATTAATATCTTTTCCACTATTGGCAGTAATCGCATTATCCAGCTCATGTAAACATTGCCATTGTTAACCATTGAGCAAAAAAAAAAGGTCTGTAACACAGATGCCCTTATTGGTGAGCTTATGACTGTTTGAGATTGATCTGAGTTCTCATGTATCTCTGAGCACCTCTCCTAAGCGTTGGAGGAGTGACACTAAGATCATGCGTATGCGTAGCCCAGGGCACTGGGAGCCTGCTTGGCCTCCATTTGGATTGTAGTGCGTTAGAAATGCTTGGAGTCATGGAGACAATGATTAGAGATGCAGCCACACACACACACACACACACACATACCTTTATACACATGCACATGTATTATATACTGCACTCACTCAAACGTGCGCACACACACACACACACATACAGTACACCTACACAAGCACTTAAACAAACCCGCATACGATGGCATACACATACCCTCCTGATGTGCACACTAACATACACACATACTACTCACAGTAATATACATACACCCACGATGAGTACATATTCATTCACCACCATCCATATCCATACACCCATCCATCGATGCTCTTGTTGTTCTCACAGGACTGCAGCAGAGTTGAGTGGTGAGGAGGCGGGGAGGCGGGGGGGCAGGGGGTGGGGTACAGGAGCAGCCGGCTCAACACAGGAGGTCTGTGTGGGTCGACCCTCCGCACAGATTGGTGTGGGTGGTCTGTCTGTGTGTGTGTGTGTGTGTGTGTGTGTGTGTGTGTGTGTGTGTGTGTGTGTGTGTGCGCGCAAAGAGGGAGATTCTCACATATCGGTTTACTGGCAGTCCTAAAGAACTGAGAGGACACTGCAGAATAATAAAGAACTGAAACCCACCTCCCACACACACACACACACACACACAGACACACACACTGACGTGCGGGGAAGCGAAAACTGCTCCGTGAGTGAACATGTCAGGTATGGATTTGTCCTCTAGGGGGCAGTATTTAGCCGCCATGCATTTAGAAATGGTAATGACCTTACATAACTGGGCTAATTTGGAAGAGGGAAGGATGCTGCTCCACTCATGCCTTTTCATGCATCCTCCTGTTCATCACTGGAAGAAACTGCAGCAATCTGACTGTTACGTCGATGCGGTTGACTGAAGGGGTGTCAAAAAACCTATGATAAATATGGCCATTTTGAACTGCGAGTGATTATTAGTTATTCATGCAAGGCAGAAGACATACTGGTGATTGCACAGTCATCTTATAATGTCATAAGATTTGAGTGTTGCAAAAGGCATGGTGGATTATGACCATTTCATAAGTGTCCTACACTCTTAAAACAAATGTGTTGAAAACAACACAACTTGCCATGTTTTAACACATCTGTGTCCAGATAGGGACCGCACAAGTTTGTGTTGTTTCCTTTTTAAATTTGTTGCACAAAATGTGTTGAACATAGCACAACTTGCATTGAATCAACACAACTTGTGTTGTCTTTTTAACACATCTCTGTGTCCAGATAGGGACAACACATTCCTTTTAAGAGTGTAGGCTTTCTCTGAACCCCTTTTCGATGGTCACAGCTATAAATTAGCTATTAAAAAAAAACTCTTTTACAGATAAGATGCAATAATCTGGAGTGCAGCAGATGGTTATCATCTTAATTAATAAACACACACACACACACATAAACAACCACACTGTCCTAGAGCTCTGGTGTTAAATACATGAAAACACGTGCTCTCCAGTATACCATGTTGAGAGAGTGCTATTAGACCAGATAGTAGCCACACGATTGGCTGAGTCACTCACAGCGGTAGCATCTGGACAACCTGTAGGCCACAGGTCCACACCTCTGTGTCCTTCTCACCTCAATCAAAGTTGTCGCAGATGAGACGGAAACAAGACAAAAACGAGACAAATACGAGAATGAGATGAGAAACAAACAAGCATCTGGCCCCTGTCCAGCCACCTCTTTCCCTCTCATTCTTCCTCCTCTCCTCCTTCATCTTCTCCCTCTCTTCTCTCCTCTTCTCCTCTCTCCTCCTTCCTCCTCCTTCCCCCCTCTCTCCTCCTCCTCTCCTCTCCTGCTCTCCACCTTTTTTCTTCTTCTCCTTTTCTCCTCTCTCCTCCTTCCTTCTCCTTTCCCATCATTCCTCCTCCTCTCCTCTCCTCCTTCATCCTCCTCTCCTCCTCCTCTTTCTCTCTCCTCCTTCCTCCTCCTATTGTCCTTACTCATTCTCTCCTCCTCATCTCTTCCTCCAATCCTCCTTCATCCTCCTCTCCTCCTCTCCTCCTCCTCTCTTCCTCCAATCCTCATTCATCCTCCTCTCCTCCTCTCCTCCTCCTCTCTTCCTCCAATCCTCATTCATCCTCCTCTCCTCTTCCTCTCTTCCTCCAATCCTCCTTCATCCTCCTCTCCTCCTCCTCTCTTCCTCCAATCCTCCTTCATCCTCTCCTCCTCTCTTCCTCCAATCCTCCTTCATCCTCCTCTCCTCCTCTTTTCCTCTTCTCCTCCTCTTCCTCCTCTCTTCCTCCTTTCTCCTCCTGTGTCTGTCTCTGCTGCTGCTGTCGTCGTCCTGGCCGGATGTTGAGCTGATAGACGTGCGGCGTAGCGTGGTGCGGTGTGGGCCGGCATGGGCCACAGGAGTGGCTTGACCACCGCTGGGCGTGTTTGTCAGTGTCTGACGCTCGCTGCGGTGATGAACATATGGAGGTCTGACATGAGAGGTGGTGGCTCTGCGTGTGTGTGTGTGTGTGTGTGTGTGTGTGTGTGTGTGTGTGTGTGTGTGTGTGTGTGTTTATGAGTGTGTGTGTCGGGGGTAAGCGGTGACAGTTTAGCGCCACGCTACAGACAGGATGACAGTTGCGTTGGCCCGCGGCACAGCAGGGTCAGGCTCCCAGGTTGTGCGTCCTGTCATAGACAGTAGGTCAAATGGTCACTGTCAGTCTGTCAGGCGGAGGCAGTATGCTGATCACAAGCACTTTGCCTTTCTCCCCTGTCACGCACACCCAAGCACACAAGGAGGCACAGACACACACACAAACAGACACAGATACACAAACAGAAACACACACACACTCAAACAGACACAGATACACAAACACACACACAGCCACAGATACACACACACACACACACACACAATCACATGCACACACACACACACACACAAACAGACATAGACACAGACACAATCATGCATGTGTATACACACACACACACACACACACACACACACACACAAACACAATCACATGCACACACACACACAAACAGACATAGACACAGACACAATCATGCATGTGTATACACACACACACACACACACACACACACACACACACACACACACACACACACACACACACACACACACACACACACACACACACACACAGACAGACATAGACACAGACACAATCATGCATGTGTATGTACACAGACACACACACACACACACACAAACAGACACAGGCACAATCATGCATGTGTGCGCGCACACACACACACACACACACTCACACGTGTCTGTGCGTTATTCTACAGCATTGTATTGTATTTCCTTTTTCCTGTCTATCTCACAGGAGAAATGAGAACAATTCCTTTCTCGTATCTGACATGTGAAAGGCAATCATGCTCCACAATTAACTAGGATTTTTTTCCACTAAAAATGGGTTATCTTCTGGAGACTATGCAATGCAGTCAGTTTGGATTGGGTCTTCAGTGAGACAAATGAGAATGGAGTGTGTGTGTGTGTGTGTGTGTGTGTGTGTGTGTGAAGGATGTCACTCGAGGCTTTTTGACTTCCAGTTGCAGTTGCCAGAGCTGAAAGATGGAAATGCAATAATCCCCCTTCCAGTTCGGCCTGATAAACATCATTCATTTTGTTTTCATGAGAGTCATGGTACCCCCTCCGTCTTACCGTTGTGAGTTATATGTGTGTGTTTTGTGAGTGTAAGCATGAGTTACAGTATGTATGTGTGTTAGTGTGAGTTATGTGTGTGTTTTGTTTGTGTCAGCGTCTCTTATATGTTGTGAATGTTTTGGCCCTTTTCCTGCTTAGCAATGACACCGCGAGCATACGTCAAATTAATTATAAGGACATTTAAACAAGTCATAACATTGTAAGAAGCTGTTTCCTTAATTCTTTTGCAAAGCTTTTATATATTTGTAGATCATTTTTCTTCACTTATGTTGCTAGGCAACCCTTTACAAATGTTACCGGTCTGTTTTTAAATTTCTCTGTTTCTTTATTTTTGCGTCATAGTCTATTCTAAAAGTCCCGATTTGGGCCGACCTGAGGCCGTCTGGCCCTCAGACCCGGTCAGGCCTCAATCATGGAAATATATAAAGTACAAGGCTTTACCCCGGATACAGGGGATTACCCCATAGTGGAAAAGGACCATTTGTGTGTGTGTGTTTTGTGAATGTTAGTGTGAGATGTGTGTGTCTTATATGTATGTTTTGTGAGTGTTTTGTTTTAACTATTTGCACACTTATGAAGTAATTTGTTGGCTGTATTTCACTTGTATATTAATTCGCTGAACTCATAGTGAAGTTTAAATGAACTGTCATGTTGCATTCAAGCTAATATGACGGAGGTGGATTTAGTTGGATGGCAGTAGGCTAAGTAAAATAGCAATGTGTCAAAGCTAAGGTTCGTCAGAATCCTGGGATATATCTACTTGACAACGGGAGAGATGGAACTAACGACTGGCCTTTGGCCATTAGTTAATATCTGGTGGAAAGAAGTAGTTCTACAAGCGATTAAAACGTTTACATAACAGGAAATGAACACAATGCAAGTGGCAACAGTGGAATAAGCGGGATAATGGCCTCCACTGTGTTCGGTTCACAGAAATGAATGCACTTACAGGGTTCTGCTGTACGTCGGGGCCGTTTTACAATCTCAAGCGTGCATTTTTTTCTGATACACCGAATGCCGTGTCGCCCATTGTCGCTTACTTAAATGTGTGTGTTTGTTTGTGTGTAGTGTGAGTAATGTGTATGTTTTATGATTGTAAGTTACATGTGTGTTTTTGTGTTAGTCTGAATTATGTGTGTGTGCTTATGTGTGTGTGTGTATGTGTGTGTGTGTGTGTTTTGCGAGTCTGTGTATGTGTGTGTGAGCTATAAGTGTGTGCCATGAGGATGGAACACACACAGCCAAAACCATCTCACAAACAGGCATGAGGAATGTGGAACTGTGACAAAAATGCCAGAATATGCTACAATTCAATTCAATTCAATTAAATTCTGTTCAATTCAATTCAATTCAATTCAGTTCAATTCTGTTTTGTTTATGTAGCAGCGTTAAATAAGAATACGTCGCAAGGCATTTTAGAGAGCCTAGCTTGAACATGAGCCTTGATCCTTCATTTTAAAAAAAAAATCTTTCTTCTTTGTGTGTGACAGTTGAGTGGTACCCACCCTATCTGTCTTCCTCCCTTCATTGTGAGTGTGTGTGTGTGTGTGTGTGTGTGTGTGTGTGTGACAGCTGAGTGGTACCCACCCTATCTGTCTTCCTCCCTTCATTGTGAGTGTGTGTGTGTGTGTGTGTGTGTGTGTGAGCGAGAGAGAGAGTGTGTGTGTGTGTGTGTTTCTGTGTTTCTGTGTGTGTGTCTGTGTGTGTGTGTGTGTGTGTGTGTGTGTGTGTGTGTGTGTGTGTGTGTGTGTGTAGCGTGTCCATCATCACAGCTCACACAGAGCCTAGCCGTCTGCTTGCCAGTAGCTCCTTCGCTCTGCCTGCCTGAGTTGTTTGTCTGTTTGTTTATTTATTTATTTAGGCGTTTATATATGTGTTTACGTGACCGGGTGGGTGATTGAGATGTTGTTCAACGCACCCATTTGTGCTTGCTGAGCAGACGGTTTTAGCGTAATCCCTTTTCAAATTAAATTTAAATGACCCCTAGAGCTCATAAACATTGGATCGCCTGGCGGTGTAAGTCATAACAGCGCCGAGCTAGACC
>NC_055976.1:19682721-19687721 GCF_018492685.1 Alosa sapidissima | reverse complement strand
TTTAGGTCTGTCCAATTGCTTGTTCCTGACGCAGGAGATGCACAAAAGCCCAAAAGGGGGTCTCTCTCTCTCTCTCTCTCTCTCTCTCTCTCTCTCTCTCTCTCTCTCTCTCTCTCTCTCTCTCTCTCTCTCTCTCTCTCTCTCTCTCATACGCTCCCCTGTCCTCTTTCTCTCTCTCTTTATCCGCTGACAATAGCATCCACTGGCCACTGGGCTCACCCATAGTGTGTTTATAATTGAAGTGATCTTAGATGACCCAGGCTGTCTCCTATTCAAACTATAGCTGGAGCATCTGCTGCTGGCGTGGCGCATTGATACGGTCCGCTTGCTTTTTGGATGAAGCTGGACGTTTGGGCGTCTAACCCAAAGGACAATTATGGAGAGACGCCACACAGATTAGCTGAATATTGGAGCCTGAATTCTCAGGGAGATATGTTGTGAAGCTCGCCGCTAATTGCTTCATCATGCTTCATTATTACTTAAACTCTTGACAGGTTGGAATACTAGAGTATGCAGTCTTTCTGACTTTTAACACACCTATTCTTTTTCCCGTGATGGATGCGTGTCTTGCTTTGTGCAGGATACAGATGCAATGTCTCTCCATCCCGCCTCATATGTCAGGGTGTGTGTGTGTGTGTGTGTGTGTGTGTGTGTGTGTGTGTGTGTGTGTGTGTGTGTGTGTGTGTGTGTGTGTGTGTGTAAGCAGAAAGGTGTCTGCTCATTTTTATTTTGCTGATTGCAATGTTTGGATGTGTCCAGTCCCCAGCAAGTGTGCAGGAGTGAGCTGGACTGGCAGTGTGTGGTTTGGTTGCAGCAGTGAGCTGGACTGGCAGTGTGTGGTTTGGTTGCTCATGTCAGCACTCCACTGGAGCTTGGCCTGCAGCAGTCTGGAGCTTCTGCGTTGGCCCTATTGGTGTATGCGTTTGCGTAGTGCTTGCACTTTAATGCTGTCTTGATGTGTGTGTGTGTGTGTGTGTGTGTGTGTGTGCTCCTCTTTGTATCTCCTTCTCCTGCTGCTGGATCGCATGCAGACCCAAGAAATCCAGGCTCCCTATCAGCTGATGTGTGTGTGTGTGTGTGTGTGTGTGTGTGTGTGTGTGTGTGTGTGTGTGTGTGTGTGTGTGTGTGTGTGTGTGTGTGTGTGTGTGTGTGTGTGTGTGTGTCTGTCTGGGGGTGGGGGAGTGAAAGGTCACCCCGCTGGTCTGTGAGATTGTGCCCAGGGAGAGAGCTCTGTGTTAGGGGAGAGATTGCAGCTGGCCCTGGGGGTGGGCTCCAAGCAGCTCACTGAGAATTGACTGGAGGCATACTGTATGTGTGTGTGTGTGAGAGAGAGATATGTGAATGTGTGTGTGTGTGTGTGTGTGCGTGTCTGTGTGTCTGTGTGTGTGTGTTTTTGTTTGTGTTTGTGTTTGTGTATGTGTGTGTCTCTCTCCCTCTGTGTGTGTGTGTGTGTGTGTGTGAGTGTGTGAGTATGAACTTCAGAGGGAGGCAGTGTGCGTGCTGCTGTAGTGTGTCCAGTTTTGGCTCACAGACAAAGAGTGGAAATGGAGCGGGATTAACTCCACTCTTGAGAGCTGCAGGGGGGTGGGGGGAGAGGAGTGGAGGAGGAGGAGGAGGAGGAGGAGGAGGAGGAGGAGGAGGAGAGGGAGGAGGAGACATGAGGGAATAGAGAGGAGAGGAGGAGGAGAGAGGAGGGGATAGAAGAATAGAGGGAGAGGAGAGGAGGAGAAGAGGAGAGGAGAGGAGGAGAGGAGGAGGAGAGCAGGGGGAGAGGAGAGGAGGAGAGGAGGAGAAGAGGAGAGGAGAGGAGGAGGAGAGCAGGGGGAGAGGAGAGGGGAAGAGAGGAGTGGAGGGGAGAGGAGGCATAGCCTGCCTCTACCCAGCAAAGATGGCTGATCAGTGGGGGGCAGAGTGGGGCGGTACTGGGACTTCACCCAGGGCCCCTCAGAGAGCCCCACACACCAGCTATTAAGATAAGCAGTCAGTCAGATAGTGCAGAGCTCAGAGCAACCGACCTTTGGAGACGCTTCCTCAATTGACTCGCGAGTCGTTACACAAACTTTGACAGAGGGCTTTGGAAATAGATAATATATCCCTTCTGTAACACACACCTCATTTTCTCTCCTCTCTTTAGCTTGTGTGTGTGTGTGTGTGTGTGTGTGTGTGTGTGTGTGTGTGTGTGTGTGTGTGTGTGTGTGTGTGTGTGTGTGTGTGTGTGTGTGTGTGTGTGTGTGTGTGTGCATGTGTGCATTATTGTAACTGAGAAAGTGAGTGTGTATGTGTATGAGTTTGACTGAGTGAATTCCCTGTGTGTGTCAGGGAAGTTGGAAGTATTTTTTGAGAGGGAGTGCGGACCAGCAATGTTCTCATCGAGGAGGCCCTAACCCTGCAGATCATAGACAAAGAAAGCATGCTCTGGGAACAGAACACAGTTACACACACACACACACACACACACACACACAAACACACACACACTAACCCTGCAGATCATAGACAGAGAAAGCATGCTCTGGGAACAGAACACAGTTGCATGTCCAGTGTAGCCATGAGTCTGTCTACATGGAAAATGACAAGTGTCTTTGTGAGGTTCAAGGGTGGGGGCTGTACACTCTGCACCCCCACTTCCAACGTCACTGGTGTGTGTGTGTGTGTGTGTGTGTGTGTGTGTGTGTGTGTGTGTGTGCGTGTGCGTGCGTGTGCGTGCGTGCGTGTGTGTGTGTGTGTGACTGTGACTGAGCGTGTGTGTATGAATGTGTGTGTGTGTGTGTGTGCCCATCCCCATCTTCACTGACGGCCCCCCAGGAACACTGACTGATTTAGATGTGGTCCAGAGTGCAGTGAATCCCTCATGATCCATGGGCCTCTCACACCCAACCGCCATCTGGAGACCCCTTCATGTTGCCCTGTGGGCTCTCTGCCCAGGTGTGTGTGTGTGTGTGTGTGTGTGTGTGTGTGTGTGTGTGTGCGAGTGTGAGTGTATATGTGGCTGTGACACCGTATGTGCTAGGCGGATGTCAAGGTGCCTCTTATTATTGATGATGACCACCAATGGCACAAGTGCAGCTGGGATGAAGTATGTGTTACTGTGTGTGTGTGTGTGTGTGTGTGTGTGTGTGACTGTGTGCTTGTGTCTGACTAAGTCTATGTGTATGTCACTGTTTTTGTGAGTGTGTGCTTGTGTGAGTATGACTGCAGGTCTTGGTGTGTGTATATGTGTCTAAGTGTGTGAGTGAATGTGTTTGTGAGTGTGTTTGTGTGAGTGTGTCGCAGGTGGATTAAATTGGCTGTAAAATGCACACCTGTTTTCAGTGGCCTGGCTGGAGAGGGGCAGTGGGGAGTCGGTTGTGTGTGTGTGTGTGTGTGAGTGTGTGTGTGTGTGTGTGTGTGTTTGTGTGTGTGTGTGTAATAGAGATAGATAGAGAGAGAAAGAGTAAGAGAAAGAGAGAGAGAGAGAGCTAGGTGTATGAGCCTAGCCAAGCAGCCAAGCTCTGGTTATCATCTGTCTTCTACTCTAGCTTTCCACTCTATGTCTGCATAAGGTTGTGAATGTGTGTATGTGTGTGTGTGAGCCCAGCCTCCTCTTTCTCCATCTCCTCCTTCCTTCCGATCTTGAGCCTGAAGACAGGTCTGGGGTCAGTCACCACGGCGACGCTCTGGGAGATTTCAGACGTGCCCATCAATCATACTGCTTTGACAGCCCAAGAGCACCCGCCCCAATACCACTTGAGTGTGTGTGTGTGTTGTGTGTGTGTGTGTGAGTGTCCGTGTCCACATTGGACCTGCGTAGTGCCGTGATTGATGGCCGAGGACACTTTAAATATCCGGCGGGGTTGTTTCGGGGGAGCGCTGCCTCGGCCGCGGCCCAGATCAAAACACTTGTTATTGCAGCCGACCAAGCCTGAAATGCCCCATTAGACGGCATCATGGGCCGCAGTGTCTGGAGGGCACCAGAGCAGCCTGTGGAACACTTAGGTCTAATGTGCGCCGAAGCTCGCCGCTAATTGCTTCATCATGCTTCATTATTACTTAAACTCTTGACAGGTTGGAATACTAGAGTATGCAGTCTTTCTGACTTTTAACACACCTATTCTTTTTCCCGTGATGGATGCGTGTCTTGCTTTGTGCAGGATACAGATGCAATGTCTCTCCATCCCGCCTCATATGTCAGGGTGTGTGTGTGTGTGTGTGTGTGTGTGTGTGTGTGTGTGTGTGTGTGTGTGTGTGTGTGTGTGTGTGTGTGTGTGTGTGTAAGCAGAAAGGTGTCTGCTCATTTTTATTTTGCTGATTGCAATGTTTGGATGTGTCCAGTCCCCAGCAAGTGTGCAGGAGTGAGCTGGACTGGCAGTGTGTGGTTTGGTTGCAGCAGTGAGCTGGACTGGCAGTGTGTGGTTTGGTTGCTCATGTCAGCACTCCACTGGAGCTTGGCCTGCAGCAGTCTGGAGCTTCTGCGTTGGCCCTATTGGTGTATGCGTTTGCGTAGTGCTTGCACTTTAATGCTGTCTTGATGTGTGTGTGTGTGTGTGTGTGTGTGTGTGTGCTCCTCTTTGTATCTCCTTCTCCTGCTGCTGGATCGCATGCAGACCCAAGAAATCCAGGCTCCCTATCAGCTGATGTGTGTGTGTGTGTGTGTGTGTGTGTGTGTGTGTGTGTGTGTGTGTGTGTGTGTGTGTGTGTGTGTGTGTGTGTGTGTGTGTGTGTGTGTGTGTGTGTGTCTGTCTGGGGGTGGGGGAGTGAAAGGTCACCCCGCTGGTCTGTGAGATTGTGCCCAGGGAGAGAGCTCTGTGTTAGGGGAGAGATTGCAGCTGGCCCTGGGGGTGGGCTCCAAGCAGCTCACTGAGAATTGACTGGAGGCATACTGTATGTGTGTGTGTGTGAGAGAGAGATATGTGAATGTGTGTGTGTGTGTGTGTGTGCGTGTCTGTGTGTCTGTGTGTGTGTGTTTTTGTTTGTGTTTGTGTTTGTGTATGTGTGTGTCTCTCTCCCTCTGTGTGTGTGTG
>NC_055976.1:19642721-19677721 GCF_018492685.1 Alosa sapidissima | reverse complement strand
ATGATCCTCTCTGTTGTCCTGTCTGTTTCACTGTGCCCCCCCCCGCCCCCCCACGCAGCGTCTCACTGTAGACACCAGTGGCTGTGGGCTTGGCTGTGCTTCTCTGATTGTGTTGGTTGATTCCCTGCATCTCTGCTGTAATGGGGATTCTGGAGCAAGGGCTTTACTGCCTGCATTGGTCCTATGAATCCTGCAGCATGGGATTCTGGAGCAAGTGCTTTATTGCCTGCATTGGTCCTATGAATCCTGCAGCATGGGATGTGCTTGCATGTGTAGTTGACTGTAAATATTCCAAAATGTGATTGTTGCTGTGATACTTTTTATCTCCAAATATACATACCGTGTGTGTGTGTTTATGTATGTGTGTGTTGTTTATCACTCTGCTCCAACTGCTTGGCAGGTGGCTGCGTCTGTCTCCAGACTCCAGCTCTGTGGGCGGTGGGCCGGCCTCCTCCAGAATCACACTGTTAATTATAGATCAATGAAGATGAGTAGGTCACGGGGGACACCCTGGGTTTGTGTGGATGTGTGTGTCGGGGTGGTGGGTGTGTGTGAGTGAGTGTGTGTGAACTGCATGCATGAGTGTATGTGAGTTTGTGTGCGCTTCAGAGTGTGGCTGTGTTTGTGTGGGTATGTCTGACTGTGTGTGCATGTGTGTGTGACTGTGTTCCGTGAGCTTCTGGAACACTGACCTCATTATGAGGGTTTTTGCCCACTCTGAGAGAGGCTGAGAGTGATCCTATCCTGTGAGACCACAGCAGCAGCAGGTTCCTTCACTCACAGATTGTGTGTGTGTGTGTGTGTGTGTGTGTGTACTGTGTGAGCCTATCCTGTGAGACCACCACCACAACAGCAGCAGACTCCTCCAGTTCCCAGATCAGAGGAGATAGAGCCGCTGATGCAATAAGGCCTATCTCTCTCTCCCCACCTCTCACGAGCACCCATCTCTTCAATTAGCACCTCTGGATTAGGACTTTAATTAGGACTTACCTTGATAGCATTCACACATTCTCATTCACACAAGCAGATATACAGCGGCAAGAAAAAGTATGTGAACCCATGCTAAAGTTGACTAAAAATAAAAATAAAAAACATAATCTTTTGGAAATTGATGTTAATGTCTTAATTAAAAAAAATGAGGAAAAATCCAACCTTTAAGAACACCAATTTTCTTTGTGAATGAATAATGTATTATAAATAGATAAATGTTCTTCTTTAAAATACAGGAGGCATACGTATATGAACTCCTATGCTAAATTCCCATAGAGGCAGGCAGATATTTATTTTTAAAGGCCAGTTATTTCATGGATCCAGGATACCATGCATCCTGATAAAGTTTCCTTGGCCTTTGGAATTAAAATAGTGTAGCGGTCTCAAAGACTTAAAGGCTCAGTGGTCTTGATGCCACATATTTAATGAATCTTTGTTTCTGTAGAAACATACAAAATACACTCAGTAGGATGACACAACGAACATTCACGCTTGCTTCAACAAAGAACGCAGTTACTCTACTTTTCTTACATCGAAAACTCATAGCCAATGCGTCACTAATACATGTAATGGAGGGAAACCATACGCGGGCTATTCATGACACAAAACAAGCTAGACAAGCATGGCAAACGGCACATATCTCACTTCTAAATTAAACATATGAAACGGATACAATCTCATTTCTGTATCATTACATGTCACTTACGCTAATAAGGTTATATGAGTTTGTTTTTAACACCAGCTCACCTGTAGACACATACAAAATACACTCAGTAGGATGACACAACGAACATTCACGCTTGCTTCAAACTGTTCAACAAAGAACGCAGTTACTCTACTTCCCTGCTGAGATTCTCGTGAATACAGACTGATTCCACAGCGCTCAGCTGCCACCTACGGGCGCGGCTGATGTAGTGAACAACTAAATACAACCCAAACTCTTGAACAAACACCACATACCTGTTATCTTTCTTTTTAAATCACTCACATTGAATTGAGGGCGCTACAATAGCCCCACATCATCACATACCCTCCACCATGCCTAGAGATTGGCATGGTTTTATTTCAGTTGGCCTATTAGCTAGTTTGATTTGCATTGAGCTCTTGTTGATGCTGATTGATTTGAAAAACAATACTGACAATAATATCAACAACAAAAATGTGATGCCACTGGTGTTTTTTGAATGACTAGGCTACATAATAATTTCCATCCAAACGGTCTCATTACAGGCGACTAATTGCTGCGTCACTTGCCCCGCAGCAGGTGTACGATCAGCAGAACACCATCACAGCGTAATAACCGTATAATTACAGGTGTGCACAGCCGAATACACAATCAGAGTATCAGCCTCTGTGTGAAGCCAAGTTCGTTGGTGTGTGTGTTTGTTTGTTTGTTTGTTTGGAGAGTTTCTGGACTTCTTAGACTCTCATTTCGCTCATGTCACATGAAAGATTGTCCCCAGTGGCCAGCTTAGACCTTTGAAACAGGGGCTAGCAGGGCAATGTGTGTGTGTGTGTGATGGGGAGGGGATTCTGACAGGAGACCTCTACTTTAGCTGGAGGGCACACAGAAGGGGTGTGGGGGTGTAGAACATTATAACAGGAATGGGAAAGAACACCTCTGAGTACAGCCACGTGTGTGTGTGTGTGTGTGTGTATGTGTGTGTGTGTGTGTGTGTGTGTGTGTGTGTGTGTGTGTGTGTGTGTGTGTGTTTGGGTTTCAGTACAAATCTGTAAATTGAATATGAAACTTTCATTGCTTGTCAGCTCGCTCACAATGCCCCTGTATTATTCATGACCACTTTGTGTTTGCTCAGCCATGTTTCCCGTGGTCAGTGGGTGAGCTGGCCGCCAGGCAAAGGTTGCACTCAGAGGTTCAGAGAGGCTCCGACTGGTAGAGTTTCCTCGTCTCCTTTCTGCTTGTGTCCTTGTCTCGTCCCCTTGTCTCATCTCCTCGCCTTGTCTCCTCTCCTCTCCTCGTCTCCCTGTCTTCTTGTCTCATCTCCTCTCCTTGTCTCCTCTCCTCATCTCCTTGTCTTTTCTCCTCTTTTCGTCTCCTTGTCTCGTCTCATCTCCTCTCCTCGTTTCCTTGTCTTTTCTCCTCTCTTTGTCCCCTTGTCTTTTCTCGTCTCCTTAAAGAAGGAGAGGAAGCCTGTGAGGAGAGATGACATTTTCATATCTGCTAAACTCCCCCACAGGCTATTGACTGAAATAATTTAAAGTAATTGAAAAAAATCTGTGCCAAGATAAGTGTAAGTGTGACTCGGAAGGTTAATTTGATGTGTGTGAATGTCTGTGAATATGTGTGGAATATGTGTGTGTATGTGTGTGTGTGTGTGTGTGTGTGTGTGTGTGTGTGTGTGTGTGTGTGTGTGTGTTTGTGTCTGTGTGTGTGTGTGTGTGTGTGTGTGTGTGTGAGAGAGAGCCATGGTTCAGGTAAGCCTTGACTGAAATCACTTTACCTTTCACTTGCTGTGTACTGCTTCTCATTGTCAAGTTCTGATAGGTGCTTAGCTGGCCAAGGGTTGTAAGTGAAAAAGTGTCTCTTTAAAAACTCAGCTTAGGGCTGCTTATTATTTAGACAATTTGCCCCTGACTGTGAGTAAAATACACTTGTTTTGACATACTGTAAAAGTCACCTTCTAGTAAAGCATCTACGTGCTTTATAGGAAAGCCCTTAAACAGATTAAAAAGTAATTTGTTCATTTTAAAACGGAATGCATTAGATCTGATCCCACTCTATCGTGTAGAATGGTGTTGTGATTATTCTGTATGCACGCACTCCTCATAAGATGACCTATCAATCAAGGAGTAATTAAGCTGAGGAATATGAGACAGGAGGACTGAAGAGCCAATCAATTCTGTTAATCAGTCAATTAATTAAAGCATTGCATGAAAACACCCACCGCACTTTGTTTCCCAAATAGGGATGTGTACCCTCAATGTAAACTGTAATTGATATAGACTTCAATTCAAATAACTAGTCTATACACCAGCACAATTAAAACCAAACAGAATGCAAGCCAGCGGTGACCAGAGGAAAAGAAAATAAAGTGAGAGAGAGGTCTACTGAGCCCTCTCAGAAGACAAAAAGACCCCTCCTTCCTGATACATCTCGTGGTTTTAAAGCAACACAATGGTAAAAATGGGTATTTATAGTGGAGCAGATAATCTCATACATATTAAAAGATATTGTGCATTTTATGACTTAAGCATGGCATTTTGTCCAGTGTTTCTAGAGACTGTAAACTTCCTTTTCAGACATGGAGCCACTTCAGATTTGACCTCTCTGGGGCCAGGCAGACTCAAAACAAATGTCACTATTATTTTCAGGAGTAAAATATTACTGCAAGTTATTCTAGAGTTTTTCTGTGCAATCTAGAATTTCCAAGTGCCATGTTTAATGAAAGATGGCTCCGCTTTAACCCTCTCTGGTATAATGTCTGCTTGAGTGCATCAAGACATCAAATGGAATATTTAGTTGGCAACATTTTTATACAACCCGAATTCCAAAAAAGTTGGGACACTTTGTAAAATGTGAATAGAAAAAGAATGCTATGACTTACAAATTATATCAACACTATATTTAATTGAGAATAGTTCAAAGACAACATATTATTTGTTGAAGGAGAGAAATTTGTCTATTTCATGGAACATATTAGCACATTTTGAATTTGATGTCAGCAACACATCTCAAAAAAGTTGGGACAGGGGCTGGAAAAGTTGTGTAATGATAAAGACAACAAAAGGAGGAACATTTCACAACTAATTAGTTCAACTGGAACCATGAATGAATGGGGATAAAACAAGCAAGCATCCCAGAGAGACTGAGTCTCTCAGAAGTAAACATTTTTTACTTGTGGAGGTATTTCAGGTATATCACTCTGTAGAGGTATGTGGAGCAGGCTTGTGCAAAATTCCAGAATTGAATTGAAACTGGCTCTTAAATTCCAATAAAATTCTTGAATTTCACTTGCATTTAGGTAGCAAACTTAAATTTAAAGCACTTAATTGAGGTAGCAAACAGGAAGCAGAATTGCAATTCGAATTGTGCACAACCCTGATGTGGAGGTATTCCAGGTATATCACTCTGTGTAAACCTGTGTGGTCAAATGATGAAGCAATATAAGAATAATGTTTCTTATCATGAAATCCAGATAAACCTTTCAAACAAGGGACAGGGCTGGAAAAAGAAATAGTGGATGGCTGTGGTCTTTTGGACCTCATGGTCTTTTTCTGTAAAGAATTATCAGGAATTATCAGGAAAACTTTTTTAGAATAAAAATATTACAATATCAAGACTGGCACAAAAGTTGCAAACGTTGTAAAAGTTAAAAGGTCTATTAAAA
The DNA here is from genome assembly GCF_018492685.1 of Alosa sapidissima. Lineage (NCBI taxonomy): Eukaryota > Metazoa > Chordata > Actinopteri > Clupeiformes > Clupeidae > Alosa > Alosa sapidissima. The sequence continues at coordinate 19,672,382 of NC_055976.1, read as the reverse complement.
GTCAAAAGCAATTACAGCATTTAGTTCATAATAACGATGATGAGAATAATAAGTCAAAGACCACTGCAGCAATGCCTGCAATTCAAAGCACTTTTCAATGCCTGCCATTCAAAGCACTTTTGCTGACTTCCAGTCTCCAACCATCTTAGAATTCCATCTACTAACAATCACAACATAGCATGAGGTCAAAATGGCTTCTTTTTCATGTTCCTGTAACTTGGCACTTGGACTTTGACATTGTACAATAACAGTTTTTAGCGATACTTATTACACGGTTCTTCAGAGTGCTGCAGAAAGTTCCATTCACATGAAAGGCCCGAACGTTGGGAAGGCCCAATGTTAAATCTATATAAATCACCGGCAAAGTATATAATCACCGCTGTCAATGGCAACTGATTAACGTCTTTCATATCCCTCCGCAAGAATTCTGTTCGCCAGGGGCGCAGCTACACATTTTTGAGGGGTATGCAACAACAATATTAGCGCCCCCCCCCCCCCCCCCCCCCAAAAAAAAAAAAAACACAAACAACTAAAGCAAAACAAAAAGCCAATAATTTACACTATTACTGTGCATTAGTGTCTATTGAATATGTTTTTAAAGAAATGCTGCCAATTTGATGTTTAACTTGATGTTATACTTGATAAGTATTGATATGGTGCATTGCCACTTTAAGAGAGTCTAAACGGTTCTCATAACATTCTTTTGCCAGCTATTGCTCACAAATAAGCTGATAGGCACTCTAGCCTTGTTTGTTTGCACCACATTGACAACACAATATTAAGTTATTACAAGAAGTCTTCATTGTTAGGATATGAAAACATGTAATGAGTTGCTGCTAGCATGACATTTCTGTTTGCAGTTGGCCATTAAAATTGCAGTATGAGCATGGTAGCCACCTAGCTATCTGAATGGAATACGCTATGTTTCAGTCGGCATTATGTAAGGGATAATGTATAGAACGCCGGTCATTACTGGGAAAATAAGTCCCGACAGGGCGATCCGCTGCGCGTCGGGGTTCTGTTCTCCCTGTCGGGACTTATTTTCTGATAATTACCGGCGGACAATACATTATCCCTTACTTAGTATAAGTATAAGTATATACTCTTTTGATCCCTGCATTTATCCCAATCTGTGAATTAGTGAAACACACTCAGCACACAGTGAACACACAGTGAGGTGAACACACTAATCACACACTAATCTCGGCGCAGTAAGCTGCCTGCTACAACAGCGGTGCTCGGGAAACAGTGAGGGGTTAAGTGCCTTGCTCAAGGGCACTTCAGCCATTCCTACTGGTCGGGGTTCGAACCAGCAACCCTACAAGTCAGAAGCGCTAACCAGTAGGCCATGGCTGCCCCTGGTGGCCCTCACAAAAAGAAATCCGGAGGCCATAGCCAATCCCTCATTTCCTTCACCCTCTCTACTTAATGTCCATTTGTGCAATTGTTGGTGCTACAGTATGGGGGTCCTCGATTTTTGGACCTCGGTATTTTAGAAACTGTATGCGTCCCTGGTTGCCTTGTCAACCATTAGGGTTTTTGATAATGGTTTTATATCAGAAAATGTTCAGAGCTCCAAACTTGTGTATCAAGTTTCATCCTTTTATGGAAAAAAACTGACCTAATGAGCATATTTCACATGTACAATAAGTTCAGTAAAACTGACATAAGTACAATTTTTAGCCTTTGACCTATGCACAAATGATGCCAAATATTCCACTACTTGGATTTTCAAAAATGATTTCTGTTGCAATTAGTTTCAGGTTGGGTAAAATCTTCTCAAAAATTGGTCTAAAATGATCGGTGTGAACTGTGTGAGTAACTGTGTGGGGGTAATTTACCTTTAACTCCTTAAAGGAGAATTCCGGTGTGATATTGACCTAAAGTGTATCGAAACATGATACCGAGTGTGAACGTATGTCTCATAGCCCATCTCGACTTGTCCCCTGCACTCCAAAATCTGGCGCTAGTTAGCCGATGCTACCAACAACGTTTTCAGTAGTGGTGCTTCGGCATCGGGCTAGCCATGCAAATAAATCACGGTTTTACACCCATTTACGAGGCTCAATGTATCTCCACACTTCATTGGTAGACTTCCGAGGGCCCTGACATTTAAAACGAGACATTGAGAACTTTGAAAAAGCACTGGTAGTTTACTTACAAGACGATTTATACAGACAGTATCTTCACAAAGTTTAACGTTTGCAGCCATCTTGAATTTAGTCACGATAAGTCGAGCAACGAGTAAGAATGAACAGGTATGATAAGGGATCAGATTCCAAAAATAATTCAGTGGAAATGCATGGATTCCAGTTTCTTCCAGTAGCAGCAACTGGAATCCATGCATTTCCACTGAATTATTTTTGGAATCTGATCCCTTATCATACCTGTTCATTCTTACTCCTTGCTCGACTTATCGTGACTAAATTCAAGATGGCTGCAAACGTTAAACTTTGTGAAGATACTGTCTGTATAAATCGTCTTGTAAGTAAACTACCAGTGCTTTTTCAAAGTTCTCAATGTCTCGTTTTAAATGTCAGGGCCCTCGGAAGTCTACCAATGAAGAGTGGAGATACATTGAGCCTCGTAAATGGGTGTAAAACAGTGATTTATTTGCATGGCTAGCCCGATGCCGAAGCACCACTACTGAAAACGTTGTTGGTAGCATCGGCTAACTAGCGCCAGATTTTGGAGTGCAGGGGACAAGTCGAGATGGGCTATGAGACATACGTTCACACTCGGTATCATGTTTCAATACACTTTAGGTCAATATCACACCGGAATTCTCCTTTAAACTCAAGAAGATCCTTGGCCAATGAAACATAGCCACCATCTATGGGTAATTTATTCTATGAAAATTAGGTCTATTTTTGTTATAAAAATGTTATACATGAGGTTCTACATCCAATGTCCTACTTACTAATGTGTAACAGGGGGCAAGGAGGCAGCCGTGGCCTACTGGTTAGCACTTGTAACCGGAGTTGCCGGTTCGAACCCCAACCAGTAGGCATGGCTGAAGTGCCCTTGAGCAAGGCACCCAACCCCTCACTGCTCCCCGAGCGCCGCTGTTGTTGCAGGCAGCTCACTGCGCCGGGATTAGTGTGTGCTTCACCTCACTGTGTGTTCATTGTGTGCTGAGTGTGTTTCACTAATTCACGGATTGGGATAAATGCAGAGACCAAATTTCCCTCACAGGATCAAAAGAGTATATACTTATACTTATACATATTGATTAATATATAGTGCTTAATAAGCCATTTTATAAAGTAGTAATAATGCCTGGTATAATAATAATAATAATAATAATAATAATAGTTATTTTAATATTATTACTAATACTAATAAAAAGAAACTAACATGTTAACTCATCTCGATTAGCATTTTTGCTATCATACTAACTTGTGGTGAGTGTGGTCACTAACATGCTAATTTGTTACATATTCTTTTAAATAATAAATAATTCTTTCTTTTATTAAAGTATATTTTTGACGCTTTTTATGCCTTTTAATGAGATAAGTAGAGAATGACAGGAAGTGGGAGAGAGTGTCAGGGTAGGATCATAGACTGTAAAAAAATAGGGTAAGATCTGTAAAGGACCACGGGGTGGGAATCGAACCCGGGGTCCCTGGCATACAGTGCAGGTGCCCCAGCCAGTCGCGCCATGGTCGGGGCCAATAATTCTTTCTTGTAAATAGTTTTTTCACGTAGTTAGTAATAACAGAAGCACAAGTGGTTAAAAAATAACTGCCATGCAAAAGGGCTCAACAGAAGTTGTCTGTTATGGTTGCTTATACCTGGTTGCTATGTTTACATTTACATCTGGAATGGCGAAGAGTGGCATAAGGGCAACAGCTGAGGCCAAAATAAGCATTTCTATTGGAGTAAAACTGCATATTTGTGAACATGTACATTATTGTAATGGAGAATAATGGGGGGAAATGTAATGATGATGTCATTGTCCCCCTGAGCTCCACGTCTAAAAAGTGTGTAGATGATATGTGGAAACTTTCATGATTTAGCCATAAAATGCACAATATTGTTATGCTTATCAGCCTCGTCATCCATTTTCACAAGACTGGGTGCCTTTTAAGCACTAATGGGGTACCCAATGTGTCGAAAACTGACAAAAAGGGTCATTCTCCTGCGCAGAACAATAACGTTACATAATGCAATACCAGGTGTCCCAGATGCGCATCGTCAATAACAGTGATGCCATTTTACCTACAGTTCAGTGCTTCATCAAAATGAGGGTGAAGCCATTAGTATTGTGTTGCTTTCAATGATCCCTCTCTCACACTGACCATCATTTATTTTTTCGGCCCCCAATCAGCCTCTGACTGTATCCAGTCCCATTGTCTTAGTCACACCTCCTACACATTTCTCACAATTCCCTGATTGTTTAGTATCCCCTAATCATCTACCGTCCCCTGATCATATACTGTCCCCTGATTGTATATTGTCCCCTAATCATCTACCGTCCCCTGATCATATACTGTCCCCTGATTGTATATTGTCCCCTAATCATCTACCGTCCACTGATCATATACTGTCCCCTGATCGTATATTGTCCCCTGATCGTAAACTGTCCCCTGATCGTATATTGTCCCCTGATCATACAGTATACTGTCCCCTGATCATATATTGTCCCCTCATTGTATACTGTCCCCTGATCGTATATTGTCCCCTCATCATATACTGTCCCCTGATCATATATTGTCCCCTGATCGTATACTGTCCCCTGATTATATACTGTCCCCTGATCGTATATTGTCCCCATGTTGTCCTTTTCAAGATTCAAGATTCAGCACTTTATTGCCATATGACTTGGTAGTAGTTGTTAAGGGATCAGTTCAGTGGTGGTCCTACCTTGTATGACGCCCTGGACGACCACCCCCCCCCCCCCCCTCCCCCCCTCCTTTCCCTTCTCAAATTCTGTGTGTGTGAGACCTTGTCAGCAGCAAGCACAGGCGCCTGCAAAGTAGCCTATAGGGCGCCCAGTCCCCACATGGCAACATACGATTGACGTGAAAATGAGCGATAGAAAACTGATTAGCGCAAATCATTTTTTCAAAGTGCTCGTGCCGCCCCTCTATGTGTCATGAAAAAATGCTGCCCCTGGTGGCTGCCCGCTTCGCCAAAAACCCCTACTGTAGGGGATTTACTTCAGTGTGCTCATAACAAAACATCTGACAAACATCTACATAACACACAGGAACACATAAATACAGCATTGCATAAAAGCATATCTCCCCTACCCCATGACTTAAAGGAGAACTCCGGTGAGATATTGACCTAAAGTGTGTTGAAACATGATACCGAGTGTGAACGAATGTCTCATAGCTCATCTCAGCTTGTCCCCAGCACTCCGAAATCTGGCGCTAGATTAGCCGATGCTACCAACAGGTTTTCAAAGGGGGTACCTCGGGCATCGGCCTAGCCATGCAAATAAATCACTGTTTTACACCATTTACGAGGCTCAAAGTAGCTCCACACTTCATTGGTAGACTTCCGAGAGCCCTGACATTTAAAACGAGACATTGAGAACTTTGAAAAAGCACTGGTAGTTTATTTACAAGACGATTTATACAGACTTCAGGAAGTTTACCATTCGCCGCCATCTTGAATTTAGTCACGATAAGTCGAGCGACGAGTACGAATGAACAGGTATGATAAGGGATCAGATTCCAAAAATAATTCCGTGGAAATGCATGGATTCCAGTTGCTGCTACTGGAAGAAACTGGAATCCATGCATTTCCACGGAATTATTTTTCGCTTTTTTTAAATTGGCAAACGTTTGATCAACTAGCCAACTAGCTCCGCTGGTAGGAAAATGCATGTGACTCATGAGTTGTAGCACTATCCTATTGCGTGCAGAGGAAATTTGAAAGACAACCGTTTATCCCGCCCCTCGGATTGAGCAGTGCCAATGGTAAGTTCCCAGACCCTACACCTTGATGTGGATCTGGCTCGTCAGGCTACGCCTATCCTAAAACATGTCAGAAACAACTAACATGGCACTATTAAGCAACATCTGTGTTGCATGCACAACACTGTTTGTCTGGATGTGAAAGGAATGGATAAGCACTAAACTCTCATATCCACATCCATCAGACTTGTATGTATTTAATCCCCTGGGCCGTGGAGACTGCTGCACAGCCCATAAATATAGCCTACCAGTGCTACAGTAAGTTGAGTGATTTCATGACATACACAGTGTATACGTGTATCCTCCTATCCTTGACTTTTACTGTCTTTCCTAACTATTACTGTCAACCAAATTGTCCATGAAAGGTAAGAATAATGAAAATAATAACAATAATAATTATTGTTGTTAATTATTGTTACTGTTATTATTAGTAGCAGTAGCAGCAGTAGTATTAGTAGTAGCAGTAGTAGTAGCAGTAGTAATAGTAGCAGCAGTAGTATTAGTAGTAGCAGTAGTAGTAGCAGTAGCAGCAGTAGTATTAGTAGTAGCAGCAGTAGTAGTAGTAGTAGTAGTAGCAGTAGTATTAATAGTAGTAGTAGCAGTAGTATTAATAGTAGTAATAGCAGTAGTAGTAGTAGTAGTAGCAGTAGTATTAATAGTAGTAGTAGTATTAGTAGCAGTAGTAGCAGTAGTATTAATAGTAGCAGTAGTATTATTAGTAGTAATAGCAGTAGTAGTAGTAGTAGTAGCAGTAGTATTAATAGTAGCAGTAGTAGTAGTAGCAGTAGTATTAATAGTAGTAATAGCAGTAGTAGTAGTAGTAGTAGTAGTAGCAGTAGTATTAATAGTAGTAGTAGTAGTAGTAGCAGTGGTATTAATAGTAGCAGTAGTAGTAGTAGCAGTAGTATTAATAGTAGTAATAGCTGTAGTAGTAGTAGTAGTAGTAGTAGTATTAATAGTAGTAGTAGTAGTAGTAGTAGTAGTAGCAGTAGTATTAATAGTAGTAGTAGTAGTAGTAGCAGTAGTAGCAGTAGTAGCAGTAGTATTAATAGTAGCAGTAGTAGTAGTAGTAGTAGTAGTAGCAGTAGTATTAATAGTAGTAATAGCAGTAGTAGTAGTAGTAGCAGTAGTAGCAGTAGTATTAATAGTAGCAGTAGTAGTAGTAGTAGTAGCAGTAGTATTAATAGTAGCAGTAGTAGTAGTAGCAGTAGTATTAATAGTAGTACAGTAATAGCAGTAGTAGTAGTAGTAGTAGCAGTAGTATTAATAGTAGTAGTAGTAGTAGCAGTAGTAGCAGTAGTATTAATAGTAGCAGTAGTATTAATAGTAGTAATAGCAGTAGTAGCAGTAGTATTAATAGTAGCAGTAGTAGTAGTAGAAGCAGTAGTATTAGTAGTAGCAGTAGTAGCAGTAGTATTAATAGTAGCAGTAGTAGTAGTAGCAGGTAGTATTAATAGTAGCAGCAGTAGTAGTAATAGTAGCAGTAGTAGTAGCAGTAGTAGGAGTAGTAATAGTAGTATTGAATCTACTGAGGCATCATATTTGCCACTTCCCCAGATTGCCTGGTGGCTTATTGGTGTGCCTCTGAAGACTATCTCTAGGCATTTCACAAGGATTTTCATTTTCACATAAAGGGGCAAGGTGGTGCAAAGCAGGGCCTCACCCTCCCATACAGACAATCCCCCTAACATACCTCGTGTAGGAGACTGCTCTCTAAGGAGTGTCCAGGTCTAATTACCCGACAAAAACGGAATGTGTGCCGTCGTGGAATGTGTGTGTTTACCAGAGCTCACTCTTTGGGGGTGGGGGGTGGATGAGGTGGCGGGGGGGGGGAGCCTCTGCCTGTCTCTCCATCTTCAGAGATGCTACTACATTACGGTGGACAGAGACACTAAATACTTCAGTCACATGAAAAGAAGAAGCAGCTAAACAAATGCCCACCTGTTTGCAATCTTTTCCCAGAGTTAGCAAGCAAACAAACAAACAAACAAACAAATGAGACGTTGACTTCAGGGATCAAACGTTCAAAGGGGGCAAACGTTTGGACGCATCCGGGTCCGACGAGGGACCACACTGAAACTGCCTCTGTTGTCTTTCACACACACACACACACACACACACACACACACACACACACAAAATTTCATCCAAATGTGACAATTTGATTTTGACACTGTGACTTGATTGAAGGCTTCAGCAAAACTTACCACCAAAGTTAACGCAGCTAAACAGGCCTCTGCTCTGCTCTGCTCAGTTGGACTCGGTCAGAGCTCATCACGTCATCAGGACTCTGTGTTCGCGGCTGCCAGTCTGTAGCCTTCAGTCTGTGGAAGACATGCGTCGTCTGTTTAATTTACATCCAGCCTGCCTGGAGCGCACTGTGAATACAGCCCTTGCTGTGCAGCAGTGATTACTGCATAATGGAGGACAGCAGCCCTGCCACTGACTATACAAATAAGATGGCATTAATCACAACATATGTGCTGTGTGTCATGATGATGAAGGGATAATTTAACTCATGCGTGGAAGTTACAGCTCAAGACTCGAACTGTCACTCAGAAATCATTTTTTTAATCTTTTTGATGTCAGTATTTTCATCGTCATGGTGGTCTTAAAGCTGCCTTTTTACTCCTACTTATTTACAACAATTAAGAAGCTGTAACGGTATAAATAAGATGTAGCTACAAAACACTCTATTGCATTCTACTGTACTTGTTTCTTGGTTATGGCCATTTCATTACGCATACTTACTTATTAAACATCTTCAGGCGATCAAATCACTAGACACACAAGGATCCACATGCACAGAATTTCAAATAATACTGGGTAACACCTTAGAATAACATCAGTGATAGATTTATATTTGATCGACCAAATGGCCTGGCTGCTCCTTTAAAGGCAGATTGTAAAGAAGACCTGCTTTGCCCACTGTGTCTGCTGTCTGTGTGGATGGGATGTCCACCATACCAGTGGGATGGTCTGGTGCTGCTTTATTAGAGATGGAGGAAGAAAAGCTCTCTAATCAATCTTTCAGGTGCTGTTTACAAAGGCCAGCATGGGTCTCTCTCTCTCTCTCTCTCTCTCTTACACACAGACACAGAGGAGGGGCACAGTGATCACACACACTTGGGATGGATGACATTTACTGCTATGGCAACCACTCACACCTCACTGTGCTCACTCACGCAACCACTCACACTCTTCCCTCTGTGTGTGTGTATGTATGTGTGCGTGTGAGCCTTTCCTAGTCCCTCTTCTAGTGTGCTATGATTGGAAGATCTCCATCCACACATGCTTTGCCTTTTGCTTTCACCTGTTTCTCCTCTGGACTGATCTTCGACATTCTCCTCTTTTATGGATCTATTCTATTTATACACGCTACAATCATTAATTTCACAGCCCATTCAGCATCGTTCGATCACTTCAAATATGCTTCGGTATGGCTGTGGTCCTTTCAGATGCTGTCATACTCATCTCATCATAAGCCTAGGTCTCTTACACAAAACACTACGCAAAATAGGCCGAGGTCAAAGAGGTCACCATACATTATGCATTTTCATCCCTTAACAATTGACATATGTATAATTCATGAACGCACCACTGCTAAAAACACCTAGCAGCAATACCTATTTTTGATCCATCCAAAGATATTCCATATTTTTATGCTATCCATCCAAAGACATTCCATATTTTTATGCTACCGCCATATCGTTATTGCTTAGGCTACTGCATTTTAATTTCAATTTCAATTTATTTGTAAGGGACAGTGTGCAATTAAAACATAAATGTAACCATTTGATGCATTGCACCAGAGTTAGCCTTGGGCTAATTTACATCTGTGGTCCCACAGGAAGCACAAACACAATATAGCACAAATACAACATTTTAAAAACAAAACATCTCTCAATAAGTAAAAAAAACAAAACAAAAAAAAACAAACAATACAACTATACAACTGCTACATTGTTAATGAAACAGTAATAGCAAAGCCAAGTAATAGCCTAATTAAACAGGCTCTCCATCTCCACGTCCTGCATGAGTTCAGCCAGGATGTGTGATGATGATGACCGTTACACAGTAAGTTCCTCTAATGGCTCTTGGATGGACTATTAATTAAGAAGCCGATGGGCTAACAAAGGCGCCCTGTGATTCCGTCCTGCTCCTTTCATGTTGCATAATTCATGGATAATGAATCGCTTATTCCGCTCTTTGTTCACCAAACGCTTCTGATTGCTGCATTAAGACAGCCAAAGCTGAAGCTGAGCTGCATATATAAGCATGTTACAGATTAAACACCAACATAAGCAATTAAACATGCTATGTGGTAATAAGGGCATTATACATCCACAAACAATGGGTCGTCACAGGGCGAAGAAAAAGCTGAACCTGGAGCTTCCAGAGGTGTTGTTTTTTGTGTTGTCTAACAACATACAAGTGAAAGCGGTTTCTGCAGAGTCGGTATTGCGATTAAATGAGGCACATAAGTGCCTCAGTTCGTATCTATGCTAGAGGTCCGGGTGACTGACTCGAGATCTGCTCTACATCAGGGCCTTGCTTACTCAACATTGCCTAATGCCAAGCAGACGCTGTGCGATTTTGACGCAATCTTAGCCCCGAATCTATTGAGAAGTCTGAGCAGGCTCACAACATCCGATTAGAAGATGTCACAATCAACATTTCAGCTCCAGTCCGATCTGAGTGGATGTCTGGCATGTCAAAAGAAAGGTGTGCCCGGCTTAGAAGAGCTGCTGTTTTTTGTGATGCCTGCTGTGGCCGCTCTGTGGTGTTTTAAGCCCTTCAAGGCAGCACTGCGACCATCGACTTCAACGTACTTAACCCCTAACCCTAACCCTTGCCTAACCCTAGCACCTTCCATGCAGTGCTGCCTGGAAGACGATGTTGGGGACTTAAAACACCAAACACCGCTGTGGCCACCTAGGTCCTGCTCCAGATTATTGTACACATCAGACTGTAAATGCAGTGGGTTATAGCAACATCAGTGGAGTGATTGCAACAGAAACACAAACCAAAGCAGAGCACTTCTCATATCACTGAGGTCTGGCAGTATGTTTTTTTTTTTATAGAATAGAATATATAAAAAACATTTTTGATGGGATATTTAATAGTGCTCTGCTCATCTACTTTGTTGACAGAAAGGGTTGAAGTGGGAAATATAATAGGGGGACATATAGGGGTAGGACTGTGGACAGGATATTCTAATGGAGCTTTAAACGGCTGACAATAAGGAATTGGAGCAGGAAACAGAAGTGTATTCATCTCTTTATTATGACTGTGCTGTGCTGTGCTGTGGTGCTTTATGCAATGCAGTGCTATGCTGTCTTGTGCTGTGTCATTGTGTTATGACTGTGCTGTTCTGTTGTGTTATGACTGTCCTGTGCTGTGGCGTTGTGTTATGACTCTGCTGTGCTGTTGTTATGACCCTGCTGTGTTGTGCTGTGCTGTTGTGTTGTGTTATGACTGCTGTGCTGTTGTGTTGTATGACTGTGCTGTGCTGTTGTGTTATGACTCTGCTGTGCTGTTGTTATGACCCTGCTGTGTTGTGCTGTGCTGTTGTGTTGTGTTATGACTGCTATGCTGTTGTGTTGTATGACTGTGCTGTGCTGTTGTGTTATGACTCTGCTGTGTTATGACTGTGCTGTTGTGTTGTATTATGATTGCTGTGCTGTTGTGTGCTGCCCCCAGACAGCCGGTTGGGTCTGAATGCCATGCTATCAGAAATTAATCTTTAATCTTTAAAGTATTTTACATAACCTTGGTGTAATGGATATAAACACCTAATAAGAAAACAAATCTATTGTTTTTACAGGTAGGACTGGTAAAAGAGTTGGGACATTCTGCATATCACTCCCTCAGTATTTTCATCTTCATGCTGTGCTACACTCCTGTACGAGATACAGTTGGGCCTGAAGCGAGAAAGGGACACCTCACAGAGAGAGAGGATGCTCTCAGACCTCTTCCTGCTGACCTCTGACCCCTGTCAGCTGGGTGGCGCCGCCTACAGTAGAGGGTCATGGCATTGACTCCGCTGGCCTCTCCACCATTGCCCACCAGCAGGGCAGGAGAGGGCAGGGGCGGCCGCCAGCTCTTTAACCCACCTGGCGCTTACCCAGCCTGGGCCACGGAGCTCTCTCAGCTGGGGCCTCCGCTGGAGTGGTGAGATGATGGCCGGTCACTATGAAGATACTTTTAGTGTGCTGCAGGCAGCATCATGCCACAGCTAGTCTCATGCCAGTCTCAGATAATACAGCTAGTCTCATGCCAGTCTCAGATAATACAGCTAGTCTCATGCCAGTCTCAGATAATACAGCTAGTCTCATGCCAGTCTCATGCCAGTCTCAGATAATACAGCTAGTCTCATGCCAGTCTCAGATAATACAGCTAGTCTCATGCCAGTCTCATGCCAGTCTCAGATAATACAGCTAGTCTCATGCCAGTCTCAGATAATACAGCTAGTCTCATGCCAGTCTCAGATAATACAGCTAGTCTCATGCCAGTCTCATGCCAGTCTCAGATAATACAGCTAGTCTCATGCCAGTCTCAGATAATACAGCTAGTCTCATGCCAGTCTCATGCCATTCTCAGATAATACAGCTAGTCTCATGCCAGTCTCAGATAATACAGCTAGTCTCATGCCAGTCTCATGCCAGTCTCAGATAATACAGCTAGTCTCATGCCAGTCTCAGATAATACAGCTAGACTCATGCCAGTCTCATGCCAGTCTCAGATAATACAGCTAGACTCATGCCAGTCTCAGATAATACAGCTAGACTCATGCCAGTCTCATGCCAGTCTCAGATAATACAGCTAGTCTCATGCCAGTCTCAGATAATACAGCTAGTCTCAGATTACTTGTGTAATCTCTTTCTATACTGTGTCATGCTACAACTCATGTCATGGGGCAGATAGGCATCATGTTATTATAGAAATCTAAGATTTATACCTATAGACCATATTATCTCAGGATGTGAATTGTAAAATACATATGGCTGGGGGTGGTAACTGGTAAATCTGAGCTACTGTATCTAACTAAGAGATGTGAAAAAAAAAGGTTACAATTAGACTCGACAACTTGTCAGCGTTATAGCTGGTAGACAATTTAGATCAAATTTGTATACACTTCTAAATGTGAAACATGTATATTGCAACATACATCCAGACAGATATTATTGTGAGATACCGTATATCTGACTCCGAGCATCTGTGTTATAATCAGTCAGTACAGCAGTGTTGAGGAGGCAGACACGGATGCTGAACATTAATAATGTAAACCGTCTGGAATGATGGATGCTGCTGTTGAATTACTCAACACGTAGTGGAGAAGTATATACGGAACATGTATATTGCCACACACATCTAGACACAGGCACATACATATCACATACATAATTAACGTATAGAACACATTGGGCTGTTAGAGACTGAAACTAATCAGTGTTTGGGTCTTGCATGACAGATGTACTGTGAGGTAAATGCTGCTTGATTATGTGACACATCATATCATAGATGAGGGTGAATGTGAAACGTGGGACTGAACTTGATGAACACATGCAACCAAAGAGTCACGGTACCACCACAGAGAGATGTGTGAACCACATCTGCAGATGATTAAACTAAATTAAGGTACTAATTCACAGAAAAAAATACATCACAAAATCTAACATAATATAGCTTCAAGCAGCAATGAGGGGGGCAAGCAGGCCAGAGTTGCCATGGCAACTGGATATTATTACATCAGACGTCATGGCTGTAAAGCGCTCACAGCAAGTTTCATGTAATGCAACCAAATATTGAGATATAAGGTCACTTCCTGTTTGGTGGCTTTGTCATGGATGTGACATCTCATAATTTATTTTTGCATTTATTAATCTATTCTAAAGAGGTCTTTGGTCCTCCATCAGTAACATTAGTGGACTATCCGTGTTGTTACATAGTCATTCATATTAATATAACCATTGTAATGCTCAATCATAACTTTTTTGGAAATAAACTTCACGTTTTGGTCTCTGTGGAAATGGGAAAAGGCTCGAGTTCAACTTTGGTATGGACTTTTGGCTACAAGAAACAGAGGTAGGTGTGAGAGGTGTGCCTGTACAAACACTCTATCCTGTTTCTTCACAATTACTCAGTTGAACACGCACAGTTGTGTCATGTACTTGTAATGACATTTCGAGTCTATTAAGAGGCACAAAGGCACAGTTTAACTGATGCCCCCAGAGCATACCTTTGTAGCCACTTGGCTGCATTAGCCGCTAGCACGCTAACCCACGTTAGGTAGCAATGTTTTTTTTCCCCCCTTTTTTTCCAACCAACCGTACTCGGTGACCTCGAGCAACAGGGCTCCATGTTAGAAATGTTGTACTGGACCCCGATGCGCCAGCGGAGGGATCTTGCTTTGCCCTGAAGGGACTTATTTTCCGATAATGACCGGCGTTCTATACATTATCCCGCTTATTATACGGCTACCTGCCAAAATGAAAAAATAAACTCCACATGATATGTCTCTTTACATTTATTTGTTACGGTTTCATCGTGGCTTTTGCTGAGAAACAAATAGTTGAACACAAGCTGAACTTGAATCAATCATTATTTAGAACACAGCTGATCAACCATCTGCTTTCACTTTTGTATGAAGTTCCATTGCAAGAAGTGACCGGACTACTTGCGGAGTGATATGAAAGACCAGAAAGATCAGAAGTACAAAACCTGTTGCCATTGACAGCGGTAATTATATGTTTTCAGCGGTAATTACATTCATTTATTTTACCGTAGAACGTCGGGAAATCCCATTCAAGTCAATGGAGCGTTCTACTAGCATTGTAAAGAGCCGTATAGTAAATACACTTATTACACACACGCACACACACACACACACACAAACAACTGAGTGTGTCAACTATATTTGAGTGTAAGGGGTGGAAAGGCTGTTGTAGTTGGGTTTGTTAAGTCTTTCCAGTCCAACATCTTGATTTTATTTTTTACCTCATACGATTCTGTTTTTGAAACCATTTGTTTTTGTCCGTCTGGCAACAAGATGACAGAAAAACTTGGTGGGCAGGGCCCTGAAACTAGGTACTGTAGGAAGGTGTAGCTCTGGCCAAGAAAGAAGAACATATTAAACTTTGGAGCAGATCAGGCCAGGGGCAATCTGATCAATGAATTCATTTTCACTTTTGCCAGGGCATAGGGCATTTGGCCTTGGCACAGGCCTGCACTGTTCTAGTGCCCTTTTAGTTAGAAAGAAACTGGCATAGTAAAATACTGCATCTTGCACACAGCACAAACAGTAAGGAAAAATGTTGCTAAATTAGGCTTTAGGCTACTCATATTATACTGTAAGTAGCTCCATACAGTTACATTTGAAATGCTCTAATGGGAAAGGTTCTCCTGATATTTTTTGTAAGAGTAGCCTATCACTGTTTTCATTTTGTAATTTTCCAACCTGTAAATACATAAACTGTCACTATAAGTGATATCAAAGTGGGTAATGTGTTTTCTGAAAATGCAGACTACTCACCAGATGAGCCATAGGGAGGAGGATTCTCCCGATCCATGCTGTTAACAAAATTACATTTTAAGCTTTTAATGTTATTAATGTTTTAAATTTTACCAGATACCTTTCTTCACCACAGTCATTATAGGTAATTAATGGACTGTGGGAGGTAACGAATGATCATTCTTGATTTTATTTAATACATAAACACGGGAAAGAGTTTAAAGTTTTATTTTTTTGCCTGCATTATTATTGACTTTCCATGTGAGTGCTTGGTGACTGGGTGTATTTTGTTAAAGGTGGCCTTACCCCCAATGACCCCTTCTTTGGCAAGGTCCCTGAATTTGAGACTTAGTATTATCCACTCATGCACATTCCTTGTCTTTTGGAGGAAATTGAAAGCCATGTGCTATCTAAGGCTGTGAGTGCTTCTCTGGCTCCCTCTGGCACTGAGACTGAGGTTTTTTTTTTTGTCATTTCTTATAGAGTAGTGTTGGTCTAGCATGGGCACATGGACACACACACACACACATAAGTGTGTAGGATTGTGTGTGTTTCTTACCTGCGTGCATATGTGTGTATCCATACCTTTGTGTGTGTAGCCACATGTCACATGTGTGTGTTCATACTTACTGTGTGTGTGTGTGTGTGTGTGTGTGTGTTCATACTTACTGTGTATGTGTGTGTGTGTTTTCATACTTATTGTCTGTGTATGTGTGCATGTGTTTGTCTATACTGTATGTGTAGGCCTATGTGTATGTGTGTGTCCATACGTGTGTCTTCATGTACATACATTAATGTTTAACATTTGGTCTCAGAGGTACACTGCTTTCCTGGGTCTCGTTTTGTTATTCAGTGAGCTTCGCCCACCACCAAAAAAAGTCCAAAAAAAAAGAAGCAAAAAAACAGAAAATGGTGGCGAGGAGGGTGCTGCTCTAATGGCGTTCATTAAAGTATGACAGAGGCTGCCACTTCAAAGGCCCTTCTGAGAGGTGGGATCGTGATCCCTGCGACTGCTTTGAACAGCCTGCCGTTTGAAAGCTAAAAGTGAGACGCCGCCACCATCGCCGCTGCGAAAGTTTCAGGTCACTTCAGATGAGGCGGCAGACTTGCGGGCCGGCAGTTAATGTAGACACACTGTATTCTAATGACTGCACAGAGAGGATCGGCTCAGGGCTGCTTTTAATGTAACGTCTCGCTAAGCGGAGGCGGCCCATTTGAAGTGAGCTGCTCTTCTCTCTGACTTTGGTGAGTGACACGATGCTTTTTTGACGACTAAGCAGTACCGCAGAGCGTGTACAGATTCATCTCTCTCTCTCTCTCTCTCTCTCTCTCTCTCTCTGTGTATCCATCCCTCTTTCTCTCTCTTTCTGTCTATCCCTCTCTCACTCTCTCTCTGTATCTGTCTTTTTGCTATTCTCTCTTTCTTTCTCTCTCTCTCTCATTCCCTCTCTCTGTCACCCTTTTTCACTATCTCTCTTTCTCTCTCATCCCCCCTCTCCCTCTCTCTGTCTCTCTCTCTTCCCTGATGCTGATTTACGGGCCAAACTGGCAGGACACCCAGTGGTCAGACTGACCTTGCCTTTGCTGGAGCACACAGACTCTCACTCTCGGTCCGCCTCACCGCAGACTACACTGGGTCTGGACCCCCCTGTCGCTCTGCAGGAGCAAGAAGGGCACGTCACAGACGAGGACAGTCAGACTGACATCAATCTTTTACTGTCTTTGGAATATTCTGTATTGCATTAAACACAATGACCAGACCAGACAGTGCAATACTCTAGATGGAATTATGCGTAATATAAATTTGATCTTTAACAGGGGAGTGGAACCTCAGATCCATCAGATCTTTTGGAACTCTCAGTGTTCCTTTGGAACACTCACTTGTTAGAGACATTAAGGAGACAACATTTGTTAATTAATTCTAGCTTATTTGATTTTGATTTTTTTTTATTGTTCTTCTTTTTCACAAACTGCATATCTCTGCTTCTTTTCCAATAATTTATGGCATTTATGGGTGTAATTGATGACGTGACCTTTAGCGCTAAGACAGGCGACTTGCCCACTGACCACCAACGGCTTTCTAAAGGTTTGATGGAGGATGGAGGAACTACCTGTTCTGAATCCTGATGCCAAATCCTTCACCACTGCTGAAAATCGGCTGGAATTCACCAAGGATAGCATAGTACCAGACAAATGTAAATGATATGCAGCCAGTTATGAAATAATAAAGTAATTCCATAAAGTAATTTGATGATAGTGTGATTTAGTTATAGTAATTCGATATAGTGATTTATCCAACTTACATATGATAATGCACCTATAATAATACAGTAATATGCTCCAGAGCGCCAACTCCAATAGAATCTGTTAGAATCTCTGCCGTGTTTGTTTTGGCTGTGTCTGTTACTGCTCACCCTTCTGTGCCTTTCTGTTTTCTTTTTTTCCATTTTCAAATCCACAGTTAAGCCACAGTGGTGTAATCAAATCAAAAATGCACCAGTCACTCTTTTAGACACACACACACACACTTGTTATGACTCCCTCTCAGGCCTAAAGCTGGAGCTGCAGCAGCTGTCTGTAATTCTTGTCACATTAAATTGTCCGGGAAACTTCTACGCTTTGCTTCTGTGTCTGCATTCGGCCGCTGCCGGGTCCTGGGGGTTTGACAAATGAATGAATAATGGAGTGCATCAAGCCATGACTTATTTCCTGCACATCAGTCCGTCCGTCTGTCTGTCTGTCCGTCTGAGCGAGCGAGTGAACACTGGCCTCTGGATGCAACATGAGGGTGAGTGTGGTCACAGGATGTCACATATAATTAGGCAATTAAAAATATAAAGCTAAAACAAGAAGCCCTGTTTGGGGAAGAGCAGCCATCCCCTAGCAGGGCAATTAGGACATTAAATTAGACACATCAATGTGAGGCATTAAAAAAACACACACACACACACACACAGTAAGTATGAACACACACATGTGACAAATCTACTGTAGGCTATATATTAAAAAAAAAAACAGTGAAAAGACTCAATGTGTTTCCAAGAGTTCAAGCTGTCTGTTCATCTTTTGGTTCAGATGTTTTCTTATGTATTTGTTTACAATGGGACTGGAAACAAGTAAACAAATGGAATAGAAACCTAGGTGGCTATTAAATATAGAGACAAATGTAATGTAATTCAATTAAACTACATTAGTTAAGTCATAATAATAATAATAATAATAATAATAATAATACTTGTGTGTGGCAATAAAACGTATTTATGGACTACTCACAGACTATGTTCATCCCACTCTCTGAATGAAGCCTCGGCTGTTTGTGTGATGTGACTCCTTATTTTGCGTCTTGTGAGGAGTTGAGCGTGGGCTCCACCTTACAGCCTGTCTGGCCCTAAGGCTCCAGTTCGCCTGCCACCCACCCAGCGCCAACTGAGCTCTGTAATGAACACATGTTTTGTGCAATGGAGTACGAACAATTAGCGGGAACAGGTGGAGCACTGTCTGCTTGGAAACACACACCTGCGACACACACACACACACACACACCCAGACCTGTGCGACACACACACACACATACAACACAACACAAACACAATCGTGCATGCACACACACACACACACACACACAAACACACACACACACAGACACACACACACAAACCATAGGCACACACAGAGCAGCACAACATAAACACACACACAGACACACACCAAGACCTGTGTGACACACACCCACACACACACAGAGACACACCTCCATTAGCTCTTGTTCATTTGGCACATGTCCCCCACACTGTCTGCTTTCAAGACAACATAAAAAACAAAACTTGAAAATGAACATCAGCAAAACTACCTGATCTGTTGCTAAGACTCACCTCTAACTCGCCTCGCGAGTCTGTTGCTAAGACTCACCTCTAACTCGCCACACCTTTTCATTTCTCTGGACTTCTAAGACTGTCAACCCTCCTCTGAGTACTGAGTCCTGCCTTCAGGAGGCGTTTGTATTGGTGAAAAAACTCCAGAAAACATTACATTAATGCTGTGATCCACCCCAATCATATTCAACCCACATTTCTCCACTGCTGGATGGATATGTTTGACTGTCTAACCAACCGCTACCCTGCAAGTAATGGCAGACTCTCTCACCTCTCTCTGACTTTGAGTGTTTGTGTGTGTGTGTGTGTGTGTGTGTGTGTGTCAAGTTGGAAGCATAAGATTAGTTTAGGGTCTGTTATTAAAAATGGTACATTCGTTGTAATGGGATTGATAATATTACAGTCATAATTAAAAGGATATTCCACCATTTGGGGAATTACACTCATTTTCCACCTCCCCTTGAGTTAAACAATTGATTTTTACCTTTCTCCAGTTCATCCAGCCGTTCTCTGAGTCTGGCGATACCACTTTTAGCTCCAGCCTGGCATAGATCATTGAATCAAATTAGTCCATTAGCATCTCGCCTGCTAGCATCACGTTTAAAAGTGACTAAGATTTTCGGTAATTTTCCTATGTGTGTATGTGTGAGTGCATTTTACAGTATATGTGAGTGCGAGTGTATACACATGAGTTTGTGTGTGTGTGTGTGTGTCTGTGTGTGTGTGAGAGAGAGAGTACTGTATGTACAGAATGTTTGTGCATGTGTGTGTGTTAGGATTCCACCTCCACGGGAGCTTCACACATGAACACTACACCAGCATCCTCCTGGCTGGCACTGCAGTGTCACTGAGTAGAGGTCACACTGTCCATTTAGTGCTACACTGGGCAGGCAGTGGGGCTGGAGATGTGATTTCATCCACCGCTGGCGCTACTGCTAACACCACAGCAAGCAGTAGAGGGACTCCCCACAGCCTGGAGCCCACTGATTTTAGCCACCACAACAGCAGAGACTCTCCACAGCCGAGAGCCCACTGATATTAGCTACCGCTAATGCCACAGCAACAGCGGCAACAGAGACTCTCCACAGCTTGTAGCTCACTGATTTTAGCCATTGCTAATGCCACAGCAATGGCAGAGACTCACAGCCGAGAGCCCATTGATATTAGCCACCGCTAATGTCACAGAAGCCACAGTGCTGGACCGAGGCTCTCCACTGATGCTGCCACAGAGACAGAGACAGTATGAGTAAGGAGGCAAATGCAGAAGAGAACGAGCCTCCCACCCACCTCTTCCCTTTACCTGCCGTCTGGTAGTGAAAGAACAGGAAACGCACACAGTAGAGAGAGAGGGAGCTAAAAACAGATAGAGAGGAAATGCAGAGAGAGAGAGAGAGAGGAAATGGAGATGGGGAGAGAAAGAAAGTGAAGTTCTAAAAAAAATGCGTCCTTGGGTAGTGTGGTTCTCACAGCCCTTTGGCGTGTGATGTTGTGAGTCAGCTGTGTGTTACATAATCAGCCCTCACAAGCCGAGATGAGGAGGAGAACGTATCCGCTCCTTTATTAATGCTGCACCTTCAGTGGCACTCTCTAGTCCTCTCAACATACACACACACACACCAACACCACTCACTCTCTCTCGCTTTCTCTCTCTCTCTCTCGCTTTCTCTCTCTCTCTCACACACACACAGAGACACACATGTGCACATTCTCACACACATTCATACACACAAGTAAACTCTCTCTCACACACACACACACACAGACACATCACTCATTGTTAGCCTGCACTTATGTTATGTCGACGTGTGGATGTGTAGGATTCTGACTGTCATTTCATAGAATGTGTATGAAGCCACTGTCAGACAAGAAAGAAAAAACAGAAAGTTTGTGTGACTATTTCCAGAGTTGTTATGAAGCTGCTTGGAATGAATCTTTATATCCAGATGCTTTTCAGAAAGAGCTTATAGATGAAGTTATGCTCAGAAAGAACATTTCTATGAGGCTGTCAGTGTCACAGTGACAGTTGGTAAGAAGCGGGTTTCAAAGTGAGTGTCTGTATTGAACTCTCAGAATACAAAGTTCTATTGAACTATTCTCTTCTTGACACTATTTCCTTTCAGTATTCTCGCTCCTTATTCTTTTTCATCAGTAGAGCTGTGATTGGAGAGAGTGTGTCATCGCTCGTCTGTGATTGGAGGGAGTGTGTCATCTCTCGTCTCGGCTGTGGCATGCCGTGCTGCGCTGGGCAACCACAGGCCATGCTCTGATGGAGTTCTCCTCTCCTCTCTGTGTGCCTGGCAGGAGTCCACACCCCCTGTGAAATAGGATGAAAACCAATTAACGCACAGAGTCGCTTCCCCTCAGTCTCGATGTGAGATAACACTTGATTAGAAAGAGTTGCAAAGTGGGGCAATGCTTAACCTGGCGCATGGCAAAGAGAAGATTTAAATGCTCTCCTCACACACACACACACACACACACTTACACATGCACACATGGTTGCACACAATTACACAGACACATTTCTAATGGGCTTACTCTTCATAATACCCCCCCCCCCCCACCCCCCCCACACACAGAAAAAACTCTGGAAAAGATTCTGGAACTCTCTTTTTCTTTCTTTCTCTTTCTCTCTCTCTCTCTCTCTCAGTCTTTCTGTGTGTGTATTGTATGTGTGTGTGTCAACTGTACTGAAGAACTAAAGCAGCATACCATTTGAGAAAAAGGAACCCTGTTTATTGCACATCAATCAATGCCATTTACTGGCAGCAGAACTAAAGGGAGCTCTTGGATTAGTCTCAGTCCCTTTCTTCCGTTTTGGCTAAAATTACACCCATGACTTCACTGTGAGGACTGTGCTTTCTTTATTGCCTGCACGATTAACCCCTGTCATCTTTATGCTAAGGATATCACGGCTGAATAACGTCTAAATCTGTATTAGTCCTCTTAAGAAATCACAAGCTCTAACCACTCTATCTGTGTGTGTGTGTGTGTCTCAGAGGGAATTAGTCTGCATCAAGAGAGAGCGAGTGCAGTTGAAAACAGCATCAGATGCTTTATTTTAGAAATGTATTTTCAGTCCCTGTTATTGTCCGTGGTAACCCTGTAGAGTCGTACGTTTTTAGAAAAATCGGCCTTCTGCACACTTCTGAGGAGCACGCATGGGTCATGGTCCAGTTGATGGCAGGAACACTATATGTCGTTAGGCCTATTTTGGGGGGACTGAAGCCAGCCTAGGATGATCAAAAGCCCCCCTAAAAATATATATAGTAATAATATGCGTCCAAATTCATGCCCATTATTCTCTGTTTAATTGCTCACGGAATACTTATCTCACATAAATCACACAGATGTCACATGAAAGAGCGGAACTGGAGCTTTCCAATGATATTAGCGGCTAGGTGCTAAACGGTACGGGACCAAAATTAACGTTGGACACATGAAATTTCATCATATTTCCATTCTGCACAATGCGCTTCCTCCATCTCCACCAATTACTCTCGATGGTATATCTCACGAACGCCAAACCATGTATAAGAATAAACAGCAGACCTTACCGGACACAATATGAAGCATTCTTCTATACAGTAAGCCGTTCCCGAGTTTTGAAATTGCAGCAAATTTCTACAACTTTGAGCTGAAATTCTAATGTTATATAACCCAAAATAATGAACTTGGCTTCCATATCAAAGAATCAAAAGTTGTATTTCTACCATCATGCTCAGGTGACATGAATGAAACATTCATGAGACACAAAGTATTTTTTCTTGACATATAGGCTGATCACATCAAACTTTCCCAGATATGGGTAGCCTATACTGTTTTGAAAATGATATAGCCTTGCATATAGATTGCCCTTTAAAATGACCAAAGAGCTTAATAGTAAAATTACACTGAAAATAGCCTAGGCCTCAAAGGACTAATATATGACTTATCTGGTTAAAAAGGGTAATAGTTTAGTCTAGAGTGCAATTGTTTAGGTTTGAATATTGTTTGATTATTGAATGATCACATAAGTTAACAGTAGTTTGTAGTAGCTATAGCACTACCCTAGTTCAACTTAATTAAATAGAGCACTGATCAAATGCTACAGGAGAGGAAGGCGGAGAGAAAAGGCAGTGTGTAATTTCTCAATCTGTACATCTGCTTTTATAATTCCATGGTATTCTGCAACTTTCACATCCAGTCAGCGATGGCTCAACAGAGGATTATTGTGCAAGTCTAGTCTGTGTTCTCTTAGTCAGGTTTCATGTAACCCCTTACAAAAATAACTATAGAAATTGTTTAGTGTTTTGTATTGTATATTATTATTACAAGCATGATCACATCATACTTTCCCACATATGGGTAGCCTATACTGTCTTGAAAACTATGTAGCATAGTATAACAGATGGCCCTTACAATGAGCTTACTGTAATAGTGAAATTACACTGAACATAGCCTAGTCCTCAAAGGGTACCTACAATTCATTGAAGCCCTTTTAAGATGTGATGACATTTTACCTACAACCCTAGGGGCTAAGCCCCCCTGTCTTTCAATCCTAGTGATGTCCCTGTGTGTAAATGTGCTAAAACAAAACAAACCCTGTCTCTCAGAAATAAAACCTCTCTGCCTTTGTCCTCTCTCTCCATCTCTGGGATGGAAATAACAGGCACTTTTTCCCTGCTTGACAGGGAAGCTTCTTTCATTTATATCAAGCTCTCTTGGAGAAGACAACACTCTCCCTACAGCCAAAGTCTTATAGATGTCAACAATAAACAAATTGTAGGCCTGAAACTCCCTTAAAAGACCCCTCCTTGAACAATTTTCTTTGGTTACTGCCCCACTGGATGACCCCACCCCCCCCCTTTGGCCACTATTCCCTGACTTCATGTTATGATGATGACGGTTTTGTTTGTTTGTTTGTTTTTTGTTTTGTCTTTGTGTTTACTAAAAACCTAATAAAAAGTTAATCACAAAAAAAAGAAACTCCCTTAAAGGAGAATTCCGGTGTGATATTGACCTAAAGTGTATTGAAACCCTTATCATACCTGTTCATTCTTACTCGTTGCTCGACTTATCGTGACTAAATTCAAGATGGCTGCAAACGCTAAACTTCGATACTGTCTGTATAAATCGTCTGGTAAGTAAACTACCAGTGCTTTTTCAAAGTTCTCAATGTCTCGTTTTAAATGTCAGGGCCCTCGGAAGTCTACCAATGAAGTGTGGAGATACATTGAGCCTCGTAAATGGGTGTAAAACAGTGATTTATTTGCATGGCTAGCCCGATGCCGAAGCACCACTATTGAAAAAGCTGTTGGTAGCATCGGCTAACTAGCGCCAGATTTTGGAGTGCAGGGGACAAGCCGAGATGGGCTATGAGACATACGTTCACACTCGGTATCATGTTTCAATACACTTTAGATCAATATCACACCGGAATTCTCCTTTAAAAGCAGGAGTCTTCACATCATGTTTCAGACTATCAAACTCAGACTATCAAATACACCTTGTGCAACATTTACTTTATTTTTCAAAATCAAGACAGTGATTGGTTGGTATTCTTTGTGAAGTGTGATTTAAGCTTGTCGGAGAGTTTGATAGACTATTTCCTATAAACTCTTTGACTCTTGATGTCAGTATTTATCACACGATCAAAGAAAACAAAACACCACAATGTAAACATGCAATGTTTTTCCAGAGGTGAGATTATTCTTATTCTTTTTTTCTTTTTCTTTAAAACTATTCTCTCAATTTCAGATGGCTTAAACATTTTGTTCAGGTAACACAGAGAGCACAAAGCCCATCAGGAGACGACAAGGCACAGACTAACCTGAGAGTCAGAGATAGACCGAGTCTGCTGTCTGCGTCTTGACAGATAAATCCGTATATTAATCGATCAGTTCCACAGCCGGTTTGAGGCTGAGTGGAAATGAAGACAAATATAATTGGGGGTGATGGAGCGCTTTCCTGACTCAGCGGGATATCTGGGGCTGCCACGCCCCGGGGACAGAGGGCCAGCACTGGGCCAAAGGAGGACCACAACTGGGCCAGCTCCTGTGATCCAGCCCCGGTGTTCTGGAGTCAGACAATCTCTGGCACAACACATGGACAATAGACAGTAATGATCAACTCTCTCTCTCTCTCTCTCTCTCTCTCTCTCTCTCTCTCTCTCTCTCTCTCAACTCACATCTCTGTCCTCTGGAAATGCATTTTAGTTTATAAACTTCATTTAATAACAGTTTATCAAGTTAAATTATTCATCATAACTGGCACACATGCACATATACATGGGAACGATTAATGTTTTTTTTTTAATTGTGATAAATTACTGAATTTTGTATAGTTAATCACATATGCTATCACATGGTTGAAATTATATTATATTGCATTTCTGAACTTTCCAGAAGTCCATATGTAAAGCAATTCTTACCAGTGTATATTGATTGGAAATCAAATGAAAGCAAGTAAAGTTACTTTATGAACTTAACTTCAAGACATATTTGATTATTTCAAATCAAATTTCAAAAGATGTGCAGCGTGCCTGGGGCAACACAATGTATCCTTCAGAAATATAGCTGATATAAACAAAAATAAATGCTACAGCAGAAGTGCATGCACAAAATGTACACACATTATAAATGACATACAAACATACATACATACAAATAATTATATTCCATATAGCCTATATTCATTATCTTTAAATTCAGTTGAAAATAAGGAACTTTTCATATTGAGAAATATGCATGTGCAAGTGTATGTGCAAAATGTAGCCTATGCCTTTAGCACATTTCAATGAAGTGCATAACAAACAGAAATAGCCTAGTCCATATCTTCATTGACTATGTTCAGTTCACATGTAACAGTGTAGGAGTGTAAACAATGTTTAGCTCGTAGATTAGGCTATAGCTTAAACTTGAAGGTTTTCGGTGATATTTTAATTCCATGTCGACTAAGCTGACCACAGCGCTTGAAGCGACATTCAGAGTTCAGAACTGCATTGGTGTTTATTATCTCCATGAATACAGGAGGAGGGCTATGCAGAATGTCTGTGGCAGTTTGAGGACAAGAGAGGGTACATCAAAGGGTCAAAATAGTAGCAGCCAAAGAGGATTGTTGAAAGCAAGTGACGGTGTAAAATAAAAAATCTTCGGCGGCACGCATTATGCTTAGTTCATAATCACATTTGGAGTAATGCATTAACGCTGATGTATACCTTTAAAATAAATAAATAAAAATGTTTTCCCTTTTAACGTTTCCTTTGTTTTTAGCTCTGTTGAGCACATTGAATGGCCTTGGTGTATGAACTGTGCTATTCAAATTGCTGCATAAATAAACTTGTCTTTCAAGATATGCACTCGTTGTCTCTTTTCACCGGGAGATGGAGAGGTGCTGATTTCCTCTGGGAACGCCACTGTTGTTCCTAGTCGGTCTGTCAGGGCAACAGCTGATGTGGAATATGGACCCAGTTCAGGAACATCAGTCCTGTCTTGTCTGAACCACCCCCCCCCCCCCATACACACACACACACACACACACACACACACACACACACACACACACACACACACACACACCCACACACACACAGACTCAAGGTGCTGGTAAAAGTGAACAAAGCGTGAAGAAGTGCAGGAGACTCTTTAATCAAACTCAATCAGGCTGGGCAGCGGGCGGTGGGGGTGGTGGGGGCTGTGATGGTGGTGATGGGGGGGGGGGGGGGGGCCGTGTCCTCTGCTTTGTGTGATGGTGGCGGAACAGCCGGCAGGAGCAAATGGAGTCTGACTTGTTCAATCTGGACGGGGGGGAGCGGCGGAGACCTTTTGTCTGCTCTGAATGGAGACGGGTCCTGAACCCTCTCTACTGCCTGTCCACAACAGGCCTGTCAGGTGTAGCACAGCTCCCCATCACACTCACACACACACACACACACACACATATACACACACACGCACATATACACACACATGTACACACACACACACATGCACACACATATATGCACACGCACGCACACACACACACACACACACACACACACACACACACACACACACACACACACATACACACACACACACACACACACACACACACACACAATATATACATAACCGCCCCCCACTCCTGTATCAACAACAACAATGGATCCTGGGAGTCCTCACAATGAAATGCTTCCTCTCCATGGGGATACTGACCCATGGAGACCCATGGAAAGGAACGACAACAAAGCTGATCTGATTGAGGATTTTAGTTAATACATGTTGATATAACAATCTTTGGGGTCACTTGCAATGCATGACAAATATGACAAATGCAAAGATCTCAATGTAGGAATTACTCTTTTTTAGTGCTGTCAGTTAAACGCGTTATTAACGGCGTTAACGTAAACCTATTTTAACGGCGTCAATTCTTTTATCGCGAGATTAACGTTCTTTTTGGTGTAACAAACTTTGTAGTTTTTTCACAAGTTGTTGCAACAACTAGTAACGTTAGAACAACTACAACACCACACTGGATCTAGCTAGACCGTGCTGCATGTACACGCCCCCTTTTAGGGGAAAGGGAGCTGTATGGATAATGGAAACCTACAGTATGCTGCATAGAAGTGGGGAGCGAAAAGGGGTTATACTTACTAAATCTTGAAACAAACGTGAATAAAAGGCACAAAATAAGGTTGGTGTAAGAGTTATCTGTGTGTTTATGGGATTAATGTGACCATTATGTTCCTATTTTTTGCTCTTTCCAGTTTAGCCTACTAACAGGAGTATCACAAATGTAGGCACAGTCAAACTGCCCGTGGCTGACTATAACTAAGTTCGGCAAGCTTAACTTTACATGTCATAACATCAACTAAACATAAGTCACACATTCATTCTATCACTTGTAATATGAACGTAGCCTTTTTCGTACAGCTAGGTAAGATAATTGGCTATGCCTGTTATACTGAAGTTCCACAGTTAGCTAGCTAGCAAGCTAACCGTTTTACATGGGATATGGTAAGTGTAGCAGTGTTGTGCCAGTTCACAGCTTTTCTGAACTAGTTCAAGTTCAGTTCATACATGCTCAAAGTGAACAGTTCACGTTCAAAGTTCACAATTTTAATTCTGAACTAGTTCAAAGTTCAGTTCACTTTACTTTTTTCGTGAGATATTCAAATAAATACTTTTTTTCACACTACGAGCTAGAAATGACTATACGTTCTTTGAAGCTGCTCATTGTAGACATTTGCTCATGACACTGCAATTGTGGGTTTCTTACCAAGTGATGAAACTTGCAGCAGTACAGACAAGGTAGACCAGTTCTATACGCTTTCTCTCACTCTCGTCATTGGTCTGTCTCTCTCTCTCTCGCTCCTCCAGCCCTCTCGTCGTCAGAGAGGGTTCAAGCGGAGCGAGAGGCGCAAACGTTCGACAATTTCCGCGTTCGATTATTGCAAGGGGGAGGGGGGGAAATCCCCCTTTATGCAGACCAGAGTAAGCCCTTGCTGCACTAATGTCAATGGAGACTTGTGGAATTTTACCAATAAATTGGTCATTTTGTCTTTCTGGATTTGTTGAGGGTTTTTTGGAAAATTGTGTCATAATCTGTAAGTGTTTGGGATCATTTCAAGCCTAATAGTGTAATTTTTTTTAGTGTTCGGATTTGTAATAAAATAACTTAATATTAGACCATGCTGCTGCCAGTTACTGTCCGGTTATTATCATGCTAGCTAGCCTCTTAGCTAAGGTAACATTTTAAACGGAGAAGTGTAATTTCTTTGAAATGACAACTAGCTGAATAACACTACTGACATTAGTTAAAGTGGATAGTTTATACTCAAGCGAATTTGCAACAGTATATTAAGTTTAAGCGAAGTCCTCCAACTACTAGTCACTTGTTAGCGCATAGCTGTATTGCCATAGCTACTACCATCCACTTGTATAGCATTTTAAGCTAGCTAGCTAGCTCGGTTCACATGACTAATTAAATTATTCATATCATGTCCTTAAGAATGATTCATTGGTATCATACATGATTATGGACAATAATACTGTGAACACAATTATGTTTATCTGTTGTTATTGCTTATTAAGAGAGAAAGTTTATTTAGTGACGTAGGGTGACACTCCCACTTATGCAGACCGGAACTGTCCCGTTTTGCTCCCATAGTAACGAATTACGTTGCTCTATCTTGCTAGTAATCAAGGATCTTTGCTCGTCGTTGCCTGCTACGCGGCGTTGCTATGCCTACCCCGCTCTGCTGCAATTCATCACGGGTAACGTTGTGCGGAAGCCAGTATGCTATTCAACTATTCTCAGCCGGACACTACGTTGCCCGCAATGCATTGCGCACACAATGTCAAAACCATTTCTGTCTGGTGAT
>NC_055976.1:19630221-19637721 GCF_018492685.1 Alosa sapidissima | reverse complement strand
AGCATGATGGAGAGGGAAGATAGAGCTTCTCATTTCTAAAGCCAGTGAATGACCTTTTGCACCCAATCAAAAGGACATAAAACATATGAACAAAATACACATTTAGATGAGTGTGTGTGTGTGTGTGTTTGTGTGTGTGTGTGTGTGTTTGGAACCTGTTTAATATCTGATGAAATGCCCAAAGATAAACACAGCTTTGAAGGTGGGGAGGAGGGTGGAACGTGTGTGTGTGTGTGTGTGTGTGTGTGTGTGAGAGAGAGACTGCGTGTGTGTGTGTGTGTGTGTGTTTGTGTTTGTGTGTGTTTGTGTGTAAGAGGGTGACAGGGGTGAATTGACAGACGGAGAGATAGACTTCAAAGGCCCCATTAACAGTATAATGAAGACAGACACAGAAGACACACACACACACACACACACACACACACAGACGTACATACACAGACCAACACTGACACTTGAGATGAATGGAGCGGAAGTTGTGGGACAGTGAGTGACTTATTTCGCATCTCTGAGAAAAGATAGACAGAGAGATGGAGAGATAGAGAGAGAGAGAGAGAGAGAGAGAGAGAGAGAGAGGAGAGAGAGAGAGAGAGAGAGAGAGAGAGGACAGTTGGGAGACCACAGGTGACAGGAAGCTGAAATTTACGGCCGGGCGAGTGTGGACTGGTCTGAGACGGCAGGGAGGGGAGGGGGCTTATTGAGCTGTCGATAAAGTTTGCTTTTGAAGGAGGCGAGATTAGCTTTCTCTGTCTCCCTTCCTGATTGGCATCTCGGCAGACAGGCAGGCGGAGATGAGCACTGAGATATGATGTGAAAAGATGTATTAGTTTGATAATAAGCAAGGGGGAAAAATCCAACTTGTGAGACATTTGGTTGTGAGAGAAACTTCAGAGAAAGCCTTTACTCTGCCAAGGACTTCTGAAGCCATACAACAGCCCTTTGAGTCTGTATGGTGTGTGTGTGTGTGTATGTGTGTGTGTGTGTGTGTGTGTGTGTGAGTGTGAGTGTGTGTGCGCCTGCCTGTGTGTGTGTGTGTGCATATGTGTGTGTGTGTGTGCATTCGTGTTTGTGTGTGTGTGTGTGTATGTGTGTGTGTGTGTGTAAAGGAGCACACACTCAGTGAGACAGTTTAACGACTGAAAATGCCATATGAAGGCCTGTGTGAGTAAACAGCTGATTAGTGCACTGGAGCACAGTGAGAGTGTGAGTGTGAGCGAGTGTGTGTAACATCGGGCAGGGCCACCACGGACACAGCGGCACAGAGACTAAACACACACAAAAGCAAATATCGATTCGCAAAATTTTTTTGAGGTGCAGCATAAATACTTTGCTCTCTTGCTTGTCGAACCGCTGTGCATCCAGTTGAGAAAATGTAATGGCTACACCAAAGTGCCCTGACTGGATAATCAATAAGCCTTGTTACTCTGGAGAATTATCCTACAATACACATCAAATAAACTACAGTGCCCAATACAAACGGGTTAAGGAGGATTATGCGCCCAAGGTTTTTTCAGGCCATTTAGATCCAAACAGCTTTAAGAACGGTCCAATGGATTGCCTTTATGCACAGCCTTTAATTCCACTCTATTCTTATGACAAGTCAAGCCCTACAAGGTGCACCTACAAGGTGCTACCTCTAACCATGTAGGGCTCTGTCAGTTCTACTTTTATCTGGGCTTTAATGTCAGCGTGTCTGTAGCAATTTATATCTGCCATGAAACATCGGCCAGAATCAGTGTCCAGTGGTATCTAACAGTTAAACGTCACCACAATGTTCATAACAAGTCACTCTCAAACCACTGTCTGACATCTGTCATAACATTCTGGTGATATGATAGTGTTATGTCAGAGGGTTGAAGTACAGTCTAAGTGGTAAGAGGCTAAGAAACCCCAGTATAAACCAGGTAAGGAGAATCGCTCTTCTTCTAGGATGTTTAGAATGCATAACATATCACTCCTTACTTCCTACAAACCGCAGAGGCTGCCGTAAGGGACGCTTAAGGCCAACGTCCATTGGCAGCGACATTCACGTGTATGTATTTGTTGCTCAAGAGAACAATTTAGAACAATTTTCTAAACTTTAGCGTCGACACGTGTCAGACGCGGCCAGTGGGCTTTACTCTATTTAAAATAATGGAGCTCTAAACTTTGCTGTCCCTTGAGCGTTGGCTTTTACTCTGACCATTACATTTTTAAAGTAAGCTAGTTTGTTTGTTTGTTATGATTATGTTTTTGTTTCTTATGTTTATAACAATGTTATGTCTGTCTTTAGGCACTGGGTTGTAGTATAAATTGAAAAATATTGAAAAAACTTTCTTGTGGGAGACATTAAAGACCATCCTGCTTTAGAATGTGCCCAATATCACAATTTCAGCCTACTTGAATCTTTATATCATTTATTTTCAAAATGTATAGAGGCTGTCAAATCTGAGTGCATCACTTCGCATTAATTTTTATGAATTACAGAGTTACACTGCACACAATCCTTCAGTAATAAATATCAGGGGCCTTTTTTGATTTTTTCTTTAAGAATCAATCTCAATGTAATATGTCTGCTGAGTGTTTCACTGGCATCTTTGATGGCTGTTTTACTCCTCTCCCTTTCCATTACACTATGATGGCTGAGCATGATGGGAAACGAATATGCTGCCATTTTAGCATCAGTTGCTCTTTCTCCAAATGACAAACAAATCTGTTTGGTTTAATGAAGCCATGACCTTCAGCAGAGAGACACATGCATTGTGCAGGTTATTTACTGAATTCCTGAGGGGGTATCACCAGTTAATATGTGGAGTGCTAAGCCCTAGATCACCATAAAGCTCCCCATCTGCCTCAGCACTGCCATTTTTATGTCCCAAAAACTACATCCTGTCTTGTTCAATGAGCGACCTTGTAAGTAGGCAAGTGTATAACTTTTGCTAGTGGGTGCGTGGGTATGAGGCTTTGGAGTATTTGCACGTTGTAAATGTGTGTGGTGCAGCTCTAGTGAATCTGCAGTGGACTGTCGATGACGATTATTTCTTTGTGGTTCCAAGTCCCGCTGCAACAATGCACTAAGTTCACCTAAAAGTTATTCGGAGATATAGGTTTTTAATATGTTCTCTTCATAAATTATAAATGGCCCAAGGCTGCTGGCTGTTTCTTTCAATGACAAAAACAAAAAAAATCAATAATACCTCATTCCACCACATCGGAACTCGACAGCTGAGGTAACCAAAGTGAATGTTCCAGTGCTCAATAGTTTGAGGGCTTCTTGTCAAACCTACGGTAAACCAGAATGCAAGCACTGTATCCAATCGATTTCCCTGCTCTCTTTGCTTTTCATCCACTAAAGTTTGATAAGCACGGTCGTTTGCAGGTGAGTTCGGACAGATGCATTCCACAGTTGACATGTGCGTCACGATTTCCTTTCCCCCCCAGACACTAAACAGAAATATGTATCTAAAAAACATAGATAGCCACTGGAGTCCATTTATATAGTCCCCAAAATGGCTTTCATTTGTTGGACTGAAGCAAACAGATTGGCTTTAGAATATTCATATTTCCCCTCTGCGTCACTCTTCCGTGACTCTTCCGATGCTTGGCGACGTCAGCGAGCGGGCTTCGTATCTCCACATTTCGCAGGTGTCAGTCTTGATTCTGCCCAGTAGGTGGGACTTGATGTTTGAAGAACGAACTTGTTCCTACACGCACTCCTCCTCGGGTGTCAACCTCGTCTGCCGTGTCGGGTAGAGCAGCCGGTCGCCGAAGACACAGACGCTTCTATCATGGACTATCTTAGTCTTAGAAAACGAGTGGAGTGTTCGAGCCACCAACAGTGATTTTTGTGGATATCAGATACACCGGAATTTTTTCTCCTCCTCAACGGTTTCCCGGGCTCGAGGATTTAAGTGGAACAATACAGCATTTAGCAATAACAGCTCCGGACTCATGGTCACGGGCGCGCGCGCTCACATATAAACGCATTACACATACACACTCACGCTCACATTCACACACATATATACACACACTCACATACACACACACATATCTATATGCGGGCACACAGACACACATCGACGCGCTGACGCACACACAAACAGGAACACAAGAGAAGAGCGCTCTTTTCTCCGCCGCTGACGGTTTTTGTCTCGTTTGGAGACGAGAACTCCAAACAGTATAAGGAGTCATGGATGTATGGATGATCTCTGCTCGCAGTCGCTGGTGGTGGAAGCTGCTGTTTTTCTCTCACGTTCTCCAAAGCGCTCTTTGCTCTATGCTTGAGTGCCCGCCAACCTGCAGCTGTTCGCCGACAGAGATCTACTGCACTAAGTCTGACAATGGCAATTTCTTCCCTTTACTGGCCTTGCAAGAGACCGGAGGCAATGGCAACACTAGCAACGACATTGAGGACCTTTTCAAGAACATTACGTCCATGTAAGTGTCCAGTTTGTGTCTGTTCTCTCGTTAAGTGGACAGTCTGTGTTGAGCTGTTTGTGGCAAAACTTGAAGAAATTAATTTGAAAGGGATATACTGCGTGTTGACTAAGTATACTGCTGGGTTCACACCAACTCATTTTCTTTGCTTTGCGATCATTTGCCTCCTTGTGTGTTGTGTGGGTAGTTGGCAGGTCGGACTTCTCTCCCCAAATGAGGATGCATTTTCTTAAAGATGTCTGTGAATGCGTTACTGCAGACTTCCGGGCCAGTCGCCTCTCTCATTGATTTACTGGCATTTCATGAAAGGACATGACATTTAAGTTCGAATGACAGCCAAAACTGATTTGTGTTTAAAAGTAGTATGATTCAGTGCCTGCAATCACACTACCATTGTCCGTATTGATACAGGTTGAGATTACGGAGCTGCTCTACTTAAATGGAAGGCATCAAGTATAGGCATTTAATGAAAAATAGTCTTTTATGTTTTAGCACCACCATGAGTGTGTCTTCTTAAACATATTTCATGTCAGTTTGTAGTCATTATTTGTAAATGTGCCCTTACTTTATATCATTGACACGTATGAAACAGAAATTACTTTTTTCCTCAAGTCCATCAAATTCGTTATATGTTATTGGGAATACGTTAAGGAAATATACCTGATTCAGTCTAAATGAATCAACTCACAAATCTCTCTCTCTTTCTCTCCCCCCCCCTCTCTCTCTCTCTCTCTCACACACACACACACACACACACACACACACAAGCATTAGCAATGACTTCTTCATGCAGCAGTTGGTGAATGCAAACGTGCTGTTTTCTTTTTTTGGATGACGGGGAGGGGGGTGGCGACGTTGCAGAGACATTGGATTGAATCCATAGCCACTCTGTGCTGTGCAGAAACACCTGCAGTTCGCAAGAGGCGAGAGAGAGCGAGAGAGAGCGAGAGAGAGAGAGAGAGAGAGAGAGAGAGAGAGAGAGAGACTCGACTCGCCTGTCAGCACCCTCCGCGCTGGACAGCTCCCGAAAGAGCGAGCGGAAGGGTTGCGCACTAATTCACTCAATGATTTTAAACGTGATGTACTGATTAATGTACACGACTCTCTCTCTCTCTCTCTCTCTCTCTCTCTCTCTCTCTCTCTCTCACACACACACACACACACACACACACACACGCACTCAAACAGAGGCATGGATATAACACGCTCATCGATCTATGTCATAATCTCACAATGCCAGTCTACATGTCTTGATTAGCAGCAGTTTGTTTTTCTTTAAGCTACTTTTATGGCAGTAAAATGTACGAGATTGTCTTTATTCTCTGCTCCGTTAATTTATTTGCAATGTCTTGATAAAAACAGAAGGTTTGTGTGTTTTATTTTTCAGCGGTGCACATTTAATTCGTGCATTTTAGGCGATCCAAGAAGCAGTGGGCTATGCCGGCGATAAGATAGCGGAATATCGGCTGAAAGGCTTTTTTTGCCACCTACCTCCTCAGTGAGAACGCAGGAAGTGGCGTCTCAAGGTTCGCCTGTATAGAGTGATATTTTCTAAGCGAAACGCTTGCCACCCCCACTCGTATCTCCTATTGGCTTTGAATGATCTGACCAGGATCTCACGGACAGCGTTATCCATACATGTATATCCTAAACAGGTGCTTTTTGATAGAAATAGCGCATTGCTCTCCACGTCTGTGTGGGAGTTACGGATTTAGTATGAATTAAAGATGGGTAAAGGTAATATTCAACTAAAATGTCACCTTCATTTCCATTTAATGTGGAGATGGAGAGAAAATAGCATCTAACAACCATAGACATGAGAGTAGCTTGAAAGCCTAATTTCCAAATATTACATTTAATTTAGGAAGTCCACTGCTTAGTGTTGAGTGGACACCTCTGTGCAGATGGAGCCAGGAGAAGCGTGGGATATGACCTTGCTCATTCTTCATTCCTCACAGGGAAAGACTCTTTTATCAGAGTGCCTGGCTGGCTCCACCTGGTTATTACACTCACACAGTTCTCTGCCTCTCTCCGTCTCTCTGCCATGTCTTTTCTCTACCGCAGATGAGAAACTGCTGCATATTGGGGTGTGTATGTATATATCTGCACCCCTTTGACGATTATGAGCGAATGATCAAGTTTGTATGAGCCATGGTGGGGCTATCTTTGTGGCACAGTAAGTAGGTCAGACCCTCCATCAGTGAATTAGAAGGAGCGGAGCGTTCCGATCCCCCTCCGCTCGCCTCTACTAGCCTCGCCTCCGCTCCACGCGTGGCATTGAAGAGGCCGGCCATGTGACCGGTCCTTGTCTCTCTTCCCACCACAGCCCCCCTCCCCTCCTCTCGCTGTGTCTCTCTTTCTCTCGTTCCCTCTCACACTCATCCACACAGCTCCACATTAAAGCGGAATTTAAATGAAGCACCTCCTTTTTCAGCAATCAAAAGGTGCATTCAGAACCTGGCCGATAAAGGCTGTTTGAGGACTGACATTGAAGGGCTTCAATGCAAACCACGTCATGTGCTGAATTATTATCTTTCTTTCACCCTCTCACATTGGTACCCTTTCAAGATGTGTTGTATAAAGAGAGAGAGAGAGAGAGAGAGAGAGAGAGAGAGAGAGAGAGGGAGAGAGAGAGAGGGAGGGAGATAGGGTAGGCACTTGTACACACCCCAGGGGGGGGGTCTCCCTTCCTAACAGCAGAGATATCAAACAAACACACAAACAGCGATTGCTCAATTTAAGAAAATAGATTGATGATCAAACAGCAGTCATTCAATGGACGCTGAATTATTCAAGTAATTTTCTGTGGCGGTGCAGTGAAAGAGATGCGCGCAGGTTTCCTTAGCCCTGTCCCTGAAGGTCACTGATTCTAGTTGAAAACATTCAGTGGAGTTTAGTCTCTCTGCGTTCATCACCTGAGGAGTAATCCTCCGACGTCCTCCAACGGCGTAGAGACATGTCCGTTCCTCGGCTCATTTTTGACTGAGTCAAAATCCAATACTGCTTCGATCCAGGAAATTTGATCAACTGTTTCTGGCATTAGCGGGAGTTTTAGGTCATTTAACAATTCTGTGGGCTACT
>NC_055976.1:19615221-19625221 GCF_018492685.1 Alosa sapidissima | reverse complement strand
GATTCATGCTTCATTACTCTCTGTCGGTTATGACTAATGTTAAAATGTTAATCACTCCGGCAGACGAAGGGGTTGAGACCATCCATTACGCTGTCCGTCACTGGATCACCTCACGGCAGGGGGGGGGGGGGGTTGGCGGGGGGTTACCGGGTGGTCAGGGCCTGGGGAGGACAGTGGTCACTCGTCATGACAACTGAAGGGAACAAAAAGAAGAAGATGATGTAGGAGGATGCGGAGGAGGAGGAGGAGGAGGAAGAGGACAAAGGAGACGAAGAGCATGACTGAGGAAGCTGATGATGAAATTAAGGAGAAGAGGAAGAATGTAAAGAAAAGAAGTAGAATAGAGAAGATGGATAGAGGAGAAAAAGAAGAAGAAGAAAAGGACAAGAATGGAATAAGATGCACAAGAAGACAAAGAGAAGAGAAGAGAGAAATTATGACAGCCATTCAGCCATTTTTGGTCAACAATTCCTGGACCCCCGGGACATCAGGACAACATGTAATGTGGTTGGCATGTGGCCCCACTAGGCTGATACGGAATAGAAGATTTCAGTCACTAGGAGCCACAAGCCTAACTGAGCTAAAAGAAGTGGCTGGGTCATGACCACCTCTCACACCATCACAGCCGTGAGCACAGGAAGTGCTGATTGCAAATGAGGCCTGGCTGTGAGCTGTGTGTGTGTGTGTGTGTGTGTGTGTGTGTGTGTGTGTGTGCGTGTGTGTGTGTGTGTGTGGGAGAGGGAGGGCCCTGGCTGGGAGCTGGTTTTAACTGCTCTCCACACACAGGGACGCAGGGGAACGCAGGGGAGGATCGTGGGAAGGATTTCAATTTCAACTGCAAAGAAGCACTCTGTCCTCAGCCAGGACCCCACTGGACAGAGCTGTAGGGCTCTCTCTCACCCACACACACACACACACACACACACACACACACACACACACACACACACACACACACACACACACACACACAAATTTTAATTTATTTGAACCCACCAATCACATTTCTTACAGAAGGGATTCAAATATTTCCAGATGTGAAATACAGCTTCTACCACACAGCAAGACTGCCTTAGATGGGCCTGCCAGTCGTAACCCACCAAGTTAGTTTGTGATCATACCCCAGGCTGCCAAATATCAATACCAATGCAACACCTATAGGCATTAGCCTGACGTAGCCATACTCAATTCTTTTCTAGAATTTCAGAATTTGAGTCTGATACTGCTCCATTGGGATGTGGTTATGGGGTGTTTTTCATCCGTTACAGGGGTCGAAATGCCTCTGCACTCAATTGGATAGACTTCCAATCAGAGCAACGAAATATCAGGAATCCTGTATTGAGAACAGCCATCCTTCTTCTCGACAAATGCCTTAATGCCTTAATTTATTTTTCCTTTTTTTTTTTAAGTTATCGCGCTGCCAATATCTTGTACAACAGATGCAATATCGAAATTTAAATGTCTAGCTTCTCTAGTGACAGGTTTTTTGTTGTAAACAAAATCAACCAAAGCGCGCTCAGGTGATGTGATAGACTAGGCATCGATGCTCATCTGTCCATCATCGCACAAAAGCCCACCCAGACAATCTGATTGGTGTGGTCGGTTCCTAACTGCTCTGGTTCAAGCATAGTTGCTTCTCCATGGAACAAGTCCAGACCCGAAATCCCTGACCTAAATTCAGACTGGCTTCCAGGCTGTTATAGTCATAGGTGACTAAATATCAGCTTATATTTGGAAAGGTCAGTGATCGATCACCGATCTTCCCAAGTATGGGCTGATATTATTCATTGAAAAAGCACGGTTTAATCATACATATCCAAATAAAACGGATGCAGGATCGAAGATACGGTTCAAAGAAACCGCACACCGGAGAGCTCCCATTTAAGTACTTTTTTTATTGGTAACGTTTCAAACCCTTATAGCCCTTCCTCAGACTTCCAGCAACTGTTACACAGCTGCCCTTTTAAATTCCATTTGTCACGTGATTACAATTAGGTTGCAGGATCCATTATACAATCAATTAAAGTCGTAAAAATAGAATATTGCACCATGCCCGTGTACATCAACAATACACACATACAATCAATTAATTGCTCATATTATTTGTTTCCTCATGGACTATGTCCATATATAGGTCATAGACACAACCTATCTCTAAGATTAACACTTCCCTTCAGTCTCTATCCAAGAGCACAGCATGGGGTGTTTGGAATAAAAGTGTTAGAATCAGAGCTGTAAAACCAATCTGGCTGTGTGCTTGAATGTGCCAACGATAGGTGATGTGCAGTGTAGAGTGTGGCTTTTTACAGTAAAGTACATTTCCTCCTGACTATCTGGCTTTTTACAGTAAAGTAGAGGATGCCCACAGCTGCCTCTCTGTACATAGACCGAGACACAGAGTGGTCTACAATCTCAAGAGACGACCGCTTTCCCTGTATACTTACTCCAGTCCAGTTGGTTGGCTATTTTATTCAGAATGTGATGATTTAGTTTATTTCTATTTTGTTTTGTATTTGCTAATGTTCACATTTTCTTTATTCACATCTATATTATATTTTATGGACATTGTTATTTAGGGCCTTTTGGGATATATGTTTTTTTAAATGGCATTTGTAGACTAAAAGCCTAAAATATGATTGTTATGGCTGCCCCTTTGTTTGGCAGTCAATACTTATGAAATTAAGTTAAAAGCACTCACTGACTGCACCTTTAAGTTAAAGGACACCAAATGGGCCTAGGACATTTGTCATTTATCATTGTCTCAGTAGAACAAAAAAAAAATCATCTCTCATTCTAATGAAATTGTAATTGCTTCTGTAGATCTAGGTCTGCGTCGTCTGTTACAGGTTCCGTCCTAATTACACTTTGCTCTTCTCATTGGCTTCATGTTTAAGACTGCCTTTGATTTAGTTCTTAATCAAAAGCAAAGTGAAAAAAATCCTCCCTCATGCTCATTCATCCATTCAATGTCAGTGTCATTGTATTAAAAAAGTTCCAAGTAAAAGCCGTTAAGCTTTAATTCTCCTTTATGCGTCTGAGCAGAGTGAGTTGTAAGACATCTAAATAGGTTGGATGTTAAGTGCCTCTTGCTGTGATCAAATATGTCCAACATTGTACAGTTAAACAGCATCTGCAGAGAACATAACTTCATTTTAATGATAGTGACATTAACCTAAAATTGATTGAGCTATGGAACAATTATCCAGACAAACTGACATAATTATCAAATAAGCTGAACTATTTTTCACCCAACCTAGAGACTGCACACAAAGCCTATTTTATTCTTTATTCTCAATAAATGGTTTGTTGGAAATTTATAGTGATCCTTTAATAAAGAGTTTAGCTATATAATTTGACCAGAAGAATTATCTTGTTTAAGAAATACATGTATTACATAGAAAGTTCTGGTTCTGGATGAGGATCACTTTCTTTCTTCTATTGAAAGTGAATGGAGGCATTGATCAGTGTGTGTGTGTGTGTGTGTGTGTGTTTGTATTTAAACCTCTCAATATCTGGCACAAAGATCAGACTTTTGATGATCTGATTGACCAGTTGGGTCAAGTGCTGCAAAATAGTTCAAATGGAGTTATATGAGCTACAGTACAGTAGTTCATCTGAATCACTCTAGGGTCCGGACTAATGGGAAATTAACTCACATCACAAGATATGTAAACATCCTGAAGTTGTTCCCAACTGAGAGATCATTTTTGTTCATCAACAACATAGAATAGCCAGAGCTGGTTCAACATGCTTCATCTTTGTTTGTGAGTGATGCAAAGCAGCATTCAACACGAGGTCCAATTAATTCACAAGGACCTAAAGCAGCCCAGTCCTCAGTAAGACAGACACATACACACACACACACACACACACACACACAGACACACACACACACACACACACACACACACACACACACACACACACTCACAGGAAGTGTATATGTGTGTGGAAGGCTGTGGGGCAGACGGCTCGCTCATGCCCGCGTAGCCCTAATTAGTCTCCCTTGAAGCCCACTGTGCACCATGTCTGCTCCCATCACATGCCTTCTCATCCCGTCTGGCATCTGTAGCGCTATTTGTATTAGCTGGCTATGTGGGAAGTCCAGTGTGGTGCGGTGGGGTGGGGTGTGGTGCGGTGGGGTGTGGTGCAGTAGGGTGTGTTGTGGTGCGGTGTGGTGCGGTGCGGTGTAGTGTGGTGCGGTGCGGCTTTGTTTGTACAGGCTTTTGCCGGGCCAAACCAGCAGCCCCTGTGAACAGGCTTTTCTCCCCTAGTCAGTCAGAGGTATGGCAGATTTGCATGCTGTATGGCTGTGCTGGCATGGTGCCAAGGGGACACGAGCGAGCTCTTATTTAATTAAAACTTAGAGCATTGCACCACACTGCACAACACAACACAGCGGGGGGAGGTGTGTGTGTGTGTGTGTGTGTGTGTGTGTGTGTGTGTGTGTGTGTGTGGGTGTGTGTGTGTGAGGAGGATAAGGGGTTTGAAGTGTGTGTGTGTGTGTGTGTGTGTGTGTGTGTGTGTGTGTGTGTGTGGGTGGGTGGGTGTGTGTGTGTGTGTGAGGAGGGTAAGGGGTTTGAAGTGTGTGTGTGTGTGGGTGGGTGTGTGTGAGGAGGGTAAGGGGTTTGAAGGAGATCTGATGCGGAAGTGCTGTCTGTGTGTGTGTGTGTGTGTGCGTGTGCGTGTGCGTGTGCGCGTGCGTGTGTGTGCGTGCGCGTGCGTGTGCTTGTGCTTGTGTGTTAAACACATTTGAATCTAAGGTTAACACAGTTCGTATACCTACACACACAAACAGAAGTACCTTTTCACACATATCTGCACACACACACGCACACACAAAAACGTGCACACACACACACACACACACACACGGACACACATACACATGCACAGTGCATTACAGTGTGTGTGTGTGTGTGTGTGTGTGTGTGTGTGTGTATGTATATGTGTGTGTGTGTGTGTGTGTGTGTGTGTGTGTGTGTGTGTGTCCTTTACATGGGCGGACTATGAACTTTCGGGCCCTTGGGCCCAGATGTATTAAGGGCCCCCCACTTATTGTCGTATATGTGGGAGGGGGGGTTTGGGGGCCCTCCCCCAGAATTTTTTTCTTTTTTTTTTATGTGATTTCCTGTATTCTGGTGCATTTTGGGGATGGCCAATAATACTACATCTAATCAGATTCATAGCCTTCATCCTGATTTGTTGATATCGAGGCCATGATTCCATGCAAAGGCTTGGGCTTCAGGGCCCCCTGACCCCTTGGGCCCCTGGGCCTGGGCCCGGTAGGCCCGTGCAGTAATCCATCCCTGGTCCTTTATGGTCTCTGTGTCCTCCACGCTGTTAGACATATGTGTGTGTGTGTGTGTGTGTGTGTGTGTGTCCTTTATGGTCTCTGTGTCCTCCACGCTGTTAGACATATGTCCGTGTGATTCCAGGGTAAACACAGTCCTTCAGCCTTGTGTGATTTGCATAAATAAATAAATTATTTTTGGGTAAATAAAAACATCCCTCTGCCAAACACATCCTGTGAAGTAGAAAACATTCTGGGGCATTTTTTTTTTCATATTTCATTTTTTATTTTTTTTTCTGTTAGGGAAAATAATAATAATCTGCTTGGATCCCATTCAAAAACAGTTTGTACTTTTACGAGCGTCTGTTTGATGTTTGATGTCCGCATGCATTATCTATTAGTTGAGATTCATCAGATTGAAATGTTTGACTGGATGCTGGTTTAGTAATGCGCCCCCTGATGAGAATGAATTGTGACTGCAAATGCCTAAGGACCTCACAAGTTAATGATGGTGGCCTTTTAAGAGAGAAAATGCCACATCACTCAGTGACGTGTCCGGCTATTGAAGATGAAGGCACTAGAAAGTCAACCATCTCAACCAGGCGAGCTGACATGTCTCACCACACAGACTGTGTGTTGTATGAAAGGCTAGCATCATACACACACAGACACACACACACACACACACACACACACACACACACACACACACACACACACACACACAAGGAAACATACAGGCATATAAGAAAACATACAGGCATACATAACACATGAAACACACGCACACACACACACACACACAAACACACACACACACACACACACACACAGACACTGTGCATGCATGGATCTAGCCTAAAGTCAATGCATGTAGACTGGAAATAGAGTAGAGTGGAAAAC
The DNA here is from genome assembly GCF_018492685.1 of Alosa sapidissima. Taxonomy (NCBI): domain Eukaryota; kingdom Metazoa; phylum Chordata; class Actinopteri; order Clupeiformes; family Clupeidae; genus Alosa; species Alosa sapidissima. Next base: position 19,619,025 of record NC_055976.1, on the reverse strand, counting down.
AGCCACAGAGTTTGATTCTTCACCTCCTTGGAAACAAATTGAGCCGTATCCGTCAGCCAAGGCTTTTTAAGCCTGCAGGGGAAAACAAGAAATAACCCTCAACAACAAAAAAAAACCCTCTAAAAGCTAGCCAGTGCCCACTGCACAGTAGGAACACACACACACACACACATAAACGCGCACACACACATACACGCATACACACTCACATACACGTCCAATGCCCAGTACCCAGCAGGACACCCTCCAAAAAGAGCTTCTGAAATCCTACCTGCCCACCCTCTACTTCCACTCTCTACACGTGTGCACCTCTGATTTCCTCCACTTACCATCTGAACACATGAATAAAACACACACACACACACGCACGCACACACACACACACACACACACACACACACACACACACACACACACACACACACACACACACACACCTGCCCACCCTCAGTGTCCACTCTCTAGATATATGCCTCTGATTTTCTCTTCTCACGATTACTAAGCCAAGCCGTTTCCCCCACACTCTCTGATCTTCCTCCTGAGTGTTCAGAACGAATCGCCAACCAAACATCAATCCCCACACCAACACACATACACACAACACACAACCCACCACCATCTGTGGCCCAGTTTACATTCTGACCTACAATTCTAGAGACTGTAATTCTGGTTATCTACTAGGGTAATCTGCTGAGTAATATCATTCAGCAAAACACGAGAGCCTGAAGTTTAACGGGGTAGACAAGGGAAACGTCGGGTGGATCGTAATGCCAATTATGCTGATTGAACAGAAAAGTTGCTGAGAAAGGTGTCTTTATGATTAAGTTCAGTTTCACTTGCGCAGACGCATAGACATTGAATGAGCGCTCACGTTACTACCCCCCAATTGTAGGCTATGCATCTTTATTTAATCACACACAATTAAGGAATATTTCCTAATCTGGAAAATGTTACGTTTTTTCCGGCCACCGGTTCATTAATAGTCTACCATTCATTTGTGCCGCAAATTATCAGACGTGTGACAGAAGCATGGGCATAGCCTGTAACTTCGCTGATCCGCGGATAGCAATCTCATCGGAGAGGAGGCCCTAACGCTGCAGATAACAGACAGAGAAAGGCACAGAACACAGTATCATGTACAGTGTAGCCATGGGTCTGGCGAATATAGCCTACCGAATGCAGATGGCTACAAGCTCACGCTTTGCCTGGTCTAGAAGAAGCTTATGTTTCTAAGAATGCACGTAGCGCTCCAGAATCTTTGGTAGCAACCCCCCGGTAAAACAAACGTGTTTGTCAGAGAGAAAAAAAAAACTGATCATAAAATGTATTGTAAAAAGGAACGATGGTGTTGTAGAAATGTAGCGGAGTAAAATTACAGATAATTGCTGTAAAATGTAACGGAGTAAAAGTCAAAAGTATGCACTATAAATTGTACTTAAGTAAAGTACAAATACGTGGAAAATTTACTTAAGTACAGTAACGAAGTATTTGTACTTCGTTACATTCCACCACTGCCCACCACACACCACACACCACACACATACACACACAAACACGATAGTCAACAAACCGTCGGCACAGTAGGAGAAAGCTAACAGGAGTGTTTTCTGTGTTCACTGAGGCCAATGGAGGGCTCATAACATCACTTATGACTTCTTTCCAGTTTAGCTTCTCATCGGTTGCTATGGCACTGACTGTTTTTAGTGTGATTTTTTTTTGGTAGTATATTTTTTTGGGCTTTGTTTTTTCCTTGATTTGGACAGGACAGCAAAGAGCGACAGGAAGCAAGTGGGAGAGAGAGGTGGGGTGGGATCGGGACATGACCGCAGGTCGGACTCAAACCTGGGTCTCCGTGGGCACTCAGACCTGTCCACAGCACGGGCGCTGCAGCCTCCTGTGCCACAGCGTCCCCCTTAAGTGTGATTTTTTCCTTTCTTTTTCTTTTTGCTACAGAATGAAGAATTCACTTGTCGGTGGAAATTGCATTATGTGTGTGCCGGTGGATTTTCGCAGGCGCACATTAATGAATGCGTGACCACTCTTCTGAGTCAGAACATGTGGGCAGGGAAATAGTTTTTGAGCTTGGAGAAAAAAAGAGTACATTTATTCAGTACATTTAGCATTAATGGCTGTTTATAAAATGTTAGTGTAGGAGAAATCTTTTAATTGGGTGAATTTGAGTGATAATGAGTGGTGTCCACCGGCTTGGAAAGACATGCTTAGCCACGCACACGTCCTCATGAAAAGCGCTCCATTCAGTTCCTGAGCCGCACAGACGCCATTATAAAAGCGCCCCGTTCAGTTCCTGAGCCGTGGCCAACGGGATTACGGAAGCAGGGCGCCACAGGACGTCAGGCTGGAAACACTGGGTGCCAAATGCAGCGCGGCACAGTGTGGCACAGCACAGTGATGAGGCGTGGCACAGCACGGCACAGCACAGCGGCGAGGTGTGGTACTGGGGGGGTGGCATCACCAAACAAATATTAACCACAACAAACAAACATCACACCATAGCAAAGAAACACACAGAAACACTGTGAAAACACCACACACAAACACACACAAACACACACTAGTACATACACAAACCACACAAACACCACACACAGACACACACGCACACCACACACACACAAAAGAAACACCAGACACACCAAACAAGTACCACACACACCAAACAAACACCACAGCGCTACACGCAAACGCCCCACAGACAACACGATCATGGCATCAGAGGAAACTTCTCTTCTGGATACACTACTTCAAGCTGGGGGTGTTAGATCAGTGGCGTGGAGCGACGCATGCATTCAAGATGGCTGATTGGAAAAAATAAGTGAGTCAATAGATAAATAAATAAGTACATGAAGCGGGTAGCCTGGCAACCGGTCTTGGCAAACATGTATCCCGGCTGTGATTGTGATGCGTTCAACATTCTATTTGTTCCGTTGTGTAAGTCGAGATCTGGCTCCTGTTTTGAGACTCCTCCACCTCTTCTCCCCTCTTTCCTGCAGGTTCTTAGACTCCACCGCACACACACACACACACACACACACACATACACTCGTTTCCCTCTCTCTCTCATTTTGTCTGTCTGTAGTCTGCTGGCTCAAGGGAGCCAATTACAGTCATCTTCATTTTGGACGAAATAGTGTTTGTGTGTGTGTGCCTGCATGCATCTGTGTGTATGTGTCTAAATATATGTGTCTATGACTTTGTGTGTGTGTATCTGTGTATAAGTATTAGTGTGTGTGTGTGTGTGTGTGTGTGTGTGTGTGTGTCTAAATATATCGATTGTTTGACAATGTTTATGTGTTTGTGCTAGTGTGTGTGTGTGTGTGTGTGTGTGTGTGTGTGTGTGTGTGAGTGACTGAGACAGAGCATGAATGTGTGTGTGTGTGTGTGTGTGTGTGTGTGTGTGTGTGTGTGTGTGTGTGTGTATGTACTCAGAGCTGGTATGGTAGTGTGTGTAGCCAGGCAGTGGAGTGTGTTGTGGCATGGCCTCTATATTTAGTGTGGCAGCCTGACTCCCCTAGGGCTGCTGGAGTGGCAATCTCAGCCAGACCCGCTGATTACATGCGATCTCACCATCGCGTCTGTGATGAGAAACAATACAGCACTGTGTGATGCTTAGGTGACCACAGGCCACCGCAAGCTGTACAGGCTACTACATGAGGCTGTGGCAGCTTTCCTGGACAAGGCCAAGTTAGCCTTTCACATGAGGCTGAGATACACTCTTATAAGCACGCTGTGTATAACACAAGAATGCGTTAGCTTTCCTGGACAAGGTCAAGTTAGCCTTTCACA
>NC_055976.1:19567721-19610221 GCF_018492685.1 Alosa sapidissima | reverse complement strand
GGGGGTGTTATGCTTCAGCTCAGTCTCTCTCTTGTAGTCGGCTGCTGTAGCCACGGCGACTGGGTGGCAGCTACTTCAGGATGTCCTCAAAAACTCCCAGCATGCTCTAACTCGCCAGCTCTGGGAGAAGGTTTGGCATTAGAACAAAAGAAGAAAAGGAGATTGTGTGTGTGTGTGTGTTTGTGTATGTGTATGTGTGTATGTGTGTGTGTGTGTGTGTGTGTGTGTGTGTGTGTGTGTGTGTGACACAGAGCACAGAGAGAGCCCTTGAGACATGTGTTTTTATTAAATGCCTCCCTATTGGTGTGAATGTTTCTGCGTTGTACATCATTTAAACAGACTCGTTCATCTTGGCTTAGCCGTTACTCTGGAGAGGAGCGGAACGGGGAAAATAAGAGAGGCAGCACACTGAACCAAACGCTCCCAGATGGATGACCGAGCTGTTAGGAGAGACGGATGTGTGCTCGGATCGGAAACGGAAACCATGTCTTCTTCTAGATGCTTCCGCAGGAGGGATTTCCTCATTACTTTGCTGTGATAACAACAAGTGTCTTTTTCCCAGACCCTCTCTGGTGCCACTCTAACTGTGTTCTGATCCAAACCCGTCTGAACTGTTAACTGGGGTCCAGTTTGAGTGTTTACCAAAAGTTTGAGTGGCAAACTTCACCACACATCAGCCAACTTGGCAACCCCTCCTTCAGAAGATCAGGCACCTATCTAAATGAATGGCGTGTGTGTGTGTGTGTGTGTCTGTGTGTGTGTGTGTGTGTGTATGTGTGTGTGTATGTGTATGTGTGTGTGTGGGGGGGCATTATTAAACAAAGAACAGTCAAACACACCTCAAAAGTGCATAATTGGAATCACCATACAAATCTTATTAGCAGTACAAATGCTTTGATAGTCCCTAAAAGTAAAGCTGAAAAAAAAAAATCTTTTTCAGTTTGTTTTGTTTACTGTGTGTGTCCCAGATTCCACTGCATCATGGCTAATTGCTATGGTAATACCGGCAATAAACAGATGGGTCATCAAAGGCAGAGCATTACTCGTGCCTTATTTATGGCCTCTGATTGGCTCTCCATAATATTCGGCAGAACTTCCATTTCCAGATCTGCAATCTTTTGTTTAACAGACTCCACCATTTATTCATTTTTCTCCCTGACTGAGTTGTCTTCTCCCTTACAATGCCAGAGCTGTTACTGTGAATGGGAAAGTGTTGCATCTCGTACTGATGCCATTCAGCTCAAGGTTGCATCTAGACTCAGCCTCTGTCGGGACTCCTGTAGTGGGCAGCTTACAGGCTGCGATGACTAACAGTCCAACCTCAGTTGTCTCTCAGTAGGAGCACAGTGGTATATGTGTATTACTGTACTGTGAAGGGCACATGTAGGCTGCATTATGCGATTGGCAGGATGGCTTGATGACAGATGGAGTATAAGAATGGCACTGAAAAGGCTAAGGGATGTGACCTGAGGACATAGTTAACCCATAGCAGCACACAACTGACAATGAGAGATATCAGCCCTGAGAGAGACATGCTGTGTGTGTGTGTGTGTGTGTGTGTGTGTGTGTGTGTGTGTGCCGCAAGGTTAAAAAACATGGTGTGAGTGATGAGTTGTCTGACAAGACAGAAAACACAACTGCATGTGTCTGTGCATGTGCATATCTGTGTGTGTGTGTGTGTGTGTGTGTGTGTATGTGTGTGTGTGTGTGTATTTGTGTGTGTGTGTGTGTGTGTGTGCATGTGCATGTCTCTGTGTGTGTGGTGTGTGTGTGTGTGTGTGTGTGTGTGTGTGTGTGTGTTTGGGTTTATGTGTGTCTGCGGGTCATTGCATGTGTTTATTTGTGTGTGTGTGTGTGTGTGTGTGTGCATGTCTACCTGTGGTACCTCTATCTATGTGCCTGGCATGTTTAGAGAGAGCAGACACTCACCCACCACACCCACGCACACACACACACACCCACATACGCACACACACACACACACACACACACACACACACACACACACACGCACACACACACACACCCACATACGCACACACACACACACACACACACACACACACACACACACACACACACACACACACACACACACACACACACACACATAGCACCCAGAGTCCTTCAGCATCATGTCTGCAGTCGCCCAGAAAGGCCCCGGTGCATGTTTCCCCGTCACCATGGAGACTACCCAGCACTCCACACACTTGTTTGTTTTAGCCTGTGGTGATTTTTTTCATTTTCCAGCCATCCTTTCTTTCTGTCTTCTTTTTCAGTTCTTTCTTTCTCATGCTCTCTCTCTTCTCTCTCTCTCCATCATTCCTTTTTCCACCTGTTCCTCTTTCCTTCCCTCTCTTTTTCTTTGTCAACCCATCCATCAATCCAACTCTTCCCTCCTCTGTCCTCCTATCCCCCCTCTCTCTCTGTCTCTTTCTCTCTCTCTCTCTTCCTCTCTCTCTCTCTCTGTCTCCTTCGTTCCCATCTGTCTGTTGTAGGTTTGTTTTACCTGCCTGACAACAGGCGCCCTCTGAATATACAATTAGGTGGAGCTGCCTGCTGTGACATTTGCCGAATGTAAATGACTTCTGTGCTTTGACACGGGTTAAAAAGATTGATTTGACGTGGGTTATTTTTGGCAGACCAACACATACTTTTATATTCATGTATTGTACGCGTGTAGGAGTCTTTTGTGTGTGTGTGTGCGTGTATGTGTGTGTGTGTGTGTGTGTGTGTGTGTGTGTATGGGTGTTTGTGCATGTGAGCCTGTGTCTGTGTGCGTGTGAATTCAAGTGTAGGTGAATTTGGTTCTTGATTTGTGTGGGAGTTTCTAAATGAGTGTTTGTGTGTTTGTGTGTGTGTGTGTGTGTGTGTGTGTGTGTGTGTGTGTTTGTGTGTGTGTGTTTGTGTGTGTGTTTGTGTGTGTGTCTGTGTTTGTTTGTGTGTGGGTGTGTGTTATAACAGCATTGCCTCACAACACATTACAACAGAACAATGAACTCTGATTTGATGTTTACATGTTGTTGTGAACGGTTACAAATAAGTGTCTTACTTTGACACGTAGATATGTGTAAGGTGCTTGGGTGTGTGTGTGTGTGTGTGGTGTGTGTGCTTGTACTCATGTCTGGATACACATTTCTGCCCTGCCCTGCCTTTCCTGCCTGCAGTTCGTGGAAGGCTGATAAGTCACAACATCAAAGACAAACGATGAGATGCATTTATAGTTCCCAACATATTGTCTACTTCCTTATAAGTATAAGTATATATACTCTTTTGATCCCATGAGGGAAATTTGGTCTCTGCATTTATCCCAATCCGTGAATTAGTGAAACACACTCAGCACACAGTGAACACACAGTGAGGTGAAGCACACACTAATCCCGACGCAGTGAGCTGCCTGCTACAAGGGCGCTCGGGGAGCAGTGAGGGGTTATGTGCCTTGTTCAACAGATCTTCAGCCGTTCCTACTAGCCAGAGTTCGAACCGGCAACCCTCCGGTTACAAGTCCGAAGCGCTAACCAGTAGGCCAAGGCTTCCCAAATAATGGGAGGCCGCGTGGCAACGAAGCATCGAGCTGGACTCGAACCGGCGATGCTACTGGCACAATTCTTCATGTGCTCGGCACAGCGACGGCTTCTCAATAGTGCTACGGAGGCGACCACTCGCAGCAAATATAACAGCAAATGAGCAGAGTCCCTTACAATAAAACAAACACACACAAAAAAGCAAACAAACAATGTGCTTTGGCAGGAACTTGAGCTACATTATGTTTAAAGGCTTCCATTATCTGTTTTAAACACAGAAAGATGGACAAGTCTTATCAAGATCGTGGGAAAATATGTTGAGTGCATACCTGACAAAGACAGTATTTAGACAGATGTGAAGGCACAAGGGAATGCAACCATGTCTCTTTGAGTCATAGCTATGTGTATAGACTTGGACAGGCCTGTAGATACTGATATACATTGATGTATTGAATGTATACGAGGTCTGGAGACTTTTATGAATGACAGCACATACAGAACTGGACAGGTCTTCACATACAGAGGAGCTTTGCTCAACATACTGTATGTGTGTGTGTGTGTGTGTGTGTGTGTGTGTGTGTGTGTGTGTGTGTGTGTATGTGGTGCACTGAGTTTGACGTGCTTTTGTCTCTTTGACACGTGCATAGACTCTAGAGAGAGCTGGGACATCTATAGGTAGTGATATACATTGACATATGGACTGTGTGTGAGGTGCGGGTCGTGTGAAGAAATAGCCTCTGTCTTTCAGACACTTATAGAACAGGACAGCTCGACAGGTCCTGAAGAAAGCGAACGTGTTGAAAGCATGAATGATGTTCAGCGAGGTTGACTTTTTCTCCAGCGCGCAGAGAACTGGACAGATCTAAAGATACCGACAAATACTACTGACATGTTCTATGTGTCTCATATTTGATGTTTCTCACGTCCAGGGAATTGAGCGAGTGGTGTGTGTGTGTGTGTGTGTGTGAGAAAATCTGTCAGATTTTCAGACGTTTAAAAAATTGTATGTTGAATGTATTGTGACTTTTCCTGTTGATCTTAAAGTTCAGGGAGTGTAAGGTCTGCTATTGCCTGTCCTCCAGACAGATAACAGTTGGACAGCTCTGCAGATCCTAGAACATAACATATGCATGATTAACATTTATTGAAAACCTGATGCCTTTTTTGTTTTATCATTGGCCTTATAACAAATGCATGTAGATCACATGAGATGTAGTGAGTTTGATGCCTGTTCTAGTCTCTTCTTTCACATACAGGACAGGCCTGCTGATGTTTTAGCATTGCTCTGGCATGTTCTATGTCTCTCATATTTGATGCCTCTCAAGTCCAGGGTGTTGAGCAAGTGGTGTGTGTGTGTGTGTATCTCTCTTATAACAAAAACATGTAGATCATGTGTGTGTGTGTGTGTGTGTGTGTGTGTAGATCATGTGTGAGATGTAGTGAGACTGACCCTTGTTCTTGTCTCTGTTCTTGCAGACACATTGAAAACTGGACTGGCCTGCAGATTCTGAAGGATGTGGACATGGAGCTGTACGTAGGACTGGAGAAACTGTGAGTGCCCACCACCACCACCACATCCACCCACCACATCCACCACCACCACATCCACCCACCACATCCACCACCACATCCACCCACCACATCCACCACCACCACTACATCCACCACCACATCCACCCACCACATCCACCACCACTACCACATCCACCACCACATCCACCCACTACATCCACCACCACATCCACCCACTACATCCACCATCACCACTACATCCACCACCACATCCACCCACCACATCCACCACCACCACCACATCCACCACCACATCCACCCACCACATCCACCACCACTACCACATCCACCACCACATCCACCACCACATCCACCCACCACATCCACCACCACTACCACATCCACCACCACATCCACCCACTACATCCACCACCACATCCACCCACCACATCCACCACCACCACTACATCCACCACCACATCCACCCACCACATCCACCACCACCACCACATCCACCACCACATCCACCCACCACATCCACCACCACTACCACATCCACCACCACATCCACCCACTGGACATGGAGCTGTACGTAGGACTGGAGAAACTGTGAGTGCCCACCACCACCACCACATCCACCCACCACATCCACCACCACCACATCCACCCACCACATCCACCACCACATCCACCCACCACATCCACCACCACCACTACATCCACCACCACATCCACCCACCACATCCACCACCACCACCACATCCACCACCACATCCACCCACCACATCCACCACCACTACCACATCCACCACCACATCCACCCACCACATCCACCACCACATCCACCCACTACATCCACCATCACATCCACACTAGGGCTGGGCGATATATCGGTATTACGACTACGACCGATATATTTTTGAAAATGATATGTAGTTGAGACAATATCGTAATACTGGTATTATGTCAAATAATGGGCCATTTTATCAAAGCCACTTGCTCTTCTTTGTTCAGACCATTCAGATAGCCGCAGCTCTGCTCAACTGCGCCCCTTGTGTGTGCACGTTCTCCCTCGCAGCACTACAAACTTTCAAACATGACGGACACTGAGTCAGATTTTGTTTACCTTGATCAGAGGGTGCTGATGCCTATTCCGTCGGCACATCAACGGCTAGACTGAGAATTCTTGTTGTGAAATCAAAATTACACTGGAGCTCCAAGCGGTTTTGTACACGCAGATTTAAGTTACAACACTGTTTGCAGCTCTTCGACTCACGGTAAAATGTCATTTTTGGTACGTAACATAGCCTAGCTAATTTAAATATAGATGCTATCGTCGTTTTGTATGCGTTCATTTTTGCATGTTCCGGTTCGTAAGAAAAATCCCTATGCACGATTGAATGGGGTTTCAGGAATCATAAAAAATAATGCCTCTAACTGCTCGCGAGTCCCCGCGTGCATATCCTCTTAATAAAATCAGCATGTAGGTTGTCTCCCTGAGGACTTTAGATCTGCTACTGTATATCGCTAAACGCAAGCATTCATCAGTGCACTCTTGATGAGTGACTCAGTTACATTGTTTAAGTAGCCTAATTGTTTAAAACTATTTTTGTTGTTGATAGCAACATGTCTAGGCCATCAGACCTCTCAAGTCTCACGCATTGACACAACATCAACATCAGTTGAGGGCTGCAACTTCACTTTTTAAATGACAATATCCTGGCTGGACTACTGTTGTCAGTGATATAAGTATTTGAAATTAATATGATTTCTTAATGTCTAGTGACATTTCAGGGCCATTTTATGATTAATTGAAATACATTTCTTACATATGGTTCCTTTAAATTCATACCTACGTAATCACCATGACCAAAATTGTACTTTTTTTTTACTTTGAATCTTGAAAAAAAAAAAATATTGACCTACCTACCGACCCATTTTTATTATTTTTTTGGCTATTACTGCAAATAAGGATGGCCTCATGACTGTGAAAATGGCTGACATTGAACCACAGTGCTCTAAATGGGAGCCCCCAGTATCAGTCATCAAGGCATCAAAATCTGCCACAAACACTTACAACACACAACATAACTCATAAACACACACACACACGTACAGAACCACCACTGTTCAAGAGACCATTTTGGGGCTAAATATGCTTTTTCTCATTTGGTTGTTTTCTGTTTGTTTAGAGCAGAATGAGCCACTGCTGTTCAAAGGGCCCATTTGTGTGAAATTATTATTATAATTTATGTTATTATTATTTATTATTATTGTAGGGTTCTAGAATAAATAAAACAGTGTGTTTGAAATAATGGAATTTGTGCTCTCTCATGAAGCTGGGTCGATGGGACATGGGGAGGGTGGGTCTGTTGATCGGGGGGAGGTGGATTGTGTGACAAAACTGCAGGTTTTTTCAATATTTTTGTGCCCAAAATATTGCATTGTGCAGTACAATGTAGACATGCATTGTCAGTCAGGGTCAACTTTTGGTCTTTTGTTATTTGCACAACTTTATCAGAGCAACTGTAGCCTATGCCTATTGTAGGCCTATGTCATTGTTTACACTTTTTTGCACAGCTGTGTTAGAGCAGTCTGAAATCATTCTAATTAAAACTGGTTGAGTGAATACGAAACACTTAGCTCTTTCTGTTTAAAATATCGATATATATTGTATATCGCCAATCAGCTCCAAAATATATTGGGATATCAGTTTTGGTCCATATCGCCCAGCCCTACTCCTTTTGCAGTTAAATATTTACAAACAGGTATGTGCTGTGTAGCCTACTTTTTTCTTATTTGCACAGTATGCCAATTGGTTTATTATATTGGATTTTAACGGTAGCCTATGTTTTGTGTTACCTTTATTGTTTTCTTGTTGTAAAGCTGTAGGCCTGTGTTGCCAATCAGGGTCGACCGAATATTTGTTATTTGCACAGCCCTCAGAGCAACTGTATGCCTATTGGTATATGTTATTGTTTACACTTTTTTGTACTTTTTTCTGTTAGAGCAGTCTGAAATGAATATAATTAAAACCGGCTGTGTTGTCATAATTGTTGTGTTGAGTGAATATATGAAGCACTTCGCTCTTTCTGTTTGAAATATCAATATCGTATCGATATCGTATATCGCCAATCAGCCCCAAAATATCGGGATATCAGTTTTGGTCCATATCGCCCAGCCCCGTATCCACACATCACATCCACCCACTACATCCACCCACTACATCCATCACTACCACCACATCCACCCACTACATCCACCCACTACATCCATCACTACCACCACATCCACCCACTACATCCACCACATCCACCCACTACATCCACCCACTACATCCATCACTACCACCACATCCACCCACTACATCCACCACATCCACCCACTACATCCACCACATCCACCCACTACATCCATCACTACCACCACATCCACCCACTACATCCACCACATCCACCCACTACATCCACCCACCACATCCACCACATCCACCCATCACATCCACCAACCCCCAAATCTCACCTTCTCATCCACCCAGCCCACAGCATGCAGACAGCCGAGACGTTCCCTCATAAATAACTAATGAACACTTTGTTTCTGTGCGCACATTATGCAGTAACACCAGGGGGGGGGGGGGGGGGGTTGTTCTCACCGGTGTCAGATGAGAGCTGGTCTTATTAAGAGTCTCACCAGGAGCTCTGGCCATGCACATTTAATTTCCTTTAGGGGGTGGGGGTGGGATGGGGTGTGGGGACAGAGTTGGAGGAGTGTGTGTGTGTGTGGGTGTTGGGGGGGGGGGGGGGGGGGGTAAGGTCTTAATTTGGAGCAGGAGACATATCACACTACTTCATTAGGTGAACATATCATGAAGGAAACTTTAGCCCCTCTCTCATCCCCAGATATGATCCAAAGTCTTTTTGTGATTAGCATTGACACTGAAACACTGCATGCAAGTCATCAGTATAATTTTACACACATGTAGACTATATACTCTACAAAACTCATCTTCAAGATATTCAGTGAGGAAATCAGTTCACTTTGACTTCACTGAATGGCACTGGCTCAGTGTTGAGGTGGTGAGGCTGGTGCGCTGTCACATACACACACACACACACACACACACACACACACACACACACACACATTTGAGACGCTGTTACACTGCTTCCTCTGTCTATGAATGGAAGAGTCCTGCTGTGTTGAAGCGCAGTGGGTCTATGAGTGCCATTAGAAGCATCTTCATGTAGAACTGACTACAGACGGGCCTGTAATTGCTATTGTAGATCTCTTGCTGTCTTACTGGACACACTATGCACTACTTCATTATGCCCCGCCATCTCACAGCAGTAGGTAGTCACCAGCCTGCTGTGTGTGTGTGTGTGTATGTGTGTGTGTGTGTGTGTCAGTGTTGCGCGGGTTTGGTCACAAGCGGCCCGCGGTCGCCCGATATTTTAATCAACCCGACCGCAAATCGGACCGCGAATATTAATTAGGACAAAATTATACCCGACCCGCGATCCAACGCGCTTATTTACAAAATGTGTGCTTTTGGTTATAGCCATGCAGTGTGACAGTAGGCCATTTCTGTAAAACAAACTAATTTATTTGCGAAACTTTATGCAGTAGAACTACACGCAGGAGGCATGCAGGACATAATGTTTGCCTGGGCCATGGACATACATCTTTCTTTCGAAAACAGAAATGGTGAGGCAAGGTAGGCAAGAGAGATACATTGCTGGTCAAAACGTTAGCGTAAGAACTGGTTTATAATGCTGAATGAAGCACAAAGCTTTACTAAAGCACATCCACTGTTTAAAGTCACAAACACAACGAACTAAGGTAACTTTTATGCATGCGCGAACCTATACATACCGGTAGATATGGCTGTGTAGTCTGTGCCATAACATTCCTGCAGGCTGCCCGTTTTGGCTGTCATACTTTTAAATGGCTTCGCAAGAAGTAGGCCTAGACCATAACTTGTACTACTGTCATCTTTAAGAACTTTTCCCAATATTTCCCATAGCCTATATCGCTTTTCCTGAAGGGGTGTCTTTATTATTTTAACTCGCGTCTTCAGCTTCTTTACTGTTGACTTTACTGTATTGATGCTTTATTGTATTGATGCTAGCCTTCTCGTGATATTTTAAGTAGGCCTATTTGTAGAAAATATATATTTAATTAATTTTAACCGACCCGCCCGCAAATGATCCGAATATCATTAAACTATTTTGTTTATGACTCATAACCGCGGGTGACCGCTTAATTTCGGGCAGACCGCGCAACACTGGTGTGTGTGTATGGTGAGGTATGTATGTGTGTATGTGTATAAGTATGAATGTGAGTTTGAGTGTGCGTGTTTTATTATTTCTCTGTGTAGTATAGAGTGTATTTGTGGGATGACATGGTAAACCTGTTGGTGGAGGGTGACAGATCGCTCTCTCCAGGCAGATTTCAGGCTTGCTTTCCCCCTAATGCCTGTCCGCCTGCTCTCTCTCTCTCTCTCTCTCACTCTCTTTCTCTCCCCCTCTCTCTCCTTCACCCTCTCTCTCTCCCTCAATCCCTCCCTCTCCCTCGCTCTCCTCTCTTCTCTCTCTCTGAGCTCAGCTGAGCTGGGCTGAGTTGAGTTGAGCGCAGCGTCCGGATCCGAATGCCACTCTTCACGCATCACATCCCTTGCAGACCAGACACACACACTCACCTCTTCTCCTGCCTTCACACACACACACACACACACACACTGACCAGGCACAATCACCTCCTCTCCCTCACAAACACACACACTCACACTGACCAGACACAATCACCTCCTCTCCCACACATACACACACACACACACATTCACCTCCTTTCCAACTGTGCACACTCTCTCTCATTCTCTTTCTGTCACTCTCCCTTTTTCCAAACTCTCTCTCTCTCTCTCTCTCTTAGTCTCTCTCACCCAGCTGGGTGTCGATCTCACACTTCTTCTCTCTTTCCCAGTCAATTTTCAGTTCATTTCAGAGCTGCACTGACACGGCCCGTGTTCCTGCATAGCCAAAGGGATATATTCTAAATAGACACCAGATTAAATTATAACAAGGAATAATGAGAAAAACATATTTTTGTTTTAGCCCCCCCCCCTCCCTCTGCTGCTATTTCCTATGTTTATTTTCTCTCATCCGTATTCTATATGTCTTCACCAATACATTTCTCTCTTCTTCTGAATACCTTTACTCTTTCCCATTCTCTTCTGTGCCTTCTGTTTCTTTCTCTTTCTCCCTCTCCCTCTCCCTCATGGCTTTGATCTCCTACCCCCTCTCTTGTCATTCAATCTCTCCCTCTTCTCTCTCACTCGCACAATCTTTCTCTTTTTTACTCTTTTTTCCTCACTCCACATTCTCTTGTCCCATCTCTCCCTCTCTATCTCACATTCTCTCTCTCTCTTTCTTTATCTCTCTCTCTTTCTCTACCTCTCTCTCTCTCTCTGTCTCCTTCTCTCGCTCAGCCTCCTCCATATGACCTCCTGCTGACAGGCGTTTCCATGGTGCCTGGAGACAGAGTATCCCCCACCCCCCCACCAACCTCAGTCATTCTACTTGATCCCTTATCAGTGGGGCCAAGTGCAATATCCTGCACAGATAAATTAGCATTTTTCCCATTACCATCCTCCTCACCTGCACACACACACACACACACACACACATACAGTCCTCCGCAAGCCTGTCTCCAAGGCTACGGCCTTTGACCCCAAGAGAAGGCCACCACTCAAAGGAATGCTGACAGAGAGGGTCAGAGGAGGGCGCTCGGACCTGGACACACCCTGAGATGCTAATCGTCTCTCCTCCAGTGGCGTTATCAGAACACACACACACACACACAACTCCTTCACATGTGTGTATGTGTGTGTGAGAGAAAGAAAGAGAGAGAGAGAGAGAGAAAGAGAGAGAAGAGAAGAGAGAGAGAGAAAGAAAGAGAAAGTGAGAGCACAATCAGAGCCATCCCATAATAATGTCTGGGTGTGGAAACAGTTGCTTATGGGAAGGGGGAGTTAGCATAATCACTTTTTTGTGTTACGTTGGAAATGCAGATTTCTCTGCCAATTAAGGGGTGCAGATATGTAAACAATGTCTTCATCAGGGCTAATCGACTCCAGCTGTAGCAGGAAGTAAACAGGTGAACAGAGAAGAGGGAGGATGAGAACATTACCTTAATGACTTCTCCAAAAGGCACCAGTCACATCACAACACACAGACACACACACAGAGAGAGAGAGAGAGAGAGAGAGAGAGAGAGAGAGAGAGAGAGAGAGAGAGAGAGAGAGAGAGAGACAGACACACACACACACAGAGAGAGAGAGAGAGAGAGAGAGAGAGAGAGAGAGAGAGAGAGAGAGAGAGAGAGAGAGAGAGAGAGAGAGAGAGAGGCAGACAGACACACACACACACAGACACATTCAGGTATATAGACACACACACACACGGACACGCACGCACGCACACACACACACAGACACACACAGACACATTCAGGTATACACACAGAGACACACGCACACTCAACACCCCCCCCCCCCCCCCCACACACACACACACACACCAGTCCCAAACAATGACTCAGGCTCCAATCCTGCAGTCTTTTTCTCCCTTCTGTCTTGTTCCCAAGTTCCCAGAGATGTTCACCCCAAACATTTCTCATCAAGGACATGCTGGTGTAGAAATAACAGCACAGAAGTCACAGCACTTGCTGCACTGGTACAGGAATTAGATTTAGTAGATTTAGTAGATTATGTAATCATGCCTGTCATATGTAAATAGTGTGCTATGTGTTTATGTTGGTAAAGTATGTGTAAAGTGTATGTGTGTGTGTGTGTGTGTGTGTGTGTGTTTGTGTATGTAAATTGTATGTGTGTGTGTGTGTGTGTGTGTAAAGTGTGTAGTGTGTGTGTGTGCGGTGTGTGTAAATTGTGTTTGTGTGTGTGTGTAAAGTATGTAGTGTGTGTGTGTGTGTGTGTCGTGTGGTGTCTGTGCAAAGTGTGTAATGTGTGTGGTGTGTGTGTGTGTGTGTGTGTGGTGTGTGTGTAAAGTGTGTAGTATGTGTGGTGTGTGTGTGCATGATGTGTGTGTGTAAAGTGTGTAGTGTGTGTGTGTGGTTTGTGGTGTGTGTAAAGTGTGTAGTGTGTGTGTGTGTGTGTGTGGTGTGTGTAAATTGTGTGTGTGTGTGTGTGTGTGTGTGTGTGTGTCGTGTGGTGTGTGTGCAAAGTGTGTAGTGTGTTTGTGTGTGGTGCATGCACGTAGCAAGCATGGAGGATGTGGGTGTTATAACGTACACACTTTTGCTGGAACACGATTCTATCCCCCACACTTTTTGTCAGATTAAAATGAAAGTAAAATATGGAAATAAACGCTCCCGTAAAGAGTTGGAACCGTATCTACAACGCACACACAAAGAGACACAAATAGGTCTGTTGATTTGATTGAATGGTCATCCAGCCAATCACATCAAGTTAGCCAGTGAAGAACCAGAGCCGCTCTGATCAAATTCAAAGTGTGCAAATTCAAAGTGTGCAAAGTTTGTATAAATGCAGAGAGTCAAAGTGAATACGGGGGTGCGCGCACCAATGCACTTGTTTGTGCAGAAAGACCTTTGGCTACTGTTCTCAGAGCATTATGCTTTCTCTGTCTATGATCTGCAGCTTTTCTCAAACTATGGGCCTCCTCAACAATTAACCTAGGCTACTGGTCCACGTAGCCGCGAAATTAAGTTATGCCCGGTGCTTCACACGTCTGATCTGATTTCACTGTCAATGTGTATCATAGTGCTACATCTACTGGAGATCTTAATGTCTTACGATCGCGTTCCATTTAGAACATCTTATTTTGATCTTACAAACGGAGGCGTCAAGACACATTTGAGTTCTACATCTGAGAACTAAGATTTCCAGCATGTAGAACTCATATAGAGCGCTCATGCAATGTGTGTGTCCCTGCAGCAAGTGAAACTGTAACGTGGGCTAGAAGCAACAATAGTTTAAACAACAACGTGGCTTCCTGTAACTATTAATGGAAAAAGCATAGAAACTGCTAATCATAATCTTTAAATTGACATTAATTAAGCTGGCTATATGCAACACAATTTATTTATATTCCCTTTGCATATGTTTGGGTAGACTTCAAACGTTTTTGAATTTGAGCTTACAGTTCTGTATTCTTTATTATTATATTTATTTAGGTATTAATGATACCTCGAAATTAGGCTGCTGTCTGTTAGGGCAATTTATTGTAGCCTGCTAACCCATATGCACAAAACATAATTTCTAAAATGATTTCTTGATTTATAACATGAGATATGTCTCCATGTAGGGTAGTGTCAAATAGTGAAGTGATAGGTAGATCATGTAGGCCTACATGTCACATGAGCCACACATACAGTATGAGGGGCGCTGCTTCTTCTGTCCCGCAAACTGCATTAAAATGGTGTGTTTAGCAATCGGAATTTCAATTTTTTTCGGGGTAAAAACTCCCGGACACCAATATAGTCCGCGCCCCTCTCAGAATATACTTACAACGTCCCTGTAGGGAGTTATTTGTAATTTGGCAAGATTGTTTCATTTTCCTATCCCACAACCCCCACACTTTTAAAAAGCTTGATACGCCCCTGGTGTGGTGTGTGTGTGTAAAGTGTGTAGTTTGTGTGGTGTGTGTGTGTAAAGTGTGTAGTGTGTGTGTGTGGTGTGTGTGTGTAAAGTGTGTAGTGTGTGTGTGTGTGTGTGGTGTGGTGTGTGTGTGTAAAGTGTGTAGTGTGTGTGTGTGGTGTGTGTGTAAAGTGTGTAGTGTGTGTGTGTGGTGTGGTGTGTGTGTGTCTCTGCTGATCTGCTCTTATTACCTCTTCTGTGTTTTTGTCTCTCCCTGCAGAACAATCATGAACTGTAATCTCCGCCAGATTCAGCCTCGCGCCTTCGCTCAGAACCCCCATCTGCGTCACATGTGAGTACACAAAAGTGCATTCATTCTCTTACACACACGCACTAACACACACACGCACACACACACACACAGACATTTACACACTAACACAAACACACACACATACAAACATTGATGACATACATATGCACACACACACACATGCATGCACACACACACACACACACACGTACTTGTACATTTACACACTAACACAAACACACAAACCTTGAATACATACATATGCACACACACACACACATACACACACACACATACTTGTACATTTACACACTAACACAAACACACACATACAAACCTTGATGACATACATATGCACACACACACACACACACACACACACACACACACACACATGTACTGGAGCTCTAGTGCTGCTTTTGTGTGCTGCTGGCGTTGTTTTGCTTCGTCTTCCTTGTTCTGTAGGAGGTCATATCCGTCCGTCACACAGAGAGAACGTGCTGAGGCTCTCCCGCCTCATAATCCACCAGTTTGGCTGCGGGTTAGCACAGAGCCAGACTCACCAGCGCAGCCAATCATACACGGGCATTCTCTCTCACCTACCTCAGATCACCTGTCAACCAATCACATGCTGGCACACTCACCTGTCAACTAAACACACACGGGCACACACGCTCTTTCACCCCAGAACACCTATCGGTCAATTACGCACTTACGGGCGCACTTACCAATCAGCCAATCACACGAGGGCATACTCTCTCACTGCAGCTCACCTGATAGTGTGTGTGTGTGTGTGTGTGTGTGTATGTGTGTGTGTGTGTGTGTGTGTGTGTGTGTGTGTGTGTGTGTGTGTGTATGTGAGTGTGTGTGAGATCGCAAACTATATGTTTATGTGCATAAACATGACATACACATTGTGTGTCCCAAACATAAATATGGGTGTCTGTGAGGTCCATTGTGAGCCCCATAGGCGGTCAGTCAGATGGGCACTGAGACCGTTCTGGAGCAGCTCATCAGCATGTGATGTAGGTCATTAAAGACGCTGCTTTGTCTTTCATCACAAAGGTCGCAGATGGACATGCTAATGGTGGTGTCCACGGTAACAATGAGAGTGCTAGTGTCACGGTCGTGACTGGCACGTTCTGTTCCCTTAGCGTCGTCTGAGTAGAACAAGAATCGGGCAGACATGGGAATACCTTTGAAATGCTGGGAAGCAAAAAAGAAAATGTTTATCCCGCCCAGTCAAGATCGACGCAGGTGGCCGCCATTTGCTCAGAAATACAGTTAGGTTACCATGGTGACAGAGTGGACATCAGTCGTTTAGTTTAACTGCAGAAAATTATCTAAGAGGGTTATCTAACTTATAGTTGGTGGTCAGTGTGTGTGTGTGTGTGTGTGTGTGTGTGTGTGTGTGTGTGTGTGTGTGTGTGTGTGTGAGCTCTATTACTATTACACATGTTCATTTGCTAACTTGTGAACCTCACCTCATGAAAACCTTCATGAACTTCTAGTTGTTCTGCCTCTTGAGTTCCACAGGGTCTCACTTGTTAGTGCTAGAGAAATCACCAAGCTTCTCTCTCTCTCTTTCTCTCCCTTCTCTCTGTCTCACACTTTCCTTCCTGTTTCCCCTCACATTCTTTTGTATGTGTATGTGTGTGTGTGTGTGTGTGTGTGTTCAAAGTAAATGAAAGGTTACTGTCTGGCTCCGTGCGACACGGTGCCTCTTTATTTCCCAAATAAATGTGGGCGTGTGCGCGTCACGGTGAGGTGCGAAAGGTCACTGGCTTCAGGGAGGAGCACGGGGCTTTCTCATTAAATCCCTCCGCCTCCCTCGCTCAGCCTCCAAATGTCACTCCCACTACCCTTCAAAGATACACTCTTCAAATCACTTCTTCCACTCGCTCCCCCTCTAGTCTACCCTCAACAGCTGCAGCCCCTTGTTAGCTCTTCTTCTTCTTCTTCTTCTTCTTCTTCATCTTCTTCTTCATCTTCTTCTCCTCTTCCTTCGTCTTCTTCTGTGATGGTTTCTCCCCTTCATAATGCTCATCTATTGCCCTGTGGAACTGTAGCTGAGGATGTACCCTACAGTGGGCCTGAGGCCAACCAGCCCATAGATCCCTCCTCACTAGGAGAACCATTTCCCATTAGATCATCATTAGGGGAGCTTTTTAAGCCCTCTACCACTACCACCACCAGTGGAGTCATTTGGAGTGAGAGGAACCTTTTTGCCCATATCCACCTGGAGAACCATTTGCAGTCAGAACAACCTTTATACTGAGGCCATTTGGCCCAGGGCCAATGGGAGACTCCCAAAAAGGCCCTTGAGAAACACAGAGAGGAACTACACTGGAGTGGGAGTAATTGCCTTAGTTTAAATACAAGTTCAAAAACAGAAACATGCCCCAGGTTTATTTCGCATCATTAGATTAATTAAGCCCTAAAACGATGATAGTCCAACTGGTACAACTGACTGCATGTAAGAGTACATACCATTCAAATTGTTGCCCTCTCTCTCTCTATGTGTGTGTGTGTGTGTGTGTGTGTGTGTGTGTGTGTGTGTGTAAAAAGCTAATGAAGGGACATTATTAGACTCTTGTACTGTAACCATAGGGATTAGAGGAACAATCAGTGCTAACTTGGATATGTTAGCATTCACTAGCGGTGGCACCTAAATAAACAGCTAAAGTAGGCCGACGGCATTTATTTTCATTATGGACCATTACACGCAAAAGCAACATCACACACAGGTGGAGAGATTTAAAGGGCCAAGAGCCTTAAATTACTGAGTTAATGCTGTTTGTATTATTGTTATTACATTTTTATATTTCCTTTCATTCCCTCTATCTGCATATATGTATGTATTAATAGTAGCTTTTGTTGCACATGTATTGTGAACATAAAATGTGTTAAACACACAATACGACAGGACACTAATATGAACAGGAACAAACAAACACTCCCCTTTTCTCTCTCTCTCTCTGCCTCTCTCTCAGGTATATATTACATGTACGGTTTGTCGGATCCCTTGTGTCTACCGAATGTGCCACATACCTACATGTAATCACACTCTAATACTGCTTAGATGTACACTTCGCAATGCGCCGTGATAAAGCAAAAAAGTGCTTGTTGATGTGTTTCTTTAACATACAAACACACACACACACACACACACACACACACACACACACACACACACACACACACACACACACAAACACACACACACACACACACACTCACACACATACTCAGGCTTTGCAGTAGCTATGCCCATACATCTAGTAGTAGCTGTCCATATTAAGAAAGCCTCTGTCTCAGTCTTTGTGTGCAATAATTAAGTCACTTCACAGCCATTGTCAGGAAATAACAAAATTATTCTTTTCCCTTTTCTCCCTCTGAGCCGAAGACAAATGAACGCCAGACGGATGCTCTATATTATTTTCCCGCTCTCTCACTTGTGCCGTTTCACTCTGCCAGAGGCTTATTACATTAATGCATTGGGTGACCAATTATTCTCATGTCAAAAAAATATTTGGTGACAGAATATAAAGTACCTGTTCTTCAGAAAGATGACAGAAAAAAAGAAGAAAACTTTCCAGGCAAGAATTAGTTTGAAAAATGTTTATTCAGAGGGGTGCTAAATTCTTTCCTTACAGTAGTTGTCTGGCTAAATTCTTTCCTTAGTTGTCTGGCGTGTGGTGCAGAATGGGTTTGTTTGCTGTGCGTTTTCACAAAACTATTCCGAGATCTCTGTCTCTCTCGCACGGTACAGCGAGATCCTCCCCCTCCTCCGCACGCTCTTTCATTTCTTTCGTAGTTTTTCCGGCGAGCCGTCATACCAGGGGCGATTGTTCCTTCACAACGCTCCGTCTAAAGGCAGACGGGATTAAGATTGCCTGCGCTCGCACGTCCGCCAAAGCATCTCACTTTTTTACTTTTTTTATTCATTGGCCGGGGCTGCGCCCACTGTGTTAAATCGGTGTGTTCAAATACCCTGTCACTACAAGAGCAGAGCCTACGGACTCACACTGCTGTGCAGCCATGGAGCATGGAGCATGGAGCATGGAGCATGGAGCACGGAGCATGGTTGTTAGTTTCTCTAGAAACACATTTTATTTATTTATTTATTTATTTATTTGTATTCTTTTCATATTTTGCTGTTGAAAGATTGCTCGCGCTCTGTAGGTGTTCCGTATGTGTTTGTGTGGGACGCTATTCGCATGCAAGTTGTGCGAATTCTTAACACTATTCTCAAGAGGGGTGAGATTGGAGCATGTTCACACTGCAATGCCCTGTGTGTGTGTGTGTGTGTGTGTGTGTGTGTGTGCGCGCGCGCACCACTGCTGAAGGAGCTGTGGTTGCTCGGCAGGAGGAAAGGTTGTTTGGTCCCGTTGGTGATGGCGACTCCTACAGAGCCACCTGCTCATCGAGCGGGCCTGACGTCACCGGTGAACCCGTTACCACGGCAAGGATGATTGGCTGTCCGTGGGATGCTTCTCACACCCTCGCCTCCATATACTGCTGCAAACAGAGCTGTCTCAACACTTACTGTACACTTTAGCTAATGTCACCCTCTGACACAGTAGTTGACATACTGTAGCTAAGAGCCCAGAGAGGGGACGGAGAAGGACCAACGACTGGACAAACAACAGCTGTCTAATGGAACTAGAGCTTAACGGGACGTGAAAAGCAACACCGAAAGCTTTATCTGACCATCACATGGTCAAATAGCAAATTTACGCTATTTGCGCTTTGCGGTTAGACCAATAGTGCAGTGGTGTGGTACGTATGCTAGTTGTGTGGATCAAAACACTGTTATAGTTAATTCTTCAATTCAATTCAATTCAATGGTGCTTTATTGGCATGACAAAAAGGGCATTTGCATTGCCAAAGCAGTAATACATAACAGTGTATAAACAATTTATGAGTAACAGATCTAACCTTAGAACTTATAAAATATCCATATAGGTAATAGAGGGTAAAGGAAGGATGGAGGACAATACAATATAAACAAACAATAAATAAACAATACAATACAATATATCTGCTGTAAGTACAAGGCATATAGGGATTGAAATTGCATTTCCCTCAGGCCCACTGTAGGGTACATCCACAGCTACAGTTCCACAGTATGTCTTGACCTCCAGCTTGTAGTTTAGCTGTAGTACTAGAGTTTCATATAGCAGAATTGTCCTCCTTCTTCTTCAGATCTTCTGTGTGAGTCATTCTAAATGATGTGTTCCATACGGACATCACACAGACATGGAGTATCTTCACATTTGAGCCGTGTTTCTTTGAGTACAGGCGCATATAATTGTGTAACTGCAGGGAGACCCTTACAAAATACATCTGAGATGCTGATTCACATTCTGCTCACATCGAGAGGAGGCTTTTTATAGCCTCAGACAGAGAGAGAGTCTCCTTTAATGCACACAGTACTCTGGGGTTGTGTGTGTGCATGAGAGCTTAAATTTGTATGTGTGTCTGTGTGTGTGTGTGTGTGTGTGTGTGTGAGAGAGAGAGAGAGAGAGAGAGAGAGAGAATGTGTGTGTGTGTATTGTTCAGCGAGTGTAATTCTGTGTGTATGTGTAGGTGTGTCTGTCTGTAGAGTGTGTGTTTGTGTGTGTCTTGTGAAGATTCCAATGTGTTATGACACATACCTCTGCTCTCAAGCAGGGCCAGGGCAGGAGGCTAATGGCCATCGCCTGGGTGACGAGTCCAAAACAGACACTTCTCTCTCTCCTTCTCTCTCTCTCTTTCTTTTCTCCTCTTCCTCTTTCATCTTCTGTTTCTCCAGCTCTCACTTCTCTCTCTTTCTCTCTATCCCTACATTCCTCTTCTCCGGTCTTTTCTTTTTTGCTCTCTTTCATTCCCTCTCTTTCTGTCTTCATCTTTCTTTCTCCTCTCTCCTCTTATCTTTCCTCTCTCTCTCTCTCCTCTTATCTTTCCTCTCTCTCTCTCTCTCTCTCTGTCTTTCTCCTCTTTCTCAGGGGAGCCAGTGTCAGGCTGTATGATACCCCGCTTGGATCAATAGCTGCTCTAAAGGGAGCGTCGTGCAGGCCACCCTCCAGTTGAACCGAGAGCAGGACCAAGTTCAGGGAATCGTCCTACTTGCCTTCTCCTGTCATTAAGATGAGCCGCCCTAAATAGATCTCAGTTCAGCAGGGAACAGCTTGCACTGCTCACAGGAGCGCACAGGGGCGCGGGACAAGATGGCTGCCCTCTCTGAAGCACTTTCTCCTCTCGTTTCACCTACTGCAGAATAGGGAAGCAAATCACAGTAACATGGATATAGTTTTAACCCTTAAAGGTGTAGGTTTTTGAACGTTCTGTTGAACGTTGAAAGTTCCGCAACAATTGAAGGTTCTAAAATTCTATGTTGAATTCAATGAACCCAGATATTCTTTAGAACGTTCATTTCTCAACATTCCGGTACTCCTTTAAGGTATAGGTAGTACTGTATGTATTTATTCTACAAAATTCCTTGAGGAAATCACACTTTTTGTTAGAGAACCAAGTAACCTATGGAAACGTTAAACTTTTAAGATGTGGACTTTGACATGTATAGAAAGTTTTAGTTTGTTAGTTATTTTGTTCAGCATGACACCATGTTGAAAGTCTCATTAGGTTTATAACACAATGCATTTCAATAGTGTTATATTCCTCATACATGAGAGTGTATTAAGATGTGCTTAATACCGTAACATTGGAAAAATGAAAATAATGTAACTCAGTGGGGTGGTTGAACCCTTTTAACTTTCTCTTCAAAAGCAAATGATATCAGAAACCCCAGAGGAATATTTTCCCAAACTGTTTTTAATTAGGAACAATAGTGTTGTATGAACTGTTTTTGATTAGGGACAATAGTGTTGTATGAACTGTTTTTGATTAGGAACAGTAGTGTTGTATGAACTGTTTTTGATTAGGAACAACAGTGTTGTATGGACTGAAGAAAAGTCAATTGATAAATGGTTGAGTACCTACTGCAGGGGTTTCTCCATGTCGTTGTCAGTGCTGTATAAGGCAGCATCTGTTACATAAACACAAGGTACTAAACGAGGCGGACACTGTATGATTAGTTAGTTGTACCTGACTAACTTAAGAAATGCCTGTCTAGTGCAGGCGCAGTCAGAGGAGGCCTTGTTCTGCACTGTGTGATGGGAGCACATCACCATCCTGGTGTTTTAGTACAGGCCCACACACATATAAGCACACACACAGACAGACACACACACACCCACACACACAGACAGACACACACACACATTCACACACACACACACACACACACACACAGATGAACACATACACACACACACACACATAGATGCACACACACACATACACACACTCTCAGATTGACACAGATCCTCATCCTGGAGGGGTTGGGTTGCCCCGGTGACCCTGACGCTCAGAACATCTGGTCTGACAGACAGTAGCCTGCTCAGGCCCTGACCCTCTAGAGACACACACAGACACACAGACACATACACACACACACACACTCACACACGCACAAGGCTGCCAGTCAGCCAAAAAGGAGTCTCTGCTTTTACAGACATCTGCTGAACGAAGATTAAGAGTGGGAAACCCACTCACCTCTTGTTCCCATGGGTGTTTGGACCGCATAGAAGCCTCACATATACTACAGGTGCTGAAACACACCTGTATACTCACATAAGCACACATACTGTACGCCTACACACATGCGCGTACACACTCACGTAGTGTGGACATGCATCAACATGGTCTCTGACTGGGTTAGTGTGTTCTGCTTAAAGGAGAAATCCGCAGATTTTTCACATAAATCTTCGTTTCTCGAGCTCACCGAGTACTGTCGGTACAAAAAAAAACTCAGGGGGCATGTCCATGAGCCCCCATATTCATGCCCCAGAGTGTAGAGCTGTAGCTGCCTGTTCACTTTAGCTGTTGAAACTAGCAACTAGAGCTGGGTAAAGCTGGGTCGTTTTTTTTGTCCGTACCGACAGTACTCGGTGACCTCGAGAAACGGAGATCTATGCGAAAACTCGCTGGATTTCTCCTTTCTCCTCTATTTCTTCTTCTGTTGTGAGCGGAGCTTCCTCAGCATATAACTCAGATGACTGAGCATCTAACGTTGTCTGAAGGAGAAGCTCATCGTGTGACGCAACAGGTGTGTCACGCATGTCACGACTGTAAACCTGCAGCTTGGTGTGCTGTTGGGTCGCTTGTTGTTTCTGATGGCCTTGAAGGCCATTTCAGGAGTCTCTTTGTCTGTTGGCGTTTAAAGGTCCCTGATCAGCGGCAGGAGCTCCACCCACATCTGGGCCAGATTACAGCCAGAACTCAGCCAGATGTGGGCCACTTCTGTTGCATAACTGTCCATGAGTAGGTTATGCATGCAGAGCAAAGGCTGCCGACGCGTGTGTGTGTGTGTGTGTGTGTGTGTGTGCATGAAAATCAATTTTCAGTAAGCGCCATTTGCACATCGTTCTCTCTCGCTCCCATAACAGTCCCCCCTCCAGTATATCTTTTGAATTGGCTTCCACTACAGAGAGCTGCCTTTCTATTCATTCATAATGAGCCCTGACTCAGGAGACATACGGACACTGAATATCAGCCCCATCTCCGGGACTCGGACGCCGAGCACAAGATTCGCAGTCCAAGTGATGTCTCACTGCGGAAAAAAGCTTGTCCTTGAAAAACCAATCCCGGAGCTGGCGGTTTGATAGCCGACCAAAACGTCCAGGTGCGGACTTAATGCAAGCCGCTCGGCTCGTGATGTTAATTAAATCGCTTGTGGTAATGATCTAATTAAAACTAGACCAAGTTAAAGTAAGAAGGGTGGTGAGTGGGGGGGGGGTGAACGTTAAACTCTGTAATATCAGGAGACGGGGGAGAGATTTTGGCACGCTACTCATTCGCTCTCTTGCTCCTTCACTCGATCGTCGGCTCGGCCTTGTGAAATCTCCGAGCGCGAAGCCTCATTAGGTCTGCTATCAGTGGAAGTGGTTGCCGTGTCGCCAGCAACATTATGCCCTTCCTCCTTCTGGCTGCCCTGCGAACGCAGCCGGACCGCGGCGATCTTAAAACACACACGCGCGGATCCCATGTAACCGATCTGACTTTGGAGCTAAGTGCTACGGGCGCCATGTGCTCAAGTGCCACATCTGCATCCATAAGGGGCGCAGCGCTAAAGTGCTGTAAACATAAGTTAAAAGCCCTATGAGTGAACGACTGGAGCTGGCAGAGAAAGTGTGTGTGTGTGTGGGTGTGTGTGTGTGTGTGTGAATGTGAATGTGTGTGTGTGTGTGTGTGTGTGAGAGAGAGAGAGAGAGAGAGAGAGAGAGAGAGAGAGAGACAGTGAGTGGGGATTTTCTAGAGAGCGCTGGTTGTTTTTGCTGGTTCACTGCACCTTTACACGCTCGGCACATTTTTCATTTTTTCCCACCGTTTTTTTTCTTTTTTTTTTTCCCTTGCTTGTGGAGGTTTTTGACATGATAAATTGCGGATGCCCCAGGAACCCCACAGCTGCTGTCGCTGGTCTCGGCCGGCCTCCGCTTGAGCTGGAGCTGGAGCTGGAGTCGACTCTTCCGTCTCGCCCGCAGCATCCCTGCTTGTCACTCTGCTTAGGTACCGCACTCTGCTGTGGCTGCAGTGCGACCACTGACAACAGCGTTTTAAACATATTCCACAAAGCCAACTTCATACGTGGCATGTACATGTAAGCACAGTAAATAATAATCCATCTGGAAAAAGCTGCTGCGCGAATAAGACAGAAAATAAACAAACAGAAGCCACATAGTATTGTGAATATTTCTGGCACAAATCTTGTCTTGTTTTGATTAAGATAATATTTTTAACCTGACTTAATTTCCTCCACATCTATTAGAGGTGCACAGTGACAGCATAATCTGTGTCCCCTTAACAAAAAAGTTAGGATCCGTATCAACTTTTATATTTTTGTATACAACACTTTTCTGAGGCCAATCATTCGGAGTCTGATTTAAAAGAAACAGAAGGAGCACCAGTGATAATTCAGGTAGCTAAAAAGATGTCACAGTAATTATAGTCTAAATAAAGCAACTCTGACGAGAAAGCTGGTTGGGTGTTCAATCATGGGAGAGTAGTATCATCTGATCCCACCTTTGGAGCTGCAGTGTGTAGCCTCAGCATCGTCCAGAGATGCCTGTGATATTATTATACAGCACAGCTCCACCTGGAACACTCACAAACACAGGGGACGAAGAAGGCAGCCAACACTATCAGCTGCACATCTTAAGCACCTTTTAGTCGACTTCTTTCCTCCATTTAGACCTGTGAACTGCTGTAGTTACCCTCCCACCCTCCCTCCCTCCCTCCTTCCTCTGGTCCAGTGTTGCTTATGTCCAGAGAAGCGTCTCTAGGCATGCTGGACTGGGGGTGACTTAAGCGCTCGTCCCGAACCTGGCAGCGCCAAGGTGGCGCCGCACCGTTTGCGTTTCCGTGGGGCGTCCAGGGCGACGCGCCAAATGCGACCTGACCCATGTGCCAGTTATCGGTGCCATCTGCCCTTCTCGCGCTGCTCGGGAAATCTCATCAAACCAGCTCAAGATGCCGCGCCCAGGTGGCAGGGCTGGGCCATGCGGCGCGTGTGCCAACCTCGCACTGCTCCAGGGGGGAGGGGAATGGGGGGGGGGGGGGGGGTTGGCACAGGGCCAGCTGTGGGCATCCTGACAGCTTTCACGTTGTTCATTAAGGCCGTCTTGCGCCTCCGTCTCTGGGAAGACGCCCAAGCGAACAGAACCGCTCTCATCCTCTCCTCTTCTCTCTTGCACCTCCTCTCTCGCTCCCTGCCTCAGTCATTTATTATTTATCTACTTGCCCACGCAGATTTACCGCTCAGCTTTTGCTCTTTGGTGCTGTTTTTTTTACGGGATTTACAGGTAAATGGTCAGCATCAGGTAGAGAGAGGGAGAGTTTTGGGATGGAGCCTTGTTGCCGTGGAGATGGGCGATGATGGGGAGGCGGGGGTCGTCAGGTGTAATTGGGGAGATGCGGGCGAAAGCATCGGAGCCAAAACCCCTGAAGAGAGAGAACGACTGGTGGTGCATCCAATGCTCTCCATCTCTCTTTCTCCCTCTCTTTCTCTCAGTCTCTCTCTATCACTGCCCTTTCCTCTCTCTCTCTCTTTTTCTTTTTCACCCTGTTGCTTATTCTCCCTCTCTCTCCCTCTACCTCCCCTCTGTTTGTTCCCTTTTATGTCTCTCTCTTTTCTCTCTCTCTCTTCATTGCCTCCCTGTTCTCACTCTCTCCATTGCTTTTCTTTCCTTAGGCTCTTTTTTCTCTTTCTCTCTCTCCACCTACTACCTCCATCTCTCTCTCTCTCTCTCTCTCCCTCCCTCTCTTCTGCTGGCTGAGGGCTGCCAGACTGTTCATGTCTGGAGTTGATTTATCCTCATTTGTGCTGGGTCAGAAGGGAGTGAAATTGGCATCTCCCCCGCTGGGGTGGCATCTGAAAGCATGACCCTCTGCCTTCCTTTTTCATCATCCACATGCAGCAGCACCATCACGCTACACACAACTACGCACTCACGCCATGCTAGCACAGGAACACAACACCATCACGCTACACACAACTACGCACTCGCCATGCTAGCACAGGAACACAACACCATCACGCTACACACAACTACGCACTAGCGCCATGCTAGCACAGGAACACAACACCATCACGCTACACACAACTACGTACTCACACAAGGGAAACAACACCATCACGCTACACACAACTACGCACTAGCGCCATGCTAGCACAGGAACACAACACCATCACGCTACACACAACTACGCATTCACGCCATGCTAGCACAGGAACACAACACCATCACGCTACACACAACTACGCACTCACACCAGGTACATAACACAACACCAACACACTACACACAACTACGCACTCATGCCATGCACATGAACCCAACACCATCACACTACACAAAATTACACACTCATGCGATGCTAGCACAAGAACACAACGCCATCGCACTACACACAGTTCAAACTCATGCCATGCTAGCACATGAACACAACACCATCACGCTACACATAGCTACGCACTCACGTCATGCTAGCACATGAGCACAACACCATCACGCTACACACAGCTACGCAGGCTAGCACAATAAGACAACACCATCGCACTACACACAACTACATAACACAACACCAACACACTACACACAACTACGCACTCACGTCATGCTAGCACATGAGCACAACACCATCACGCTACACACAGCTTCGCAGGCTACCACCAGAACACAACATCATCACTCTACACACAGCTACGCACTCACACCAGACCAGCACAGCAACATAACACGAGCATGCTACACACAACTATGCACTCACACCACACTAGCACAGCAGCACTAGCATCACGCTACATATTGTATATAGCTTACACCAGTCTAGAACAGGAGCACACTAGCGTCACGCTACATACTTGTGTATAGTTCACACCAGTCTATTAAAGGAGCACCCTAGCATCACGCTATATGCTACTCAGAAACTCACACTAGGCCAGCATAGGAGCACAGTGCCAGCATTACGCTCCCATTGCTCTGTGTATACAGCATCCTAGCATATTAGCATGCCACCAACGCCTCACTCGTCTAGGAGCCGCACTTGCATGCAGATTGGCTCATGTGACTTGCTACAAAAAAAAGTGGCTGTCAAAACGAGGACTTCCATCTCTGGGAGATTATGCTCTGGGGAGGATATATATCGGTGATGAGCTGGGATGCTGCTGTTTCCAATGTCACAGACACCAATAAGACACAAAAAAACAGTAGATGCCATCTTCTCTTTGATACACTGAGGCAGAAGTACAGAGGCACGAGATGGAAATTTGATTGTGAGATTTTGCCGTTGGGGAGGAAAGAGCAGTCTTGCGCGACACGAGTTGACAGGAAAGAAAAAAAGAAACAAATGGTGGGAATTGAGAGTTAGAGTAGAACAAATGTCATGGGAACTGACACTTAGTTTTTTTTTGTTTTTTTAATTAATAGGTCACTTTGCTTCTTCTTGCTCAGTCACTTTGTGAAATCTTCGCCTGCAGTGTTTCTATTTAACAGAGAGAGAATCATCCTCCTGCTCTCGCCCGTAAGGGAGTGGTATTAGCATTTGCTAAGGGATTACTTTGACCTACTATACAGCTGCAGACAAGCAGCAGTGCAGAGGAGAGCTCTGGCAAAGTCATGCGCATTCATTATCACACAGTTGCATCACCTCTGTTCCCTGACTCTCAGGCAAGACCCGTGCACATCTGCAGAAGAGGCTTTTTTGAGGCACTCATTAGTCCCTCGTAAGGTAGTCAGTCACATGATTTCACCTTCATTATAAAAAAGTCCTGAGGTGCTGCAATGCTTATAAATCAGATATTTCCAATCCAACTATTAAAGGTGCTCTAAGTGATGCTGGGTAACGTCACTTCTGTTGACTTTCAAACAAAACAGAGAGCTAGCTCGCTACTTCCTCCCCCTCCCTCCCGTGCTGCTCCCGTGCAATTGAAACTCTCCTAAACGTGCATCTCGTCTGTGATTTGCTGGAACAGTTTGTTATGTTTTTATGGGCTAGGTGTGCCCAGGTTGTTTTTGTTGCCGTTTTTGGAGCCTGGGCTGTCCACAGAGATCGCATTTTTTTACAGTGTATTCAGGACACAGACAGCTAGCGGTTGGTTAGGTGATGTTTGCAGTAAGTGATAAAATGTTTTAGCCTAAAAAATGCATGGCATCGCTTAGAGCACCTTCACACAGTCCTACACACAAGATTTCTCAAAAGAAGCAGAGATAATCCTTGTGTGCAGGATTGGAATCACCTTCACCTATATACCGGTATTCAATATGTTAACAATGAGAACGGATATTGTGTGATGTTTTGGATGTGGGGATTTAAAGGATGCTGCATATAAGATAATGTTTGAATGTTTCATTTTTTATTTTTTTTTCAAGTTTTATGGGGACTAAATCCATGAATACTTCATCATAAAACATTGTTTCTCGTTGTCCTCATGATTTTAAACAGTAATGCTTTTTCAGTGGTTATGTGT
This sequence comes from Alosa sapidissima, assembly GCF_018492685.1. NCBI lineage: Eukaryota > Metazoa > Chordata > Actinopteri > Clupeiformes > Clupeidae > Alosa > Alosa sapidissima. The sequence continues at coordinate 19,581,191 of NC_055976.1, read as the reverse complement.
TTAGTCGACTGTGCAGATTTATAACCGTTTAAGGATCTGGGAATTTTTTTTTTCTCTAGAGCTGTTGAATGTGGGAAACTATAATCTGAGGTACAATAATTCACAGTGATCACACAAATAGGCCTCATAAATAAATGCGCCTAAATTTATATTTACAGCCAAAGCGCTGCATGTCTCCACCTTCTAGAAAGCCAACGCGAGGTGCCAGGAAACGCTCTGCATCTGCGTTCGTTCTTCCATCCTCTTTCTTTTGAAGGAGCTATATGTCAGGAACATGAATTATGAAGCTACACGTGAGTGACATGTCACATCGGGAGGAAGTCATGGCGATCGCTGGTGTTGCCTCCGGCATGACGGTAAACAGAACAAACAGAGATGATGATGGCAGCTCTCTGTGCGTCACCACGGGTCCTCTAAGAGGAGCTCAAACACGCCAGCAAAGACTCCAGAGATGCTTTTAGCAAAGTCGTTTAACGGACCGTAAGGGCTTCCTGTGGAGCGCGGCACAAATTTATTGCCATGGCGATTAGCATACAGACGGGGATTAATTCTGCATTGGGCGGAATGTTACGGCTGTGACACTGTCTACGTGATGATCAAAGTCTGCAGTAGGGGTGGGCGATATATATCGTCTGCGATAATATCGTGATTGTTGTTTTAACGATGTTCAAATTGACATTATCGAGTATTTAAATTACACTTGAAATCACGCATTGAAACCCCATACATTTACTAAATCCTATGTGGGAAAAGCCCCTGGCTGCAGCAGAGCAAGTGTCACGTGATCACTAGTGGGTCCACGTTGTCACACGCACGCCTAATGTTTATTTTGTGCAGGGAGAGGTAGGCTACTTGGGATTTTGTGCCGGCTACTTCTGTTCAGCATTGATGAGTCACGTTTTTTCCTACATGGTATTATATGGAGAGAAAACATTAGCCTTTGAGTATTTTAATAGTCAGTTGTAAACAAAGAACTCTTCTCATGTAGGCCTAACCCTTTTGTAAATGGTCTGAAGTTCGCTCTAAATAGATGTTATGCTAACGTTAGCATCTCTATGGGATTTCTCATATGCATTAGCCATAAGCTAACACATTAGTTTCTATTCTGTAACTTGGAATGTTAGCCTACATGATTGCTTTTAAACAAAACCTTGAAGGAAATAACTGAGATGTACTCTGTTGGTCTGCTTAGTTTTACAATGAATCCTAAGTAAAGGTTTTTGAAGGGAACTTCAGCTTCAGACTTTCTCTTGGGAAACTGGCAGGCCTATTCATCTTCTCTAATGTAGCTGGCTAGACCATGTCATTGCCACACACACAAGTGGGGGCAGAATTGGAAATATGTCATAGAGTGACAATGCATTGGTTGATTTGGTTAAAAAGTCACAGGTTAGGTTATTGGTTAGTATTGTATTGATGCTATTCATAAATAATGAGCTGTAAAGTAACTCAGACTTTTACAAATTTCTTTTAAAGGATATCAACTAATTATCGTTATCGTCAAAATCACAAAAAATATCGAGATATTATTTTTTGTCCATATCGCCCACCCCTAGTCTGCAAGTTTCTCCAGGTTAAATTACCCATTGAAACCGCAATGGACATTCAATATGGATCAATAATAAAATAATTGACAAACACGTGTGCTGCTCTGCCTTATTGTCGTGGAATCAATATGGCAAAGCAGAGGCAATTATTTGCCTGTGCTGCGATGGATCTGCTTCACGTTAATCTCTTGTCTTTGATGTCCCGTCAGAGTCACAGCGACGCGGCATGAAGATGCTTCTGGTTCACTCCAGCACCAACTGTCCTCAATCAGATAATTTCACGCCTGATTAAAAAGAATTGCAGGTTTGCGATGGCCAATAAAACTCGACACCGGGCTGTCTCGCAACATAAACAACAGCCTGATCAGACTCTCGAGGTTTCAAAATAAGCAGTCTTAGCTCAGATTTTTTTTAAACATTTTTATTTCTGTTTCATCCCCACATTTGGATTCCCCAGTGGCATCAGACTGGCCACGATCTGGAGTATGTTTGTTTACTCCCAGGCCAGATCTGGCACACCTATGGCCCAGCTCTGCTGAGCTGAGAAGTCTGCATGCATGCACGACTAACTAACAGGCAGTGCTTAACCGGGCGCATTTAGAAAGCAGGCTGCAGTTAATCATATATTTCAGTGCAGATCAAAGCATTTCCTCCTCCTCCTCCCTCTTCGCTCCCCCCCTCTCTCTCTCTCTCTCTCTCTCTCTCTCTCTCTCTCTCTCTCTCTCTCCTTCCCTCGCTCCCCCTCTCCCCCTCCGCTCCTCGGCATTCCCGTCTGGCCCTCGGCTCCGATGCTGCTGCGGATGAGCTCTAATTAGCAGAGTGCGAGCCGGAGCTCAGCTTCCCATGGACCGTCGTGATTAAACACCATTCCGTAGGCAAAGCCCCCCCACCCCCTGGCCCTCGAGCCTGGGAAATAAATGACCCATCATGCACTGCTCTCACTTAACTCCTTCACCTGCCAGTTAACCTTCACCAGAAACAAGGGTCCTGATTAATAGCATCATAATTATGGTCCCCCCCTCCTCTGCTAAATTAATACATCTATTGATTTGTCAGCTTTGTCAATATTTGAAAGTGATACAGCCGAGTCATTTAGATTCAAATTGGTGGGAGTGGATGAAATGTATGAGCAATGTTTTTAAATGAAAATCCAATGGAGCGAAGTATAGAAGCTCTAGCTGTTCTTTTTGGATTTTGTATGCATAGAATTATTTATTTCTCTCAGTTTTAAAAATAGGTCCTGCTTGGCATCTGTTTTAAGGTGTGATTTTTTTTTCTTGTTCTTTTTCTTTGGCGGTGCAGCACTCTGCGGTTGGTCTTCTTTTAGCAGATTTAGCAGGGTGTGTAAAGTATGTGAGTCCCAGTGTGTGTGTGTGTGTGTGTGTGTGTGTGTGTGTGTGTGTGTGTGCGTGTGAGTGTGAGTGTGTTCTCACACACTCTTCCTGAGCCAGGAACTCTATAGCAGAGACCTACAGTACGTTGTTCTCAGGAGTTGTAGACAAACAAAAGTGAATGGAAACAAAGGATTGAAAATTATTATATATAATTATTATGAATATAATAAAAAACAAAATAAAGTATAAATATAAATGATTGATTTTTAAAGCCTTTATAAAGCTAGAGTCTAACAATGGTGCCTGTAAAGGAGTGAGAGGTTAGTATTTTGTATATTTTATGACTTGTTTTTATTTTCTCTTTTGATTTATTCTTCCATTGCCTCACACGTCCATGGGCTTTAATAACGCAACATTGTATAACTTATATAATAAATGGGAACTTGTAAGTCCGTGGTGAACGAGTGTAGTGGGGGGGGGGGGGGGGGGGTGTTATTACAGTAAAACTAGCACGAGGTACATGTGAAAACTGGAAAGCGCCATAGGGAACAATATATACCGATCAAAGAATCAGTAAAGCAAAAACAGACAGATGGAAGAATATTTTGCAGGTTTCCGTAGATTTATGTAGGGTGAAATTGTACGGCTCATTAAACCAGCTTCGTGCTGTGAATTATTTTGTCCCAACATTGAATAAAGAACATCTTTGTCCTCAAAGACCCTATACGAAATCTGATGACCTGTTGGTTCTCAAACTGATTTTATACGCCATTAATTTTCCCATTCTGAATAATCACTTGCCTGTGTGTGTGAGCTTGATGGCTTGTTTATTTATTCACGTGGGCATCCAGCCTCCTTCCTTCACACACACACACACACACACACACACACACACACACACACACACACACACACACACACATACACACACACACACACACACACACACACACACACACACACACACACACTCTTTGGGCAGAGGGGGTTTGACACTGCTAGTGAACACTGACCTTTAACACACAACACTTCCTGCTACTGAGGCCAGAGTCACTCTTCACGTCCTTTTAAGGATGCATATCCCCCTCTATCTCATTCTCTCCATTCATCTCACTCCCCCCATTCATCCCTCTCTCTCCTTCATATCCCTCCCTCCCTCTATCTCCCTGTATCTTCTCTCTTTCCATCTCCCCCTCTCTCTCCATGTTTTCTTCTTTCATCCCTCTCTCTCCCTCCTTCTCCCTATCTTCCCTTTTTCTCTCTCACTATCTCTCTATTTCACAATTTCCTCTTTCCTTCTGTATGTTCCTTTCTCAATCCCACTCTGTTTCTACTCTTAGTCCCTCTCTCCCTTTCCCTCTTCCAATCTCTCTCTTTCCCTTTCTCTCCAGCTCTCCCTCTCTCTCAGTCCCTTCTTCTCTCTCCATCCTTCCCTTGCTCTCCCACTGATTCCTCCCTCTCTCTCGCTCTCTGCTCTCTTCTCAACCTACCCCCTCTCTCTATCTCTCTGTACCCCTCCCTCCCCCATCTGTATCCCCCTGTCTTTCCCTCTAACACCCTCTCTATCCCTCTCTCCCCCCTACATCCCTCCCTCCCTCATGTCTTTGAGGTTGAAATCCCTGTGCCCCCGTCTGTAAGCTGCCCACCCCTTGTTCTCTGTCTGCCTCATCTCTCTCTCTCTCTCTCTCTCTCTCTCTCTCTCTCTCACACACACACACACACATACACCACAAATACAGCCTCTGGCACACACAGTACACATGTTCACAGTCACACACACACACATTTGCGCACACACACACACACACACACACACACACATGCAGTCCAAAGACTGCGATGTTGGAGAAGAACACAGTCAAGGTTATCAGTAACTTTATATTCTCGTCCACACTCCCAAAGGTTAAGGTCCTCCACGTGTTCATGAAGCCAAGGACGAGCACATAGGATCTTGTTTATGCACTTGCATCTTTTTGTCCTTTTTCACTGATGCTGTGAAGGAGGCGCACAGGGGTCACCTTTCTTTCCGCTGCACTCCGTCAAAGGCTGTTTTATTTTTCGAAACAGTATTTCTAAACGCGCTCCCTCCGGAGACATCAAATTAATCTCCCGTGGATCGTAAAGGACACACACACACACACACACACACACGCTCACTAAGATGGAGGAATCTGCTGTGGTGATACTTCAGGAAGGAAAACCACTCTGTGAACCCCCATCCACCCACCCACACACACAAACACACACACACAGACACACACACACACACACACACACACACACACACACACACACACACACACACACACACACACACACACACACACACACAATTTGGATGTGACAGAAATCAGCAAGGACTGAGTGAAAACTGTGTGACATAAGAAAAGGTGAGAAAAAGAGAGAACACGCAAAAGAGGTAGACATAAAGACAGGTAGAAAGAAAGAAAGTATGAAAGAAAGAAGGGGTAGAGGAGGGGGTGAGAAAAGGAGAGAAAAGAGAGAGAGAGAGAGAGAGAGAGAGAGAGAGAGAGAGAGAGAGAGAGAGAGAGAGGGGGAAGAGAAAAAGAAAGACAGAGGGAAAGAGAGAAAGAGACAAATAAACTCCTCCTACTGCATCCATCGCAGGGGCACAAAAGGCTCTGTGTTGCCATGGTGATGGGCTTGAGAAGCAGAAAGCAGCACTTGTTAGATCCGTCACACACCCTGTGGAGGACCCCGAGGATGAACTGGACACACACACACACACACACACACACACACTCCAACACACTAATGCAAACACACGCACGCTGGCAAAGACAAACACACACCCTGTTGTAATTTATGCCAATTTCTCCCTTCCGTCCCGTGACAACCCTTGTGTGCACGGATCAATACTCATTATCGAGTCACCAATTCCGGGGCTTTCTCATGCGCCGTTACCCTCGCCGCGCCGAGAGGAAGACGAGGGGGCGTAATCAGGACAATGAGCGTAATTCAGCCAGAAGGGTGTCTGGTACAGCACGGCGTTACGTAATGAGAGACCCGCCGACAGTGGCGGTGGAGGTGCCACACGTCCCTCTTTACCGCTGCGGGTGTCTGCGCTTTTAGCCCACCACCGAAATGACCGGAATTATCCCGACAGAGACAGAGTCACACTGACAGACACCCTCCCCCACCAGTTGCGAGTGACAGCACACCATGTAGCCATTCAATTCGGATCAGTGCCATCCATCAAGGCAAGGCCACTAATGTGATCTGGGCTCCACGCGGCTCTTTTTATTTATTGCATGTTTTGGGCAGCGCTGAAGGCGGTGTGTGTGTGTGTGTGTGTGGGGGGGGGGGTCTGTGTGTCTGTGAGTGAGAGAGTGTGTGTGTGTGTGTGTGGCCTACTTGTGTGTGTGTGATGTGTGTGTGTTTGGCTCCTGTCAGATGTTATCCCAGCACCAGTGTCTCTTAGTCATGTCTGCAGAGATGTGAGATCCATCTGGATCCTCCAAGCCCCGAGCGGTCCACTCGACTCCCACCAACAGCCTCGCCAACGCAAATCATTTCCTACGACGCAAACTCGTCCCCGATTCAATTTCCTGCCTTTTAGAACAGCAGTGGACCCAGAAAAAAAAAACTTTCCGAGATTTCTCCATATCCCCATTTCTGCTCTGGTTACTTATCTATTAGCTCATTTACTTCCCAATGATATGTGCCCTATTGGGTTAGGTTGTGACTGATAGACGCTTGAGTTGGCCTCAAAGCACTGTCAGGTCAGTAGAGAGAGCAGATCTCTGTGCAGCTGCCCCCCTCCATCCACCCCCACCCAATTCTGTTCCCCTTAATAGCCCCCCGCCCCCCCCATGACGCTCCTACCCCCACTTCCTGCTGGAGTCTGATGAACCCCCCTCTGTCTCTGTTTCTCTCTGTCTCCACAGCAACCTGTCGAAGAACCCCTTGTCCACCCTCTCCTGGCAGCTCTTCCAGAGCCTGCAACTCATCGAACTGTAAGTGACAGAACAGCCACACCAACAACAACAGTAGCACAAATAACACCACCACCACTATCACCACCAACAACAATATCACAAGCAGCACTAACATCAACAGTTAAAATAACAACTCCACCTGCACCACTATCACCAACAGCACAAATAACACCACCACCACTATCACCACCAACAACAACATCACAAGCAGCACTAACATCAACAGTTAAAATAACAACTCCACCTGCACCACTATCACCAACAGCACAAATAACAGCACTATTGCACCACTATCACCAACAACAACAACATCACCAACAACACCAACAATAAGAGCACAAATAACAACTCCACCTGCACCACTATCACCAACAGTACAAATAACAGCACCACCTGCACCACTATCACCAACAGCACAAATAACAGCACTATTGCACCACTATCACCAACAACAACTAGCCTGGGTGTTCCCATGCTGCCTTGCGCGCGATTTGATTCATGCTGCTAAGGCAGCCTGGAGACCATGGAGCAAATTTTCGCCTGAGATAGGGGACCAATCATAGAACAATGGGGAAAGCAAGACGATGATGAGCTATGCACAGACACATTTGATAGACATCCGTGGCACCCAATAAACAGATCTGGGCATTTTTTTCAAATACGAGAAAATTAACGTTTGGTTCCCAGACCACGTCTCATTGAGAAGTGGTGGCGCTAGCCAGGCTAAACAACAACAACAACATCACCAACAACACCAACAATAAGAGCACAAATAACAACTCCACCTGCACCACTATCACCAACAGTACAAATAACAGCACCACCTGGGGGGTATTTCATCAACCTCGCTAATGAAGGCGGCGCTTAAGAGCGCTGAAGCCGTTCCATTAACTCAAGTTAGCGACATCTTGGCCTCGTTTATTCAAGCGAGGTTTAGTTCAGCTACATCTCTGCTCGTGCACGAGGTAGAAAAGTAGACCAAAACAGTAGATTGACGAAAATACGATATATGTCGTAAAATTAAGACAATACTAGATGATTTCTGTTTGATAGGCAAGCGCCATCTACAGGATTTTCATCGAATTTAACATCGAGAGAAAAAAATAGATTGCCTACAGAAATTGGAGAATAATTAAAAGCATAGCCTACATTTAAAACAACAATGCTAATGGTTTGAAATCAATTGCGAGTTTGATTGGCTTCACTCTTGAACACATAGACTAGCCAACAGTCTATGCTTGAACAAAACGAGTGAATGAATAAATAGTATAAACTCAAAAACAACTTTGCCATATATTCAAAACTATCTATAGCCTACGTTCTTATATTAAAAGAGTTCACTCCAAATTATTGTCTAGGTGGTCATAAAATAAATTAGTATCAACATAATAGCCTATTGTCTCCCATAAGTCCCAAAGTGTTTGAAATAAAATTATCTGAAATGCAATGGCTTTCATTTCAATTTATGCCTAGTTTTTGATCTGTGTAGCACACAGTTGATTTGACATTCATGAACAATCGTCGACACATGAAGCAGTTAATTATTAGCTGCCTAGGCTACAGAATAATTATCCTTTGGCTTGCATCAGATATAATATAGCCCACTGGCAATTTGTCACTGAACAGCCAAATGTGCATGACCCTTTATCAGCAGTAGACATGTCTTTCATCAAAGATTATAACTAAAAATGCCATTATCAAGGTGATAAACAATGTAGCCTTACTTCGTATGGGAAGCGAACCTGCGAACACGCAAGAATGTAATTCCTTTCCTATACCGTCTCGCTGCACGTTACACCACCACCGAACGTAAGTGACGCAGAGTAGCACGATTCCTAGAACCACACGCATGTGAAGTTAAAACATGTTTAATCGTATAATCTTCATACATTCTTTGGAGGTAGTGAATGTGTAAATCCATGCTTGGTCGGATTCTTACTGTCGGATGTTCTATTTTAGAAGTTGTAGGCTATAGGTGATGAAACCACAGGTTGACGGAACCATCTTTTTGCACTCGTTTTCCGACTGATTGTTTTTTTTTGCAACACAGCTTAATTTAGCTTGAAAGTTAACCTGCTACGTAGCAGGTTAGTTCTGTGGCATAGATTCCCATGGTTACCAAGCTGGGATTCACGTTAACCTTATTAATGGAACGGAATTCTCACTAAAATTAGCGAGACTTATCGAAATAAGCCAGGTTTGGCCTTTAGCGAGGTTGATGGAATACCCCCCCAGGACCACTATCACCAACATATTATATTATTATATAATATGATTGTAATTATGTTTGTGGATATAATTATATTATTATTATTATTATTATTATTATTATTATTATTATTATATTATTACTAATATTATTTTTATTATATCCGCCAACATAATTACATTCACTTTAAAACATATGCCTTCACCATTTGCCTACACTTGCAAACACTGACACACACCACCTGTGGGGTATACTACGAAGCACGTTAGAGATATCTAGGCTATGTAGACATATCGAAGCTTGACAAAGCCGGCCAATCGTGTAACGTGGAGATGCACAAGACCGCCTCTATTTAAAAACAATTACTTCCGCATTCATGAGCGATAGCTTAATCTACACTGCGGTCATTTTTTGTGTCTAACCTTTAACATCAAATAAATCAATTGTCATCAGTTGTTGTATGGTATGCACGTCCATAGTGGGATATTTGCACGCACAGCACTATTAAAGCACATTCGAGATCCAAAATGTTAGTAGAGGCAGAGTTCCACCTGTAAGATATATGACAGAATCCTACACGTGAGAAGACAATTGATTGGTCAGTGGGGGGTAGATTACACGATTTGAGCTATAACTTAGCACATAACCTCCTCCCGACCAGGTTTGGTTGACAGCATAAGATACCATGGTGATATAACGACACTAAAACAGATCCACTTTCGTGTCACAGCATAGCCTGGCTTTGAGCGCAACATACCTGGCTAACCCACTAATCGAGATTCGTAGTACACCCCACAAATGCACACATTTTAAGGACCACAATGGAAATAAGCCCTGTGGCTTTATTGTCAATCAATCAATCAATCAACAACAACAACACCAACAACACTAATGGCAACACCAACAGCACAAATAATAACAAAACAGCATCAGCACAAGCAACAACAATAACAACATAACCATATTCATCAACCACAACACCATTCACAATACTATCAACATAACAACAACAACAACCACAACATCGCCATTGGCAACAACAATAACATACTCACAACAATAACATCAACACTCCCTCCATCCATAACAAAAATATTCACTAACCATCCTTCTCCTTTTACAACTATCTTTCTGCACTGTTGGCTTGTACTTGAACTTCTAAATGGTAGAAGTATTTATTGTAGTAGTATTTGTTGTTACGTTACCTAAGGTCTCCTTGGCCATGTAGCATGAGGGCCCTATCGTGCACCCAGCATTTTTCGCCATACGCTCCGATTTGATTAAACCTTGCACCCTGGTGTGGCAACGACATATGGTGTGGTCTGGCGCATGATCCAAAAATCGCTATCTTAAGGCCTATTCACACCAAGAACGATAACAATAACTGTAACCATAACGATAAAAGCGTTCACACTGAACAACGATGAACAAAGTCTCTCCTTGTGTTAATGAATGTGACGGTTAAAATTCGATGGGTTATGATTGGCTATTTGCTTTTTATCATTCTGAAAATCGCTCTGAAAGTGATCCCCAACAATATCGTTATTCATGTCGTTATCGTTATAGTGTATGTGTGAGCGTCGTCATTCATATTAACAACAATGATATTTGTTTATAGTTATTGTTATCGTTCTTGGTGTGAATGGGCCTAGGGTGAATTTACACCCTCTAAAAATCACCACTGACCAAGAAAAACCTGGTCTGTGGCGAAAGGCATATATAAAGCACAGCTGAAGATACACTGTCATGAGATGTAAGCCGCCCTTAGCAACCAATCCCAAACAACTCCTCTACAGCATAAGTGTTGTATAAGTGTTGCTTTTGTCAGGCTACGTTTTCAATTGTAACCCCTTGTCAGTCAATAGTGAAAGTAAATAACTGTAGAACCATTTTGCCATTGACTATGAAACCACGATGAAGTTTGTTTCACTTTGTCTATAAGTTCAAATAATAGGCGAGTGCAGAATGTGTGTAGGCTATACTCTGCTAGTCACACACAGGTTTTAGTAAAGCAAGGAGCCTACTAGTGGAATTGTGCAAGCAGATTCCTTCAGATGCGTTGAATGTCATTCTCGTTGGTTTAAAGGATGTTACACCCAAAACACACCCATGACTGATTAAAAAACACAAGAACAACCCTTTTTGCACCCAGCACCCAATGTTTGATCACAAATTCACGCCATTAAATTAGTGAATGTGGACTGGACACGCCTTAAATGTCTTTAAACCTTGTGCCTCTGACCAGACGTTTCAGATTGTCTAGATAGGGCGCTGAATGTTTAGTAAGGGGCCCTGAATAAATTAATGCTAAATGAATGTAAACATATAACACTATCACCACTACTTGCTCTTGTGATTGTTTTTGTGTGGAGGGAAAAAGCCTAGAAGTAATTAGTGCAAATTGTTTGTGTAATTTCTTGCATGGTCTAGTGTGTGTGTGTGCTTTTAAAAGTGTTATCTATCGTAATGTGATTTTGATGTAATTGGCGGACTACAATAGTGTTAATTTTGTCACCTATTTTTAATTTAGTCTTAGTCTTAGTCTTGTGACGAAATGTCCTTTTTAGTCTTTGTCATATTTAGTCATTCAAATATCATTTTTGTTAGTCAAGTTTTAGTCGACTAAAAGTCTCGTCATTTTAGTCTAGTTTTAGTCAAAAGAAAACTAAAGGTATCTTAGTCTTAGTCAGTTTTAGTCAACACATTTTAGTCTTTTTTTATAACAAATTATTTCTGATTACCATTTGAGTCAAATAGTGTTTCACACATCTCAATTTTCCAACAGTATTGTGTGTCCACAGGGCTACTCGTCTGTTATAATTACTCATTCAGATTTTTTGTCAGTCAGTATGTTTACATGCACAGGTAAGTCGAGCTACAGTTATAGCTCGGCTGGGATTTGACCATAGACAGTAAAAGATTTGACTGGACCACTGTCATATTCGTAGACCAGTGTTTCTCAAAGTGTGGTCCGGGAATCACTGGTGGTCCGCAAGCTATCCCAAGTGGTCCGCGAGCAGACGTGGTAAAATATAATATAGATGAGTTGTTTGCAATATTGAACCAACTTGTATGTAAAAACAGTTCTGCAACACTGTCTATGTAAGATATGCCAGTTTAAATCATACAGTATGAATCCACACAATAAGCAAAGTGCAAAGACAATAAGCAAGGTGGTTCAGTGAGTAGGCCTATAGTGTAGACTAATTATAGGCTACTGTTGAAGTAGGTCTAATCTTTTTTTTTTTTTTAGCTAGGGTTAGTTAAGTGGTCCTGAAACTGAAAAAGTTTGAGAAACACTGTCGTAGACCAAAGTATTAATGTTTTACTCCGCCTCGCTAGGTGGCGATATGCGCCCAAACACAACACATTCCCCAAACAGACTCTCCATCTTAGCCATAGCTAACTTGCTAGCGAACTTTCCATATTAGCTTACTTGCTAGCAAACTTTGCATCATCAGTCTAACTGGTTAAATAGTTGACATTACATGATGAACATTTTCGTATGGACATTCTGGTGGATGTTAATTTGTATGAGAGAAGCTTCAACTTCTGGGTATGTAGCATTGTGGCATAAAGCTTAGGTAGTTAGTTGGTTAACTCTGGCAGAAATCTCCAGTGTTCTTGTTCCATGTAGTTTCGTGTTGCAGCCACAGGGTTGCAGCAACAGCACGTAGACTAGCCTACAGGAAAGCTGTTGCGTATGAACTCATTCGGAATATTTTGAAAACGTAACAGCTAGATATTCTGTCTTCTCATTTTGTAGACGAAAATGAAGAGATTTTATCTTAGTTCTTATTTCATGCAAAACATTTTAGTCTCGTCTTTTTTTGTCAACAATAATTCATCTTAAGATAGTCTTAGTCAGTGTTTCAGGACATTACTGCCGTCTCGTCATCGTCTCGTCTTAGTCATGAAAAAAAAGGTCGTTGACGAACATATTTCCTCTCGTCTCGTCTGACGAAATTAACACTAGACTACAAACAGTTTTTTTTTTTTTTTGAGAAATCACACCACAGTGTTTTTAATCTTTTGTATAATGTGCATTGCCACCAATTTGTTCAAAGTGTCAAAACAAAAGCCTCCGTATGACTGAGCCCAATTGCATTTCTGTGGCGTTACAGACGTCCAAGTAATTTCCTTTGCCTAATTAAGACACCAAATGTAATGGATTGCTGGGGCCCAGAGGGAGTTTGATCTCATTTTCTCTTTTGTCATGAATATTTGACAAGATTTGCTGCTTTATGAAAGTGCTTTTAAAACATTGAGTTACCCTTTTGAAATGAAACCTTAAATGCCATAAAAGGCTGGTTTGACTATCAGAAGACAAAAAAGAAGAAGAAGAAGAAGAAGAAGAAGAAGAAGAAGAAGAAGAAGAAGAAGAAATACATATAATGTCTCGCCATCATTAGAAACAGTTC
>NC_055976.1:19552721-19557721 GCF_018492685.1 Alosa sapidissima | reverse complement strand
ACAAGCCACCAAGTCGATGTGCTTACGGCCCGTCAACTGCCTTTCCAGTTCACTTGGTGGCACTTTCAGAAACAAAGAGCCCAGACATTCAGTCTTTCAACCCTCCTTCTCTCTCCCCCTCTCCTTCCCTCTCTCGATCTTTCTGTACCTCTCTTCCTCTCTTTTCTTAATCTTGACTTTTCCCTTCCTCTCTCTCTCTCCATCTCCCCCATCTCTCACTATCCCTCCCTTTCTCTGTCAGACACATTTGGGCTTTTTCTGTCTCTGTTTACTGCCTGTCAATATTTCAAATCCCTCATCTTCTTTCTTTTCTGTCGTCCATCTTTTCTTGCCTCCCTTCTTCCTCCCTTTCTTCTTTTCCTTCTCTCCTCCATCTGCCTCTCTCTCTCTCTATTTTCATCTCTCTCCTTCTCTGCAGCTGTCTCATCACTCTATCACTATCTGTCTCATTCTTTTTAGTTTTGAACACATTTTTTTTTCCCTCCCCTCCTCTCCTCTACTGTTTCCTTTGCTTTCTTTCAGTCTTCTGTCTGTGTGTGTGTGTGTGTGTGTGTGTGTGTGTGTGTGTGTGTGTGTGTGTGTGTGTGTGTGTGTGTGCGTGTGTGTGTGTGTGTGTGTGTGTGTGTGTGTGTGTGTGTGTGTGTGTGTGTGTGTGTGTGTGTGTGTGTGTGTGTGTGCGTGTGTGTGTTTCTTTTTCTCCATCAATATTCTGCCTCTCCCCTCCTCCTCTCCACTATGTGTGTCTGTCCATCTCTGAAGTGCTGTGCTGTTCTACAGATTGGTCTGGCCGTGAGTGACCGCAGGACACACTAAATGACAGGTCTCAGCAGACGCTACAACAGTGTGTTTGTGTGTGTGTGTGTGTGTGTGTGTGTCTGTTTGTCTGTGGTTGTGTGTCTGAGTGTGTGTGTGTGTGTGTGTGTGTGTGTGTGTGTGTGTTGTTGGACTGCTGATTTTAGATGTGTCTCATTTGTGGAGTCCTGCAGGCTTCCCAATCCTCTGTTATCACTACCCCCATTCCCACACACTCAGTTGACTGATGAAGGCCACAAACACACACCCTCCCCCGCAACAAACACACACACACACACACACACACACGCGCACACACACACACACACACACACACATACACATAAAAATCTGTCACTCATACATAGCTTTCGTGTGGACCTCTCCCTCTCTATCTCTCTTTCTCTCACACATACTCTCTCTCTCTTTCTGTGTGAGTTTGAGTGTGAGTGTGAGTGAGTGAGTGATATTGGGGAACAGCCTCTCCAATCAGCCTTCAGGCTGTGTGTGTGTTTTATGGTGTGGTAGGAAGAGAAGAACATTTCTCGGTAGGCTGCCGAATCATGTTATTTTTCACACCATTCAGAGTAGCGCCAGCCCTTTGTAAACATAGCATCAGAACCATCACATTAAACTCCAATAATGCACCACATTTGAGCACATTGGGACACATTTAAAATGAAGTACTCTCTAGGAAAGCCCGAAGCACACTACTCAAGACGATACAGCACCCCTTACTGGCATAGACAAGGTGCTTTTGGAGGTATCCGTTCTAAATGTTATCTGGTATCACTTTCCATCAACAAACTAACCTAACCTTAGAAGGGGACAAAGGCTTAAAATGAAGCAATTATGTTTGTGCGTTTGTTTGTTTGGATTTTTATCCTGTTGAGGTGGGATAAGGTGAGATTGCTGTCATGACCAGGACTATGGCCCCAAATTAAGAGGGAAAAACATTGCCACCCATCAGCTTAGTAAATGAATGGGCTCTCATTTAAGTGGTGGGCAGAGTGAAATTCTAGTCTTACCTAAACTGATTTAATAACTACTAACAAAACCTATTTTCTAATTTGATTCTATGAGCAAGATTCTAAACACAAACTGCCACATGATAGTTTTAGTTCATGGACTATACCGTTTTGCTCATTGACTGACTGCACTTTGCCTGTTATTTTAAATTTGGGCCCAATGTGTTAGAGTTTTACTCTCCGTTCACACAGTAAAAATGAATGACACTCATACAGACTACACCAGGCATGTAACGTATAGTACAGTACGTAAAGTAGTGGTGTTAGCTTCCATTCTATAATCATTCAAAAACATTAGACCAGTCTTCAAAAAAAATAAATATATTTTTACACTCTGCAAACGGACCCGGTGTCAGACCTGGCTGTTAACATAAAAGATGTGTGGAGAGCTGGTTCCTGTGGTTCCTGTTGATGGGGCTCCCGTCCCTGTTTGACTGTGATGGTTCCTGATGGTTCCTGATGGCCTACTCCCACATTCATTCTGTCTCTGACGGCTGTCGCTTACACGTCCGTCACTGTATGAGAAGCCGATGTGTGAACGTGACTCTCTGGGTGGCATGCGGGGAAGACGTTTTGGGTTGAGGATTGTGAACCTTCTAACTGATTGATTTATGTCTAAATCAAACTGACACTTTGGTTGACGTACCAGTGTCTGGTAAATCAAAGTGACAAATCTGGCAAGACTGATTATAGTTTCCAGGATGTTTTCGAGAGAGCTTTTTTTCCCTAGTTGTGTTTGGATGGGATGTTATTTTGTTATTTTACTGTAACATGGCTTAGTACTCTCAATGAAAAAGCTGCTTCTTAGCTCTTATAGACAGATACACAGTAAAGCGTACGCAAGCTATGTTGATATTGATACACTGATTCCACTTTTAAACCACATGTAGATTTTTGACCCCAGAGGACTGAGAATTCCATCTCTTTCCCAGATTGCTATTCCCATGAGTGGCATGTACGATAAGATCCCTCATGTTGAGGCCCACATGGCTTAAGGGTCGCCCTTGTCAGAGTGACTCGTGTGAGCTCTTGCCCACACAAAGATACCCCACAGCGCTGTCTTTGATCCCTGATAGGCTAGTCATGTCGACTTTTGGCCCTAAAGGGGAATTTTCTGACTTCTCTCTGAAATAGTGTCGATGAACTCATAAAGTGACAGATGACAGCTCATTCCTTGCGCTCTTGATAACATATTACTAACGTTACTATAGTAACAGTGTCCGTGTGCGGTGCGCTTCGCTACCCTGTCATGCACATTATCTGTGCTAAAAACAAACTGTACTGCCTGTTAAAAGCACTTTTCTCTGTCTGGTGAAAACCTAGTGGTAAACGTGGTCGGACTACAGAGTTAGGCTGTCAGGGATGCATTTGGTATCTCATGTAGGGTTTTCACATTTGTCATGAGGCTTGTGTACCTTCCTAAGGTTTTCTCAAGCAGCTTTGTTCTACTTTGGTTTTTGTAGGAGGGAGATTTCCACAGAGATCTGAACACTTGTGTGTGTGTGTGTGTGTGTGTGTGTGTGTGTGTGTGTGTGTGTGTGTGTGTGTGTGTCTGTGTGTTGAATATTAAAGCGGTGATTTAGCTGTTAAAGGCTTCAATCCACCTGCAAAGAGGGTTGGTAATTTTAGTGTGTGTGTGTGTGTGTGTTTGTGTGTGCCTTGTATATACACATGTATACTGTATGAGCATGTGTCAACAGGATGCCAGAGATAATTGGTGTATTCATGAAGCTAAAGAAAAAATAACAACCAATTTGGCATTTAGCACTGCACTGCAGTGTCATCTCTTGTTTCTGCCAAAAGATGCAAAATTGGTGCTCTAAATAGCGATTCTGTTGTCTTTGAAAGGTACTCTTACTGAAGCATTTAACTGCAATTTGGATTAAAGCAACACCAAAGAACTTTCCCTCTTTCGCACGCACGCTATTTGCTTATCCAGCACCTGCTTTGTAAATAACGATGTCCACAGACAAGGTAGAATATGTTGCACGATTTATGAAAGTACGATGTATTGCAACATCAGATGCAAGTCAAATTTTTCTAGTTTCTTATGTCTCATTCCATTGAACTACAGATCCGCTACCCGATCTTGCAAACTTACATTGTGCGGTTATAGCCGATAGAGGGCCGCGAAGCGAATGCAGAAGTGCCGTTCACCCTGTTACAAGTTGATGAACGACTGAAACGATTTTGGAAACATTATTTTAAGGTACAAAAAACTCTTTGGTGTTGCTTTAACACCTGCTTTTACAAGGCGGAAATATTTAGCCGCAGAATACACATGCGCTTTCACGGGCAGTTTTTGCACAATATCGCGGAATACTTAATTAGGCGCTTTTTACGCTCCCCCTCCCATCTCTTTACGCTAAACTCCCACTTTCCCCTTGACCCTCCCATGAATGCATATGCATGACACGGACAAGTGCAATTTGCAATTTTCCGCTCCCGCGACAGGCAGTCTGCGCTTTTACCTCAGTGTGGCCTGTTTGTACATACCTCGCCATGATTTTATGCGCACGCTGCAAAACAAATACGCCAGAAGTGGGCGCAAAAGCGTTTGTATATCTGGCCCAGAGAATCATAAAGAGAGTGCTGTAATGACTCAATGGAGAGTGTCTAACAGCACTTTGTAGGAAAGTACGTGCAATGTAGGAAGCGTAATCAAAAGCAAAATGAAGATAATATTGACAGATATATGATCAGCTGTTTCAGAAGCTGCTTCATGCAGTTTAAGATATGTAATTTAGAAAATGACTTTTAAAATGATTATTATTATCGAAAGGCACTTTAGATAAAAGCATCTGCGTCTTAAATGATCTCAGACTTGTAGCCCCAAGTGGACAAATTCCAGTTGCTACGTGTACATAATTCTCTCCTGTGTGTCTGCCCATAATATCCACATGAATAATATATATCTTCTCTCCTTAACACTCGTCTCTCTTGCAGACACACACTCTGCATGGATATAACATCACTCCTGCTCTTATTGTGTCCCTTCCTGATTTATGATAAGTTCAGTATTACCTCCACTAAGGAGATATGTTGTCAGTGTGGTTTGTTTGTATGTTTGTCTGTCAGTGTGCAGGATTACACAAAAAATAATAATAAGAAGAATACAAAAAATACCTCAGCCTGATTTCATGAAACGTGGTGGAGAGTATGAGTGGTTCTGACTCATGG
>NC_055976.1:19530221-19547721 GCF_018492685.1 Alosa sapidissima | reverse complement strand
TCTCAAATTATCTAAGTCCCCCCGCCCTCCCATACACACACACACACACGCACACACACACACACACACACACACACACACACACACACACACACACACACACTAAAAATGTCTTATTTCTTCCTACATTGTATGTCATGCAGAACTAAGATGAATAAGCAAAATAGGTTAACATTTAAAATATGCATTTTCCGGATATGTGCAGTACCATCTTCTCATGTCATTTATATACACATTCATACACTGCATAAAATATGCATACATTCATACACTGCATACAATATGCATACATTCTTAGTTTATATGAAAGGTTACATAATCTGTGCTGCTCTATAAAAGGCCCATGTAATATGTTATGCAGTCTTATTTCATTTTAAGGGTTATGCAAAGTTGTGCATTATTATGCTAGTAAGTCTGTTTTACTTAAGGCCATTAAACTGACAAGGGGGATTCTAAGTGATAGGGTGATTATATGGGATTGTGGAAAGTGTAAGATGTCTAAAGAGAGTTGGCATTCAGAGGATGACAACTGAGCCCTTCCCTTCTCTCCATCTCTTCAACACACACACACACACACACACACACACACACACACACACACACACACACACACACACACACACATGGTACAGCCCCCAAAACACCCCTCCTCTTGAGACCATCACTGCTCTCACAACCCTACAATTCCCCAAAACACACACACACACACACACACACACACACACACACACACACACACACACACACACACACACACACACACACACACACACACACAGACACACAGCCCCTCTCTCCCTTGCACTCCAATCAGATGGATGTTTGAACAAGCATGTCCTAGCCAGATGAGGCCTATTGGATTTCTCCCTTCTCTAAATCACTCTGCAGTTCTTTTTTTCATTTTGTGGATTTGATCACACCCCGTTCCGGGGTGTCCAATAAAATGATTATATTTTCCCGTTCAGGTGCTTTAGATTGCGATTAGAGCTCGTCGCCGCTCCCAGTCCTAATACAGTGGGTCCAATTGATTTACTCCTTTGCTCACACACACACACACACACACACACACACACACCCACACACACGCACGCACACACACACACACACACACACACACACACACACACACACACACACACACACACACACACACACACACTCACCATGTCCCACCCCTACAACTCCCTGCGGGTCACCCCCCGCCTGTTCCCTGATTGATTTCTCCATGTAGGTGTTTGTCTGAAATAATGGCTGAGTTTAAAGGCACAGGCAGATGAAGTGCCAACAGGGAGACAGCAAGGGACAAGAATGAAGGCTTCACTGCAGACACCATACACACACATACAGACAAATACGCACACGCACACACACACACACGCGCACACACACACACACACACACACACACACACACACACACACACACACACACACACACACACACACACACACACACACACAGAGAGAGAGACACCACACACACACACACACGAGACACTCACAACTTATGATCTTCAGCAGAAGGTCCCATGACTCATGATATTTGAGTACAAATGTTAGCGGACAGTTTGACAGGTTCATATAATATATTATCGTGGAGTTGAATATACCTGATCACAGAGGTTTGGACCAGAGGTTTGCCTGTCTTGGGTTTTTTGGGATATCTGTTTGAGGTTTGACTTATAGTGACAGCATGGCATGGAGTGTTCAGGGACTGAGGGCTTTTTATAATTTTTTTACTGGATGGTCTGTCTAACTAGTTCTGGATATTTTCTGTAGTCTGCGGTAGCACCCAGTGCTGTGCAATTGATGATTGGTATGACTGCGTTTATATTCCACCTCCTAATGTGGGATTGAGGATTGGTATGACTGGGTTTATTCTCCACCTCCTAATGTGGGATTGAGGATTGGTCTAACTCAGTGGTTCTCAAACTTTTTCTGTCATTCCCCACTTTGGCAAAATGGTAACATTCAAATATTTATTTATTTTTTTTGCATTTTGGTTAAGTTACATGTCCCGTCTCGGTCCGCTGGATCAGATGTTATTTTAATTCATATGTTGGTCTGTTTATGACTCTTATGTTTGTGTGTGGCTATTTTGTTTCGAATCTATGATCTTCTTTGTTAAAAAAGAAAGGTATTATTAAAGATTATTATATATTATTTCCTCCAGTTCCTTGTGTCCCACCTCTCATGTCTCTATTCCCCACTAGTGTGGCCCGCCTCACACTTTGAGAACCATTGGTCTAACTCGTGGTCTAACTCGCCTTTTGTGATAATCTCATTATATATCTGACATGGGGAGATACCTAACCCAGGTCTGGCACAAACACAAACACATCCAGGATAAAGCCAGATTGGGGTCAGATCAGGGTCATCTCTAGCCCAAGCTGCTTTGCTATCTGATGTGAGCTGCTGTGGTGAAAGTGTGATTAAAATGTATTGATTTCTGCTGGTTACAGTGCCCGTACCATACTCGGGTCCCCGTGTCCCGTTCGAGTCTGACCCGGGTCATTTCCTGTTCCCACCCCATCTCTCTCCCACTCACTTCCTGTCAGCCTCTTCACTCTTCATTCTATATACTGTAATGACAAAAAAAGCCTCAAAAATATAGTTACAAAAGAAATATATTGATGTCCTTAGTTCACTACAAGCCCCTGGTGCAGTATTGAAGGGGTTTACAGCACCGCCATAGTAAATGGTGTGAAAAAATATTTAGCCAATCAATCTTCTTATTTTTGATTTGATAGTGTAATGATAGTTCACTGTGTGGCTGAGTATATGATTATAACTCGTATGACTGTATGATTGTAGGGCCAGTGCATGGGTGGTCATTTTGTTACTACTGTATATACCTATATGCTGTAGGTATTTGACCCACTGTTATGGAAGGCTCCTGCTGCTGAAATGGTCCTATTCTGATGCTGAGCAGGCATTGAATTGTCTGTTTTACTAAAATCAGCATACCAAGAGTTTGATTCCAAAACAATATTGTTGTGTAGAATTCTGATTAACTGATTCAAACTCAAAGCGAAAGAATAGTAGAATTGAAAGAAGTGTAGCTTTAATGCTCACCCGAGCATTGGTTCATGAAACAATATATCTCCATTTTTAAAAACATTAATAAGTCATGTTATGTAATTGTATATTTCAGGTAATATTAACAAAATTGCAGTTTTGCTGTTTTGATTGAGTTAAAATAAATCAAATAGCAATAACCCAATTACAGTTGCACTGAAATTACCTGGAAAACAAAATGTAAAAAGATGATTTATGAAGATTCATTAAAATGGAGGATATAGCGTTTTGGAACCAAACTCTGAATACATTCATAAAGCACTGGAGATGGCACTGATAAATGCAATTGTGTCATTTGTTTTTCACACACATTTGCTGAAATATAATGTTTTAAATTACTGCTGTGCTGAAATCCAAGGACAGACTTTATTGTTACTCTAACAAACATTAAATACATATTCTGCTGTTTTTGATGTCTTTTTTTACAATTAGATGTAGACTGTAGCATGATTTTATTAGAGTCAAAAAGCCCTCTGCGGCTTCGATCTTTTATTCTGTGTGACAGCTTGATAACATGCATGGTGTAGGGGAGGTATTCCGGCTGCATTGTTTTCTCTCAGCAGTGACTAGGGCAGCCTCGTGTGTGTGTGTGTATGTGTGTGTACGTGTGTGTACGTGTGTGTGTGTGTGTGTGTGTGTGTGTGTGTGTATGTGTGTGTGTGTGTGTGTGTGTGTGTGTGTGTGTGTGCGTGTGTGGGTGTGTGTCTACATGCTCATGATATGTGTGTGTGTGTGTGTGTGTGTGTGTGTGTGTGTGTGTGTGTCAGTGTGTGTGCACATATTTGCACTGAGGTGACACACTCGCAGCATCTCTGAAGCGTGACTCATAATCTCTTGTTCCTTCAGCCCCCAGGCTCACCAGCAGCCTCCCTCCCTTACCGCACCGCCCTCCTCTTTCAGACCCTCATCTCCTCGTCTCCTCGTCTCCTCCTTCAGACCCTCATCTCCTCGTCTCCTCGTCTCCTCCTTCAGACCCTCATCTCCTCGTCTCCTCGCCTCCTCGTCTCCTCCTTCAGACCCTCATCTCCTCGTCTCCTCGTCTCCTCCTTCAGACCCTCATCTCCTCGTCTCCTCGTCTCCTCCTTCAGACCCTCGTTTCCTCCTTCAGACCCTCATCTCCTCGTCTCCTCGTCTCCTCCTTCAGACCCTCATCTCCTCCTTCAGACCCTCGCCTCCTTGTCTCCTCTTTCAGACCCTCGCCTCCTCGTCTCCTCCTTCAGACCCTCGTCTCCTCCTTCAGACCCTCGCCTCCTCGCCTCCTCGTCTCCTCCTTCAGACCCTCGTCTCCTCGTCTCCTCCTTCAGACCCTCGCCTCCTCGTCTCCTCTTTCAGACCCTCGCCTCCTCGCCTCCTCGTCTCCTCTTTCAGACCCTCGCCTCCTCATCTCCTCGTCTCCTCCTTCAGACCCTCGCCTCCTCGTCTCCTCCTTCAGACCCTCGCCTCCTCGTCTCCTCCTTCAGACCCCCTGTCTCCTCCTTCAGACCCTCGCCTCCTCGTCTCCTTGTCTCCTCTTTCAGACCCTCGCCTCCTCGTCTCATTGTCTCCTTCAGACCCTCGCCTCCTCGTCTCCTTGTCTCCTCTTTCAGACCCTTGCCTCCTCATCTCCTCTTTCAGACCCTCGCCTCCTCGTCTCCTTGTCTCCTCTTTCAGACCCTTGCCTCCTCATCTCCTCTTTCAGACCCTCGCCTCCTCGTCTCCTTGTCTCCTCTTTCAGACCCTCACCTCCTCGCCTCCTCGTCTCCTCCTTTAGACCCTCGTCTCCTTGTCTCCTCCTTCAGACCCTCGCCTCCTCTTTCAGACCCTCGCCTCCTCGTCTCCTCCTTTAGACCCTCGTCTCCTCGTCTCCTCCTTCAGACCCTCGTCTCCTCGTCTCCTCCTTCAGACCCTCGCCTCCTTGTCTCCTCTTTCAGACCCTCGCCTCCTCGTCTCCTCGTCTCCTCTTTCAGACCCTCGCCTCCTCATCTCCTCGTCTCCTCCTTCAGACCCTCGCCTCCTCGTCTCCTCCTTCAGACCCTCGCCTCCTCGCCTCCTCGTCTCCTTCATCACCTCCGTCCAGTCATTGCCCCATCCCTCTCCCTCGTCTCCTCCTTCAGACCCTCGCCTCCTCGCCTCCTCGTCTCCTTCATCACCTCCGTCCAGTCATTGCCCCATCCCTCTCCCTCGTCTCCTCCTTCAGACCCTCGCCTCCTCGCCTCCCTCGTCTCCTTCATCACCTCCGTCCAGTCATTGCCCCATCCCTCTCCCTCGTCTCCTCTTTCAGACCCTCGCCTCCTCGCCTCCTCGTCTCCTTCATCACCTCCGTCCAGTCATTGCCCCATCCCTCTCCCTCGTCTCCTCCTTCAGACCCTCGCCTCCTCGTCTCCTCGTCTCCTTCATCACCTCCGTCCAGTCATTGCCCCATCCCTCTCCCTCGTCTCCTCTTTCAGACCCTCGCCTCCTCGCCTCCTTCATCACCTCCGTCCAGTCATTGCCCCATCCCTCTCCCTCGTCTCCTCTTTCAGACCCTCGCCTCCTCGCCTCCTTCATCACCTCCGTCCAGTCATTGCCCCATCCCTCTCCCTCGTCTCCTCTTTCAGACCCTCGCCTCCTCGCCTCCTTCATCACCTCCGTCCAGTCATTGCCCCATCCCTCTCCCTCGTCTCCTCCTTCAGACCCTCGCCTCCTCGCCTCCTCGTCTCCTTCATCACCTCCGTCCAGTCATTGCCCCATCCCTCCTCCCTCGTCTCCTCCTTCAGACCCTCGCCTCCTCGTCTCCTCGTCTCCTTCATCACCTCCGTCCAGTCATTGCCCCATCCCTCTCCCTCGTCTCCTCTTTCAGACCCTCGCCTCCTCGCCTCCTTCATCACCTCCGTCCAGTCATTGCCCCATCCCTCTCCCTCGTCTCCTCTTTCAGACCCTCGCCTCCTCGCCTCCTTCATCACCTCCGTCCAGTCATTGCCCCATCCCTCTCCCTCGTCTCCTCTTTCAGACCCTCGCCTCCTCGCCTCCTTCATCACCTCCGTCCAGTCATTGCCCCATCCCTCTCCCTCGTCTCCTCCTTCAGACCCTCGCCCTCCTCGCCTCCTCGTCTCCTTCATCACCTCCGTCCAGTCATTGCCCCATCCCTCTCCCTCGTCTCCTCTTTCAGACCCTCGCCTCCTCGCCTCCTTCATCACCTCCGTCCAGTCATTGCCCCATCCCTCTCCCTCGTCTCCTCCTTCAGACCCTCGCCTCCTCGCCTCCTCGTCTCCTTCATCACCTCCGTCCAGTCATTGCCCCATCCCTCTCCCTCGTCTCCTCCTTCAGACCCTCGCCTCCTCGCCTCCTCGTCTCCTTCATCACCTCCGTCCAGTCATTGCCCCATCCCTCTCCCTCGTCTCCTCCTTCAGACCCTCGCCTCCTCGTCTCCTTCATCACTCCGTCCAGTCATTGCCCCATCCCTCTCCCTCGTCTCTCTTTCTCCTGTATTCTTCTTTCTCTGCATCCAGCCAGCACATCCTGTTCCTCACATAAGCACTCACTGCCACAAGCACACATACAAAACACACGCACACACACACACACACACCTACACATGCACACACTCACATACACATAGACACACTCATGCCCACTCATACACACGCACAGACACACTCTCACACACACACACACACACACACACACACACACACACACACACACACACACACACGAGTGCTAGCTGATCTCATTTTGCGTGTCAGACATCTTTTATCCACATGCGCATGTCCTCTCCCTTATCAGTTCTGTCATCTGGAGTTTCAGTTAAAAAACAAAACGCTTGCTGTGGCCAGCAGGCCTTTGAGCTGGGTGGGTTGCACTGGCCCACTGTTTGACTAAGTCACTCTGTCTCTGCCGATGGATGTCTTCTTCAGAGAAAACAGAGGCGACTGCCATGCATCCAGAGTCACGACACCAATGCTAAAGGACACTGACTGGAGCCTAATAGTCCTTCTGATTGGAAATGGCTTCTTTGCTCTTTCAATCTGCCTTTGAGAAGCTAGCTCGCTGCTAACGGGGAAAATAAAGCGATCACGGAAACGAGTCAGGCGCTTGTAAAGCTGGGATTCATTAGAGGAGAATGGAATGGAAGGCTTAGTCAACACAGCACATGGCTCAGAAGCACTTCCCCAGTGGCAAGGAACACTGTAGACAGAGTGACTTTCACTAGGTTAGGGTTGGGAGAAGCCACTGCAGTGTGTGTGTGTGTGTGTGTGTGTGTGTGTGTGTGTGTGTGTGTGTGTGTGCGAGTACTGTGGTGATGTAATGTCGTGTGAGGTAAGCAGTTGTGCCGCAGCTCTTCCAGGACACAGTGCCCACTGCAGTATTCTCTCTGTCATGTTCCTTTCCTCCACATTGATTAATCATTCTGTCTCTATTCCTCCCTCTATCCCTCTCTCTCTCTCTCTCTCACTCTCTCTCTCCTTTACTTTCTATCTCACTCTTTTCCCTTTTCTTGTCATGGCAGGCTCACCTTTTCGCTTTGGCTACCGAAAGAGACCCTTGCCGGCAGCTCTTCTCATATTCATATTTAATCTCTTGTCTTTAAAGATACATGAGTTTTGTCCTCTCCCTCCTCCCGTAGCACTCAGAATGGGAGGCAGTGGGCAGCAGGAGAGGAGCAGCACTCTCTCTAAAATCCCAGTCTAAATAAAGCCCAGTGCTCTGGCTCTGACTGCGTACAGACGTGTGTGTGTGTGCGTGTGCGTGTGTGTGTGTGTGTGTGTGTGTGTGTGTGTGTGTGTGTGTGTGTGTGTGCATGGGGTTGCATCAGATCTCGCAACCCTAAGTCTCAGCAGCCCAAGAAACTTGAGGGGAGTTGTGAAGAAGTTGCCTCTTCTTTTGAGGAGTCTCCATGGCGATAGGCTGCCTGCTCCCCGTACCTCAGGGTTCCAGAGTTCTACTGCAGCGTTCTCCCTTCTCCCTCTCTCCATCCACTCTCTCCCTCTCTCTCTCTATCTCTATCTATCTCTCACTCTCTTATTCTTTTTTTCTCTGTCATCCTCTCTGTCCTCCTCTCTCTCTCTCTTTCTCAGTTCCTCTTTCTCACTCCCTCTCTCCATCTTTCACTCTCATTATCAAACAGTATTCTGGTGGATTCAAACAGATGCCTTTGCTTTTAGAAATCCTCTAAAGGGATTGGAATTCCTAGAAGGTCACTTGAATTCGATGGATGAGATGGCCTTATTCACACTTACACTATGGACCCTTTCAAGAGAGTTCCATTATCAGCATCATAGTTGGCCCCACAAGACTTCCTTTTTAACATTCCATATGTTATCTTAATGTAGAGGAAGTAGATTGGGGCCCAAATAGAACGTTCAAGCATTGTTTTTGTTTTTATTGTTGAAAGGGTCCATACTTTCTAATGAATGACACTAGGGGTTTGAACTACTGACTGTAGTTTTTGTGGCTTTGGCACAGCAACTTGATTGTATTTAATTTCACCTTGCTACTCTGGATAACACTTTACTCTAGTCACACTCTTACAGTAATGACTCAATAAACAGTCAGCCGTCCATAACCCCTGACCCCCTGCCTAACCTCTAACCTGCACCTGTGGAGTGGTAGCAATGGTTAGTTATGGTTGGGACTGAACTTGGGTTTCTCTGAGGTGAAAGAGGTCAAGGTTTGTGGCCTCTGTGTGTGTGTGTGTGTGTGTGTGTGTGTGTGTGTGTGTGTGTGTGTGTGTGTGTGTGTGTGTGTGTGTGTGTGTGTGTGTGTGTGTGTGTCTGTGTGTGTGTTTCCCTGCAGCTAGAAATCTAAGTGTGTGTGTGTACACCTCATCTGCCTGCTGACTGTTTATGGTTGGCTGTCTGATTCCCTGGTGTGAAAAAGGTCATGGTCTCTCCCTCTCCCTCTCTCTCTCTCTCTCTCTCTCTCTCTCTCTCTCACACACACACACACACACACACTCACACACATGCCTTCATATTACATTAGATGAGCACTGGTGCAAAGTCAATGACATACAGTTAGCATCCAACCATAAGGCAGACAGGTTCAGGAATAAATATGCATCAGAACACACAGTAATTGATGCCATAGTCAAGTCAAGTGCTATACATAAGTAATGCATTGATGTTACTTGTCCTCCCAGCGATAAAAAGGTGCTTTTTGCAGCTTTGTATGAATTGGGTGTGCGTTTAAATGAACACACACGAAGGCTTTGTGTAAAAAATGGCTGAGGCTCTGAACAATTTCAGGCAGTAATGCTACCTTGACAGGCTCACCTCATCCTAACAGCCACCAATAAAAAGAGTCCGACCCCGTGGTCCGAATGCCTGCATTGAAGTAGGGGTATCTATAAAAGGCGTAAATTGTGAGAGCAGGAGGTTTTATGTGTGTCTGTGGTTTGATAGCTTCGGATTTTGTTTTTCTGTGGGCTTCATATTTTTTTCTCTGTCTTTTTTTTTTTGTCTTGACCTCACTCGCTCTCCTGCTGCTGTTATCTCAGCAATCTAAAAGAGCATCAGCACTCACACAGCAGGACAGTTATGGGTGTGCGCACACACAGACACACACACACACACACACACACACACACACACACACACACACACACACACACACACACACGCATACACGCATAGACGCACACACACACACACACACCACACAAACACACACACACAAACACACACATACATACACACATGCATGGACACACACACACATGCACACACATCACACACACACATAGCATCACATGCACACACACATACACATGCACATGCAAAAACTGGCTAGATTTAAATTCAGATAAATTACACCTGAAATAGTTTTGCAGATGGGGTTTGGGAGTGATGCCAAAATTGAATGTATGACTGCTCCCCACCAGAGATAATTATGTGAGGTGTCTGTGTGTTTTTCAGTGTGTGTGTGTGTGTGTGTGTGTGTGTGTGTGTGTGTGTGTGTGTGTGTGTGTGAGAGAGAGAGAGAGAGAGAGAGGCCTGAGGAAACTGCTGGAAACTGCTGGAGATGGCTCTGACATGGGGCTGATAAAAGACTCATAGTGGCATCTGCTGCCGCCTTCAGCTAACCCCCCCACCCCCACCCACACACACACACACACACACACACACACACACACCCTGCCCTCTCCCTCACTGACCCCCCCCCCCCCCCCCCCAGCAGGCCTTTTACTGTTTCATTATTGGACACCTCACAGCTTCTCTATCTCCTTAAGCCAATAACCCTGTGAGCTCTTAAATAGGTGCAATTTAATGCCAGGAAATCCCTCTTAATGTTTCACAAGAGCCTGCTCAAATTAAACCGCTTGCTCGGAAAAGTCATTGTTGTACAATCACGTCCACCTAATTATTCCGGCTGTAGTCCCGCGTCCCAGAAGGGTGCTGAACAGGGGAGTGGACGCTTCGCTGACCCTGGGAATGGTGGAGTGGAGGGACGGAATGAATTGTGACATCATTAAGTGCAATTCTGCAGAAGCAATCCTGATGGAACGCCAAGATGGAACAGTCTAGTGTTAATTTTGTCACCTATTTTTAATTTAGTCTTAGTCTTGTGACGAAATGTCCTTTTTAGTCTTTGTCATATTTAGTCATTCAAATATCATTTTTGTTAGTCAAGTTTTAGTCGACTAAAAGTCTCGTCATTTTAGTCTAGTTTTAGTCAAAAGAAAACTAAAGGTATCTTAGTCTTAGTCGGTTTTAGTCAACACGTTTTAGTCTTTTTTTTATAACAAATTATTTCTGATTACCATTTGAGTCAAATAGTGTTTCACACATCTCAATTTTCCAACAATATTGTGTGTCCACAGGGCTACTCGTCTGTTATAATTACTCATTCTGATTTTTTGTCAGTCAGTATGTTTACATGCACAGGTAAGTCGAGCTACAGTTATAGCTCGGCTGGGATTTGACCATAGACAGTAAAAGATTCGACTGGACCACTGTCATATTCGTAGACCAGTGTTTCTCAAAGTGTGGTCAGGAAATCACTAGTGTCCGCAAGCTATCCAAAGTGGTCCGCGAGCAGACGTGGTAAAATATAATATAGATGAGTTGTTTACAATATTGAACCAACTTGTATGTAAAAACAGTTCTGCAACACTGTCTATGTAAGATATGCCAGTTTAAATCATACAGTATGAATCCACACAATAAGCAAAGTGCAAAGACAATAAGCAAGGTGTTTCAGTGAGTAGGCCTATAGTGTAGACTAATTATAGGCTACTGTTGAAGTAGGTCTAATCTTTTTTTTTTTAGCTAGGGTTACTTATGGTCCTGAAACTGAAAAAGTTTGAGAAACACTGTCGTAGACCAAAGTATTAATGTTTTACTCCGCCTCGCTAGATGGCGATATACACCCAAACACAACACATTCCCCAAACAGACTCTTCATCTTAGCCATAGCTAACTTGCTAGCGAACTTTCCATATTAGCTTACTTGCTAGCAAACTTTGCATCATCAGTCTAACTAGTTAAATAGTTGACATTACATGATGAACATTTTCGTATGGACATTCTGGGGGATGTTCATTTGTATGAGAGAAGCTTCAACTTCTGGGTATGTAGCATTGTGGCATAAAGCTTAGGTAGTTAGCTTGCTAACTCTGGCAAAAATCTCCAGTGTTCTTGTTCCATGTAGTTTCGTGTTGCAGCCACAGGGTTGCAGCAACAGCACGTAGACTAGCCTACAGGAAAGCTGTTGCGTATGAACTTATTCGGAATATTTTGAAAACGTAACTGCTAGATATTCTGTCTTCTCATTTTGTAGATGAAAATGAAGAGAGATTTTATCTTAGTTTTTATTTCATGCAAAACATTTTAGTCTCGTCTTTTTTCGTCAACAATAATGCATCTTAAGATAGTCTTAGTCAGTGTTTCAGGACATTACTGCCGTCTCGTCATCATCTCATCTTAGTCATGAAAAAAAAGGTTGTTGACGAACATATTTCCTCTCGTCTCGTCTGACGAAATTAACACTATGGAACACCATGGTTGAACAATCAGAATGGATCTGAGAATTCTTGGAACACGCAGAATGTGGATCTGAGAATTCTTTCAGCTGCGATAAATACTATAATAGCTCCTCTCCCTAAAAGGTGATTGGCTGGGACGTGGCTTCTTTTCCTGGATAAAAGGAACACTTATCATACTTTTCCTGCTTCAGTAAAGCAGTGTTCATGCCCATCCCCTGACCTCTCAACCATAATAATACCTTCCCCTCATCTTCTCCTTTTAGCAATGGCATTTGCTGATGTCAACGCAAATTCATATTATCTGACATGCGTCATCCATTATGGTCTTCCTGAGTCAAACGTGTAGAAAATCACGTATGTCTTTGTTGAGACCCAAATGTGAGTGCTTGTGTGCTACTTTTGAAATGTGTAGCCCTGTCAATTATGGATTAGTAAAATGGCGTCTTGGATTAGTAAACATGGCCACTGTGTCTGTCTTGTGATCTATGAGGCTTAAGAGCGTGTGTCGGTCCTTGACCCCAGTAAAGCCAAGGTTATGTGTGTGTGTGTGTGTGTGTGTGTGTGTGCGTGTGTGTGTGTGTATGTGTGTGAGTGTGTGTATGTGTGCGTGAATATGTGTGTGGGGATTAGAGGGATAGGACCCTCAGGTGTCTGAGGTGAAGATGGAGGTGTATATCAGGCAGGGATGAGGAGGTTGTTATCCGTTCTTCAAAGGCACACACACTAAATCACACTCACAAGTAACGAGCTAGCACAGTCTCTCTCTCTCTCTCTCTCTCTCGCTCTTTCTCTCTATATATATCTCTCTTTCTCTCTCCATCTCTCTCTCTCTCTCTCTCTCTCTCTCTCTCTCTTTCTGGGTGATTTAAAGGTGCATGTCTTCCTAACTCTCCATTCTGCTCCAACCAATTCCAAAACAACACAAAACAAAACAGCCTTTAAACGACACAAATAAACTCACCTGCCATTCACACCTGAGCTCCTTCTCAGCGTTCAGCGCGGTGACGCCCGCCCTGTAACGGCACGATGCCACGTGACGCGACGCAGCGTTCATCATGCTGTCAGAGCGCCATGATGATGCTGTGAGATGTCTCGTGCTCCTTAGTGTTATGGATTACCCAGGTGTGTGTGTGTGGCGTGTGGTAAATAGCGTGTCATGCCTGTCTACAGTGTGTTAGAGGGGGGTGGGGTGGGAGTTGTTTGTTGTCAGCGTCGTCGGTGTCGCTTCAGAGGGAGGTCGCGTGTCCTCTCGTCTGTCAGCCAAGGAAGACATGACGGCGGCGTGAAGCGGTTGTCTCTCTCACCGCTGTGCTCGCTGGCGTGGCATTTATTTCCACGCCGACGATCCTTCACGACGTGACATTTAATCGGCCTTCCTCTCCACCCCAGCTCTTATCAGGGGTCAACGGCGAGTGTGAACAAGCATTAAATAAATGTCTCCCAAACACGATGATGTGGGACAGCCACGCGGGAATGTAGAATAGCCCCAAAAACAGCCAGAAACCTGATAGTGCAGATGCTTTCACATGAAATGGACCAAGGCACCAGTGTTCTTGTCTTTGGTCAGGCATTTCCTGATTTGGGACCTCTTATGATACAGCATTTTCAGTTTGTCTCAATCGCTGTGCACTTTATTGCAGCCAGTTATTTTCAGTAGTCTTGCAGATAGATGGGCTCTTTTTCCCTTAAGGCTTTCTTTCCACTGCAGTGAACAGGAAATGCATTTCCACTGTTACACACACACACATAAACAAACAAACACACACGCACACACACACACACACACACACACACACACACACACACACACACACACAGGTTTAAAACGTGTTTTTAGTCAACATGCATCAGTACAAAACACTGTGCATTATCATTAATTCATTCATTGTGTTGTTACAGAAGCTCATTACAGTGACTTCCGCACTCCGCCACCGCTGTTTTGTTTCCAAGCGTGTAGACGGGCACGCGCCGCTACATCGCGTTTGTGTTTGTGCCAGCCATCACATATGTACGTGTGAGTGTAATTGTGCGTGTGTGTGTGTGTGTGTGTGTGTGTGTGTGTGTGTGTGTGTGTGTGTGTCTCTGTGTCTCATGCCCAAGGGAACTGCTGACGGGAACAAAACAAACAGGCAGGAAGTGGAGCTGCTGAGGAGAAGACAAAAGAGAGATGGAGAGGAGATAGAGAGATAGATACTTCATTCATCTGGAGGGAAATTTTAGATGAGAGGAGAGGGAGAGGAGAGGAGGACAAGAAGGAGAGGAGAGATAGAGAGGAGAGAAGGGGGAGAGGAGGAGGAGAGATGGAGAGGAGATAGAGAGATAGATACTTCATTCACCTGGAGGGAAATTTTAGATGAGAAGAGAGGGAGAGGAGAGGAGGATGAGAAGGAGAGGTGGTGCAGAAGAGAGATGGAGAGGAGAGGAGGAGGAGAGATGGAGAGGAGAGGAGAGGAGAGGAGAGGAGGAGGAGAGATGGAGAGGAGAGGAGGTGGAGAGGGAGAGATGGAGAGATGGAAAGGAGAGGGAGAGGAAAGAAGAGGAGATGTAAGGAGTGGAGAGGGAGATGGAGAGGAGAGGAGGAGGAGATGTGATGAGAGGAGAGGAGAGGAGAGGAGGAGGAGATGTGATGAGAGGAGAGGAGAGGAGGAGGAGATGTGAGGAGAGGAGAGGAGAGGAGGAGGAGATGTGATGAGAGGAAAGGAGAGGAGGAGGAGCTGTGATGAGAGGAGAGGAGAGGAGAGGAGAGGAGGAGGAGATGTGATGAGAGGAGAGGAGAGGAGAGGAGAGGATGAGGAGATGTGATGAGAGGAGAGGAGAGGAGGAGGAGATGTGAGGAGAGGAGAGGAGAGGAGAGGAGAGGAGAGGAGGAGGAGATGTGAGGAGAGGAGAGGAGAGGAGGAGGAGATGTGATGAGAGGAGAGGAGAGGAGGAGGAGATGTGATGAGAGGAGAGGAGATGGGTCTGCATATCAGGAGTGGTACACCTCAGACAAGGAGATGAAGGGGTTGGAACAGGGTGCGGGGGAGACGGAAGGACTAGAGACAGGAGGTGGAAGAAAGGATGAGGGGGGAGGAGGAGAAGAAGAAGAGGGAGAGACATATGAGAAAGTGAGAGAGCAGGAAAGAGAATGTGAGACAGATAAGATAGGGAAGAGAGAGGGAGAGGATGGAAGAGACACACTAGTAGAAATACAGAAGACAAGAAGAGAGAGAACAAAGACAGAAGGAAGGAAAGAAGAAGAAGAAGAAGAAGAAGCAGAAGAAGCAGAAGAAGCAGAAGCAGAAGAGAGGTGACTAGTATTTAGCAGACAAAGTAAAGAGAGAGGTGTTGTTAGGAGTGTGTCTGGAGATGTTATTTTTCCCCCATTTAGGACCTCCATATTCCATTTCAAAAATAAGTCTGTCTCGCACATCTCACACACACACAAACACACACACACACACACACACACACACACACACACACACACACACACACACAGAGTGTGGGTGACAGCAGTGTTCCTGGAAAGAGAGAATTATAGGCCATTCCTTGACTTATGAAATTAAATGCAATATTGTTAGAAGATACATTATATGAATAGTGTATATTGTTTTAAAATGGAATGTGTTTTTTATTCGATTTGTTCTCCTGAAATAAATGATAGTGAGAGTGAACGATTATATTTGCTTGTTGAATTGACACCTGCGTAACGGACGATAGCTCCCTCTCATTTGCATACAGCTTGACGCACACGCTAGCCGAACTTTCAAGGTGCTTCATCGGCTACTTCTAATATCAGGATGGACGTGTGTGTGTGGTCCTGGTGAATATTACAGGATCAGTGAGTTAATGTACAGCTAGCATACAGCTAACTTACAGCTAACGTAGAGTGGATGTATTGAGCTGTCCCACGCTGAAGGAGATATAACACTTGAATTTCCGATATTAGGAGGGACAAGGATCATTCCGAAGGGCCTGCCAGCTCAGCTCATTGTGTTGATGTAGCTGATGTTAAGCTAATGTATAGCTAATGTAAAGCTAATGTAAAGCTAATGTATAGCTGATGTAGCCTATAGCTAATGTAAAGCTAACGTACTGTACAGCTAATGTGATGATGATGCAGTGAGCTGACACATGCTAACACAGACAAACAGCTGAATTTCCCAGTACCCCTCTGTGTATACTATTTAAAGGGAGTGTCTGTTCCCAATCAAAGTCCTGTCAGTCGCAATGCCAGTGAAGGCAACCTTGTGTGATGATGGGTGTTTGCGTTTCAGTGTGTGTTGTTGTTGTTTTTTCCCCTTTTCTTACTCTCTCTCTCCCTGGGGAAACTGCTGTCCTGTCATGTCAGAGCGAGTGATGCAGCCAATTCTGTTTGTTTGTGCAAGGGCATAATTCACTCTGATAATACAGACAGAGTGTCACTTCCATCAAATGGTGAGGACAACGACAGAGATAAACACACACCCTCAAACACATACTGGCACACACACACACACACACATACATACACACACACACACACACACACACACACACACACACACAAACACACACAGATACACAAACACACAAGGACACAAGCTTGCACACACACACAAGC
Organism: Alosa sapidissima; assembly: GCF_018492685.1. Lineage (NCBI taxonomy): Eukaryota > Metazoa > Chordata > Actinopteri > Clupeiformes > Clupeidae > Alosa > Alosa sapidissima. The sequence goes on along the minus strand of NC_055976.1, from coordinate 19,531,115 downwards.
AAGCATGCACACAGACACAAGGTTACACACAGAATGATTGAAGATGCACCATAAGAAACATGCTGCGTATTCTCTCTTTCTTATCCTGGCTCGTGTTCTGGGCCTGTGATCTTGCGCTGCTCTGACAGTGAGGGTTATGTTGGATCACTGTACATTTTCAAGCGCAGCCTGAGCTCTGCAAAACTACTTTTAAAGCCGATACATACAAAGCTGTGGACCTATTATGGGTAAATTACGGTAGTCTACTGCAAATATGTAAGGATACTTCTTTGATACAAATGAGAATAAATTGACTCAGAAACAGTGTTAATGAAACTGTGTGAGACTGCATAACATAGCATATATGAAGAGTTTCGTTCCAAAATGCTATATCCACAATTTTAATGAACTCTCATAAATATGTTTTTTTTTACATTTTGTTTTACAAGTAATTTCAGTAGAACTGTAATTGGGTATTGTTGTTTGATTCATCTTTACTCAATCAAAACAACACACCTGCATTTTGACTGATATTACCTGAAATACACAATTAAATAGCATGAGTTTTTGTTTTGTTTTTAAGAACGGAGATGTAGCATTTTTGAACCAAACTCTTCATAGTAAAGGAAAGATAGAGGCAGTCTTCCTAGGCTCTGCCTAAATGCTGCCTTCCTCTCTCCCTCTCTCTTTTTCCCTTTTCTTCCTCTGTCTCTATCCCACCTTCCCTCCATCCTCTCTCTCCCTTAGTCTCCCTCCTTTCCCCTCCCCCCTCTCTCTCTCTCTCTCTCTCCCTCTCTCTCCCTCTATCTCTGATTACTGACCCGTGCTGTCTGGTACGGTCCCGTCCGGTCCAGTCTGGCTAAAGGTCCTCACAGGCCTCCGGTCTGCAACACCATTCAGTGCAGGGTTAAGACA
>NC_055976.1:19517721-19522721 GCF_018492685.1 Alosa sapidissima | reverse complement strand
AGGGGAATACAGAGAAAAAGAGGTGAAAAGAGAAAAAGGTGTGAGTGAGGCTAGAAAGAGAGTGGGGCGAGTGGCAAAGGGCAGAAGAAGGAGGGATGAGAAGACATCAAGAGAAGGGAGGAGAAGAGTGAATCCTTGTCGTGTAGATGGAGTGACATGCTCACTGCATCAGCACCTGGCATCGTGGGTGGAAGAACATCCACTTAGCAGGAAAAAGGAGAGCGTGAGAGAGGGAGAGAGAGAGAGAAGGACAGATAGAGAGAAATATGCATATTCTAATTTTACTGTTATTGGAAAAACAGTCAGTTTGAAACTGGTCGTTATTGCATTTTCTCTCTCATGTAAAAACAGAAATCTAATGTGTGTGTGTGTGTGTGAGTGAGAGAGAGAGAGAGAGAGAGTGTGAGAGTGAGAATGTCTGATGGTTATGGGTAACTCCATTCCCCAGCAGTATTCTGTACTGGAGGACACAGAGGTTCCTCCACTGTAATATCTCAGACAAAGGGAGCCGCATGTGTGTGAAGTGAACCTGGTGATAGAAACAGCGGATGTCCCTCACACATCCTCACTGGCATCTCCCTCAGATCTGGCCCTCCCTCACCTGGCTGTGATCTGGCCCAGTTCTGCTCCTGATCTGGTGCCGTTCTGATGTTGACACTAATATAGTATGGATCTCATGGCTCCCCTTCTATCTTGCTTTGCTGGTTTTACGGGCTCCGAGACATACAAAAACATACAACTTTCTCTGCCTTTCTCCGTCCATAAACGCAATTTACGAACGTCCACAACTGAGTGGCAGAGCCTACATACAAGTGCGGTTGTCAGGACCCACAGAGACAGACAAGACAAGCAGAGTGAGATTTATTTACAGGCATCATAGGCATCAGAACATCACAGGCAAAATCCAGGGTTTTCACGAAAACATGGCCTACTGGCAAAAGTTCAGAAGTGTCATACCACACGCTGAGAACACAGGAGATCCAAAAGGCAAACTTAGGAGATTCAGCTTCAATAGCAGTTCAGAACAGATTTCAAGGAACAGAGTGACCTGGAGTTCTGTAGCATCCGATGATGAGGCCAGAGACAGAGTGCTGGGTGAATGGAGATTAAGTAGTCTGTGGTTCAATGAAGTGCAGGTGAAAGTGATCACCAATCAGGAGGGAAGAGAATGAGCAGTGGAGACTGATTGGTTGGGGTGAGTAACTAATAAGCAGGGGAGAGTGAACGGGCAGGTGTGGTTAAGTTGGACTGATTGCTCGTTTGGGAACCTGGCCTGGCTGTGACTGCGGTTGAATGAAGTTAACTGATGACAACATTAAAAAGAATCAAACGTTTAGCGATCATGAAATTATACCATACATGATAAGATGTCAACAAGCAAGGAGATAATGAAGTTCAGTAGTTCTACTCAAAATACTTGTGCACGTAGGCTATGGAAAATTGGTCAAATCTAGCAAGTATGCAAGTTTAAGTGAATGACGTGAAAGTAAAAGTAAGACATTCGAAAGGCCAACGAAAGTTAAGGTTGCTTTTGATAGTACAAAGACTTACAAAACTGGTGCTCTAAATAGCGATTCTGTTGTCTTTGAAAGGTTCTCTTATTGACGCATTGAACTGCAATTTGGATTAACACCTGCTTTTACAAGGCGGAAGTAGGCCTATTTAGGCACAGAATAGACTTTCAGGAGCAGTCTTTGTACATACCGCGGAATACATAATTAGGCACTCTTCCCCTCCCACCTTTTTACGCTAAACTCCCACTTTCCCCTGGATCCTCCCAAGAATTCATATGCAGGCCAGCCAGTATGATTTCTCACTTCCTGTGACTATTAACCTAACTCTCTCTCTCTCTCTCTCACACACACACACCCACACTGTCACACACAGTCGTGTGTGTGTATAAGGGTGTAATTAGATGAGGGAACACTATGGTGCTGGGTGGCATAATGATTTTGTGACTTTCTGTGCCACTCACACACATACACACACACACACACACACATACACACTCCATCCATTTTGTCAGATTTGTATGTCACCAATGTAAACCTGTCCTGCGGTCAGACACTCCGAGAGGTACTCACTCGAGAGGTAGGTTTGGAACGCAAATGAAACCCTCTGTGTTTTGCTGCGGAACTGCACCGATCAGATCGATGGCTTCTTGAACGCTCCTCTGAATATGATTCCCTCGATGAGAGACGGGGAAACAGGTCTTATCAGCCTGAGCTATGAGCGGACCGTGTTTTAGTGTAATTGCATGTCCGGGGGAATTGATGCATGTTTGCCCCGCGCTCATCAGGAGTATTTGTTTGGTCTCAGGGTCTGGCGTGGACAGCGATGATTCATAGGAAGACGGGCTTTTTAATACTCTGATAGCAGTGGGGTTAGAGTAGCACTCATCTATCTCAGAGACGCAGTCCATACACACCACACACACCACACACACACACACACACACACACACACACACACACACACACACACGCGCACACACGCGCGTACACACACACAAACGTACACACACACACACACACACACACATGTGGAGATTAGAAAAGGGCAGGAGAGCAAGGAGCAAGGCAACGGACTAGGATCACACACACTAACACACAGACAGCTCACACACACTAACACATGCTCAACTCACACACTAACACACAGACAGCTCACACACACTAACACATGCTCAACTCACACACTAACACACAGACAGCTCACACACTAACACATGCTCAACTCACACACTAACACACAGACAGCTCACACACACTACATGCTCAACTCACACACTAATACATGCTCAACTCACACACTAACACACAGACAACTCACACACATTAACACACAGATAACTCACACCCACTAACACACAGTCAACTCACACACTCAGTTCACAAACTAACACACACTCAGTTCACACACCTTAACACACACTCAGTTCCAACACTAAAATGTACTCAGTTCACACACACTAACATACACTCAGTTCACACACACTAACACACATTCAGGTCACACACACTAACACACACTCAGTTCACACACACTAACACACATTCAGGTCACACACACTAACACACACTCAGTTCACGGGATGGAGAGAGAGAAAGATAGAGATGGAGAGAGGGGGGAAGAGAGCGAGAAATAGAGAGAGAGCAATAGATAGAGAGAGAAAAAGAGAGAGATAGTGAGAGAGAGTGAGAGAGGGGGGCAGACAGAGGTGGAGAGAGAGAGATAGTGAGAGGGAGAGAGTGAGAGAGAGAAAGAGAGAGAGGGGGATGCAGTGAGTGAGCAAGCGAGTGAGTGAGTGTGTTCACATGGGATGTGCTGTCAGTGGTGGTGGAGGGCCAGTGTGGCTCTGGGTCCGTGACTGATTTACTGAGTGGCAAATTAAGGTGCATGTTCTCCCTGCACCCTGTGATAACCTTGACTGTTCTCAGCTGCCTGCCTGCCGCACACAGACACACAGACACACACACACACACACACACACACACACACACATACACGCCCGGCTCCATTATCCTCCCACGCTGCAGTGAGCTCTCCCATATACACACACACCACACACACACACATGCTCACAGATACACATACGCACACACACATGCACAAACACACTCACACTCACACGCTCCATTATTCTCCCACACTGCAGCGTGTTCTCACCCCCCCCCCCACACACACACACACACATTCACATACATGACTGCTCACCCGACATTGACACACTGTGTACCAACTTGTCTGCTTGTCTGAGTGGAAATACACACAAACACACACACAGACGTAGCTGCCCCCTCCAGCTAATGCTGTCAACAGTGTCAAGAGCATGCTTTTCATCCTAACTTGAGCTCCTGCATTCATTCACTCAGTCTTGTTGTTTATCTCTTTTAGATGGCTTTGCATATAACATGGATGTATGGATGGATGGATGTGTATGTGTGTGTATTTGTCATGTCTGTGTGTGTGACAGCATCCACGTCGTGTTGGCTCATGCGTATGCATGTATCTGTGTGTGCTGGTGTGTTTGCGTGGAGGCGGGAGGTGGGTGAGCTGGTGGCTGGCGATATTGACTTGTTTCCTGCAGATGCACGGATCGCCGCCAGGTTTATTTGAAGTCAGCCAGGGACAGAGTGGGGATTGATACTCTGCCACTCTAATGCACGTCCCTTGTCACTCAACCAAGGAAATCATATGTGTGTGTGTGTGTGTGTGTGTGTGTGTGTGTGTGTGTGTGTGTGTTTGTGGGTTGTGTGTTTGTGTATCTATATGTGTGTGTTTTTTTCTGTTTGTGAGTTTCTGTTTGTGAGTAATTGTGCATGTGTGTGTGTGTGTGTGTGTGTGTGTGTGTGTGTGTGTGTGTGTGTGTGTGTGTGTGTGTGTGTGTGTGTGTGTGTGTGCGTGTACGCTTGTGAGTTTGTGTGTGTTTGTTCTGCTGATGATAAGCTAGGATGCCTATAGATCCATTGGCCACTGCAGTACGTAAAGCTTGTCGCATCTGTTGTCTCAGTAGAGTGGGCTTCTCAGCTCTATCCATTTCAATTAGTCGGCTGCTGTGGCCCTGGTGTAATTAAGCTCAGAGAAATGGGCTATTTTTTACATTCATCTAGTTCATAATCACACATACTATTATCGCCCTTGTTATTATCATAGCCTTCCCTGGTGTTCCAGAACAATAGCAGCGGCAGTTATTCCACTTTACATCTTTAGACTATAAAGACACACACACGTGTGCTGGCACATTAAACACTCTGGGCTATATTTTAACGGTCTGAAACGGAAGTGTCTTTGCGCAAAACGCAAGTCACTTTGTGGGCGGATCTTGGGCGCTGATGTTATTTTACCGGCGGGATATTTGACTGTTGCGCCAGGTGCAAATCTAAAATGGGGTGGTCTGAAGTAGCTACATTAATCATGGGTGTGGTTTAGGCGTAACATGCAATAAACCAATCAGGGCGTCATCTCACATTCCCTTTAACAACAGGCACACTTGTTCC
>NC_055976.1:19485221-19487721 GCF_018492685.1 Alosa sapidissima | reverse complement strand
TCTATTATTCTATATTCATATAAATCCATATCTACTGTATAAGATTTACTACAGCATCTTAAGATACTATCTACACCATTGAATAGCTTGTACAAAGGCGCCTATTTAATAGACTCATATTACATGTACATAGATTTTGAAAGTGTTTATTAGCCCAGCATAAGGCATCTTTCCCAGTGATCACTACATGCTGAGACCTTTATACACCAGATTAGCACAGTAGAAACACATCTTTACGACGTAAAGCACTATGCTAGCCACTGTAACGCCTACGCAGGAATAAATGCGTCCCTGCCTCTGTTCGCTGACCCTGCGTCCAAAGACAATATATTAATTTGTTAGAAAGTGACACTGGTCAAGGGACAGCTATACCAAAGAGGTTCATCCACTATCTTTTGCAATACTCAGAGGTGTACTCAGAAGTCCGGCTTCAGACAATAGAAGTCCTACCATGCATTGGTTCTATAGTGATTTCACGTATCAGCTCGTCTACCTGGCTGAGAAGCTGTGCCAATTAGAATCAGCTGGTTTGGTGAACGCTTGGAGCAAATATGTGGCAGAGATTTCATTTTCTGGCTTTTACACCTCTGGGCTGGCTATACTATATTATAATGCTGATAGCTGATACATGCTGCTAAGTGAGTGCAAAATGCTGCATAGATGGCCGCTAGCATCCAGGCCACTGTCTGCACTGAACCATATGGGAGAGTACAGTGCTCGGTCTCACCAGCAGGGATGGTAATGACAGGAGGCACGCACACTCAGTGGTAGGTGTGAAGACTTGTGAGACAGTAGGAACAGTGTGTGCTGGAACATTCTTTGGTTCAGTCAGCCGCCTCCTCTGAAGTGGTGATTAGGTGAGATGGTCATGGAGAGGTGGCCTGTGGATTGGGGCTATCGGGGATATCAAGATGTGTCCCAGCAGAGAGGAGATTCTCTGGACTAGACTCCACCAAAAACCACTAAGTCTGAAAGGGAGAAAGAAGCTTGTCATGGTTAATCCTTTCTAATGCTGAAGGGAAAAATGGCCTGTTTCTCACAATGCTCTGTCTCTCACTATGTTGACGGCTTTGCCTTTTGGGTAGATAAGTGTAGGCGAGTAATTATCCCACCATCTTAATTATTTATTTAGCGTTTTAACGCTGACTGGGGCTCATAAGGAAGTCCACCTCACACCATCCTGCTGCCAAGTGGTTGCCTGTTCACCCAGGGCACGACAATGCAAAACACAAACATCATGTTCATCATAAGAGTCCCACAGCTGTACAAGTGTACAGACTAGCACAAATGCGTTGAGTTGTTTCATGTAACACTGACATTTAAGGAAGATGACTCACATATGCTGTCACCACCATTGGTGCACACCACTGTTTTTACACGGACTGTGAACTAGATGAGATGCACATCCTTATTGTCTTGACAAGAGAACCATGGGGAGAGAGAAAACAAGAGAGAGAGAGAGAGAGAGTTAAACAAAAGGAGTCACTTCATCAGTGAAGCACACAAAAAAGTCAAACACACACACACACACACACACACACACACACACGTACACATTGCCTCATAGCCACACACACACACACACTTACATGCACTCCCATCCACACCATCACATACACACACACACACACACACTGCCGTTGCAGTAATGTATGATGCATGATGTTTTGTTTTCTTTCTTTACACACTACTACGTACATATATGCTTTGGCCATACAAATTGTATTTTTTGGGGAAGAAAGGGACAAAGAGAGAGTGTCTGTCTGTGTGTGAGAGGAAGTGTGTGTGTGTGTGTGTGTGTGTGTGTGTGTGTGTGTGTGTGTGTGTGTGTGTGTGTGTGTGTGTGTGTGTGTGTGTTTGTGTGTGTGTGTGTGTGTGTGTGTGTGTGTGAGAAGTTTTCTTCTCTCCAGACGGCTCTGTTGCAGCTGGAGGCTGGGCACTGTGGGGTGTGATAGCATCGATGGCTATGCTGCATTCAGGGCTATTGACAAAGAGGCCAGATTAGGAGATCATAACGGCACTGGACACATCCTGCCCATCCAGTGATTAGAAAAGAAAGCTGGTGCCAAGTAGCCCCCACTGCTCATCACACTTAGCGTCAGTCCAAGCCTATCTGGATCTATCAACCCCTCTTCTGTCCTCTCCTCCTCTATCCTCTCCTATCATCCTCTCATCTCTCCTCTCTTTTCCTCTTCTCCTCTATCCCCTCCTCTACCCTCTCCTCTCGTCTCATCTCTCCTCTCCTCTCTTCTCCTATTGACATTTGCGCACCTCTGGGGATCCCAAGTACACGCTGCCCCACATGCAACTTTATCTCTCTCTCTCTCTCTCTCTCTCTCTCTCTCTCTCTCTCTCAATTTTCAATTCAATTCAATTCAATTTTCAAATTTTCAATTCAAATAAGCTTTATTGACATGACAAGATTGCTTGTGTTGTCAAAGCATCTCTCTCTCTCTCTCTCTCTCTCTCTCTCTCTCTCTCAATTTTCAATTCAATTCAA
>NC_055976.1:19467721-19475221 GCF_018492685.1 Alosa sapidissima | reverse complement strand
TATTTTACTTGTACTTGATTGTACATATTGTACATTTATATAGGTGTCAAACTATGTTAACTTATTTTTTCCTACCTAGGGCATTTTAGTTGTTTTTTTGGCTATATGGTAGGTTAATACTCTAAAGCTACTCTAAACGTGTGCGTTCAGGAGGGTGTTTGTGTCATGTTCTTGTTCATTTTAGCGCTTCAATCTGAGCAGAGTGGAGCAGCGTGAAGACAGCGCCACCTCAGGTGTCGGACCCGCAGTTGAAAAAAAAAAAAAAAAAGCGAGAGACGTTTGGAGCGCGTGTCCTGGGAGACTGCTCCAGTGGGGAGCCCATGGAGTGTGCTGTGCTGTACTGGGTGTAAAACAGTGTTTCTCTGTGTACTTCATCGTCTCCCACCACCGTACCACACAGGCCAGTCAAGTCCAGTGACTGATGTCTTTCAGATCGTTTGTGATCCCCGATATGGGACGGTCGCAGATGCGTTTACTAGCGTGGATGTTCTCGTGGGACTTACACGTCAGCCGTTCCCCCTACAGCTCCCGTGCGTGGAAAGTGGTGCTCCATCGCCATGGTTTCGATAGCGTGGCCCAATGAAAATGTTTGTTGCAGCGAGGCTGTCGTCTTGGCAACGCTCCCACAGGCTCCACTTCTTCTGAAAACTTTACTTCCTGCTTCAAAAACCTTTCAGAATGTCTTTGGGGGTTTTTGTTTGTTTGTTTGTTTGTTTGTTTTTTACTTTTTTGTTGTTCATTTGTTCTTTGTTTTTTGGCTACTTGCAATATCAGAAACATTTGCAAAGAAGATAAACTGTATAAGACATTAAAATGTATGTATAGATAACTGTGCGAAATAAAGACATCTGGCTTAAAGATGTCACCTGGTGTTTATTCTCATGCGCGTGTGATGCTTCTGAGGCTTATTGTAACATTTAATCTCAAGAGGTGAGTTCAAATTCCTTGAACAGAGGCGAACATTAATGATTTTGAGTAAACATTCCATTTTGATGGTTGCCATTGTTTATCTAAATTACAGAACTACTACTGCAGATGTACAGCTCAAACTGTAGTTCCTGACTCTCTTAACTTGAGCTCCATCCAATGGGGCGATCAACAGTAAAACTCAACAAACACCTTTCAATATACTCACACCACTGGATGTATCTGCATATAGGCATATAAACAACCACTATCAAGTCAATCAAGTCTAAAGCTACAGTCATAATACAGCAGTTTAAGAGTCATGTCGTCCAGATGTCCTGAGCCAAAAGCCTCTCTGTAACAGGACAGTGAGCTTTTACACTATTCAAGGGTCAAGTGCCCCTCACTGAGAACAGGTCAGATCTAGAACACTTGGGCAGAGCTTCAGAGAGAACTGAGGAGCTAAAGAACATGTGGAATACACTAGTAGAACAACACAAAAGAACGGACAGGATACAATAGGAAGACATCACAAAGGCTGTAACACAATACAGAGACATTGGCAACAAACCTGTCTAAAGCACTTCATGTGAGCTCATATGTCTGAAGCACTTCATGTGAGCACTTCATATGATCTCATATGTCTGAAGCACTTCATATGATCTCATATGTCTGAAGCACTTCATGTGATTTCATGTCTGAAGCACTTCATGTGATCTCGTATGTCTGAAGCACTTCATGTGATCTCATTTTTCTGAAGCACTTCATATGATCTCATATGCCTGAAGGTCTGCTTTTCTGTGCCCCAAGTTACAAGACGATCATTTTTGAAATCTGCATGACATAGTACCATACCATAGTAGTAAAGAACTATTAGATTTGTTATACAAGTATAGCACAGTAATACAGGTGAGCGCTAAATACAGGAGATTTTTTTTTTTTTTTGGGGGGGGGGGTGATGTTCTGTAGATACTTTTGGGTGCTTCTGCTGCCATTTAATTAAATGTGATTTTGGAGGTCACCCTCCCGGGGAAAAATGTGTGTGTTTGTGTGTGTGTTTTTGTGCCACCCAGGAAAAGCAAAGCCTCCAGAGAGTGTTATCATTTGGCCTTAACTTCCAGTTGCTTTCTCTCTCTCTCTCTCTCTCTCTCTCTCTCTCTCTCTCTCTCTCTCTCTCATACACATGCACACACACACACACATACATTACATTTCAGTGTCTGCACCACTGGCAGTGTAATCCTGGCGCAGTCCTCTGAGGTAGGAACTGTTTGCTCGACAGCCATTTGCCCCCACACACACCGCTGCCAAGGCAAGTGGAAACACCACCAGCAGCACACTGCCTCTACCCCATGCCTAAAGTAAATATATAAATAAATAAATAAATAAATAAATACATATCTAAATATATAAATAAGAGAGCGACGCTAAACTCACACACAGTTCTACAGTTCCACAACGCTCCACTGAAGGCTTTCCTAGAACTGACAGCCCAATGTTCCGCTGTGGAACTCCACAATTGTCTTTGTGACATTCTGGAACTTTGTAACGCGTCACTCAAGGCCTTGTTTGTGTGTGTGTTTGTGTGTGTGTGTGTGTGTGTGTGTGTGTGTGTGTGTGTGTGTGTGTGTGTGTGCGCGTCACAAGTAAATGGCAGGGGAGGACAGCCTAAGCCGCATATCACTGCTATGATTGCCTGCCTCGATTATGGCCTTGGCTGTCTGGCGCGGGTTTGTTATCTCAGCAGATGGCGGGATGTTGTATCTGCACAGCCTGTTTGGTGTTTACAGAGATGACACTGAGATACACCAACACCACCCCAACACACACACACACACACAGACACCCACACACACACACAGACAAACACACGCACACACAGACAGACACACTACGTCCACCCTCCCACCCGACAGCACACAGGAAGGTAGGCCCATCAATAAATAATTACAGCAGAACCAGGGAGGTGCTATCTGGGGTGGTCTGGGTCATTTAAATGAGGAATGGGGGAAAATAACTCATCACTGCCTTTTCATTTGTTAATCACGGTAAATATGGAGAAATGTGAGGTCTGTACACTGAGAATGTAAAATTCTAATTATTTAATGAAAAAAATCGTTCTCTGTTTTTCTCTCTTCCTCTATCCATATCTGTCTCTCTCTCTCTCTCTCTCTCTCTCTCTCTCTTCTCTAAGGATTGCACCTTGCATATGATTTTTACAAGGTCAGCGCCATTATATGCATTCAAGGTCATTACACACTTCCAGGGTCGTTGTTGCCTTGCCATTTGCGCTCATGTGAGGATGGATGTTGGTTTATTTAGTGGGGAATTGCTCTGATAATGCCCCTTTCCACAGACAGATGGAGCGGGGAGATAACATCAGCTGCACTTTGGGCCCATTTCTGATTTATCCAGGAAAGAGGAGGATAAGAAAAGGAAAAAAAAAAAAACACAAAAATTGGCGTCGAGGCCCAATCTTCGATCCTGTCAGCTTGTGTGGATGTCCAAATTAACCTCGCTGCTCCGGGTCCTCGTACGAGACCTCATTAGTATGCTGGAGGAGGGGTGTGGTGTGACTCTACCCATCTGGGTAAGAGTGTGTGTGTGTGTGTGTGTGTGTGTGTGTGTGTGTGTGTGTGTGTGTGTGTGTGTGTGTAGAATGTGGAGGTAAAATCACAAGAAAACGGACAGTTAATGATTGACAGAGTCCCAGTTGTCTTCTTTGCCAGTGTGTGAACATCTGTTCCTTAACGCTTTCTCCCTTCATCATCCATCAGGAACCAGACTAACAGACCAGGGCCAGATTAGAGCCAGATCAGAGCCAGACCAGAGCAAATCAGCTGTCATATGCCAGTGTGGTATCTATATGAAATACAGGATTTGCCTCTGCTTGCTTTGTCATGTTTGTTTCCATTTGTTCATGGATCTCCTTCATGCCAGTCTGCGCAGAACTATTTTTAAACACCTTTTCACACCTCCATTAATTTGAAGGATTTATTCTCCCTCTCCTCCCACTCACTGGAGTGCATTCATGAGCCTTTGTTTAAAACGATGTTTCTTAATATCTTTCTTAGAGAGTAGAGGTCAAAATAAACATCAAACAGTTCATGTTTGACAGATGAAGCTTTGGTCCGGCTGGGACAAAGCCAGAGTTGGTTGCCTTTTCATATTTCAGTCCAGGCTGGAGCAGCAAGCTGTACACTGTGTTAGACTCTCCCACCGTTTTATCTTCATATACAGTAAATGTTGATCTTTTACAGTTGTTGGATGTGCGTACCCTGCACTCTACTTTTTCTCCAGAGCAGACAGAGTCTTTAACCTGTTGAGGAGTGAATTATTTTCCTGGTTCTTTCTAGAATTCTACGCAAATTATCTAGTTTCAGTGTTCTTTAGGGGAAATCTCTGAGGGTTATTGTCGCACCATAGTGCAGAACTCTTGGTTTGCGAACATTCTAATCACATATTTGTGACCGTACTCCAGGTTAATGTCCCCATGGGACATCACTCTTCCACAGCTAAGACAGCACATATAACATGTGACACAAGACAGCATGTAACATACACATATAACATTGTAACACTGCATTCCCAACCCCACCCAATACAAGCACATCACATTAGAGCACACAAGTAGGCACATCATTGGAACACAAATCTACATAACAGAGGGGTGTGGCAGCGGCAACACTGGATCTCATAGTTTTCTTCAAAGTAGTTGTATGCACATCCCACCTCACTGAGGCCAGGTGCAGGACAAAAAAGGACTTATCGAAGAAAAGAAGAATAGTTGTCCGCACACTGCAATCTCCCAGTAGAACTAAATGTATTGAGTTAAAAACATAACACAACGTTTCGACCCAGCATGGTCTTCATCAGGCCAGGGTCATCTTCAACACTGGATCTCATCCCATTGGTCCCCAACCTGTGTGTGCGGGAACTGTTTGTTAAACTTGCACAACTAACAGGGGGATGATTGACAGACTGAGCAGAGTGTGTGAGCTGCATCCGGTCTAGAGGCTGTGTCAGGCTGTGTCAGGAACATTTGCGTCTTCCAACTTTGCATATCTTAGCATTTGCTCATTTATTTATTCATTTATTATAATTTAATTTATTCCCGTTCTGCTGAACTGTTCAGAAGCGCTTCTGAATTTCTTTACTCGAGAAAAAAAAAGCTTTATGGTGATGGAGTTTTTGGAGTTTCATTTTAAAATCTGATTCATTTATTTCAGTTTCTAGGAAGTGATCAACCTACTGCTGACAAGAGACAACTCTCTCTCTCATTCTCTTTCTCTATTTCTCTCATTCTCTTTCTCTCATTTTCTCTGTCTCTCTCTCTGTCTCATTATATATATATATATATATATATATCTCATCTTCTCTGTCTCATTATCTCTCTCATTCTCTCTCTCTTTCTCATTCTCTCTTTCATTCTCTCTCTCTCATTCTCTTTCTCTCCATCGCTGTTCTTCATCATTGTCTCTCTTTATCTTTTTCACTCCCCATCTCTCTCATTATCTCTCTCTATACCTCTCATTTCATGTTCTCTATTATATCCATTCTTTTTCATTCCCCCCTTCCCATCTCTCTCTCTCTCTCTCTCTCTCTCTCTCTCTCTCTCTCTCTCTCTCTCTCTCTCTCTCTCTCTCGCTCTCTCTCTCTCTCCCACTCTGTCTTTCTTTCCCTCCCATTAACTGGGACTAGCCTGACTAGCTGTTTTCCAAGCAGTAGTAACAACACCTCTGTTCTGGAGCCTCGGTGATCTATGTTTTATTGAGCGCTAAGAAAAGAGAAGAGGCGTGCATAAAACATGATCACACTGGAGCCTCCTCTGTGGCTCCTGGAAGCGAGCGCAGATTCATGATTCAAACATGCCATAGCACAGAAACACTGATCACAGCGCAGGAGGCCTTTCACTTTTTCTCTGGTTTGCAAAACACAAAATAAAACAAATCTCCTGCAGTGGGGCTTGTTCTGACATGCTCCTCCACAGCAGTCATCAAAGGTCAAAACCTCCTCTGAATATCCTCAGAATATCCTTCTGGCTGCCAATCAAGAGATCAAAATGGCTTCCTTGACAGTAAATTAACAGATTTTGTTGCTGAGGTCTGGTTCTGGTCCGGGTTTGGCCCGCATGTGGCTGTTCTGGGCCAGGTCCGCTCTGGCGTCGCCGTCGTCGTCCTGTTGGTTCCCCAGGAGAGGAGCTGGGTCCTGGAGCTGGGTGAGCTGAAAGTTAATGGGTCAGCGAGGCGTTCTGGTGGAGGGGATTTTCACACCTAATCAAATCCCCAGGATTCCAGCTTGGAAAGTCAAGCCAGTCATCCGACAAAGTGCCATGTGTTACAGCCCCACATTTGCAGAGGAGTGTTTGTAAAGGGAAACACTCTGTAAGTGGATGTCGTATATTCTCTGTAGGACTCAGTGAATCGAAAGAGGTCTTTACTCCCCGTGTGACCAAACGCTGAAACATCTGACCGAGTGAAGCGATTGTTTGACTACAGAACTGGAGCTACGTCGTCGTGGGTGAGCATCCATCAATATTTAATTGACAATAAACAGCATGTCACAATAGGACATTCAGCCAGGCTGAAATATGGACATGGCAATAATGTGGTGACACAGACTAACGACACAGGCTTCTAATCAGCCAAGTGATCATGATTAGCTCGTCATGGTCATATCTTGAGCCACTACTAACGGCCTCCTTATCATGCTGTTTTGAATCTTCAGAAGTAAAATTCTGAAGTATAGTCTTTATGTGTGTGTGTGTGTGTGTGTGTGTGTGTGTGTGTGTGTGTGTGTGTGTGTGTGTTCTGAAGTCTGAACTCTTGAGTTGTTTGTGCATCTCTCATTGGGGAATGAGAGTGCCTTTATTTCCGTCTCCTTATATAAGATGTTCTACTCTACAGCACTGTCAGGCTCTGTGGGAGCTTTATGGCTCCTCGGACATCGGTCAGTGCAGCACTCTCCTGTGAGAGCCCTGTGAACAGTCCTGTGTGTGTGGAGGGGGACCTCAGGCCTGTCCTAATGTGCGCTCTGTTATTAGCTGAATTAATTGCTCTTTAAAATTGCTGTTTGTTTCTGCAGAGCTTGCGTCACCAAAGTTCACTGGTGTCTTGCCTTGCCACGTTGACTCATATTTGAAATAATGCATCATTTTAAAAAAATATGAGAAATGTAGGATATTTTTCTCCCCACTCAAGTATAATGTGGGTAATGTCAACTTAATTATTTCATGTTAGCCACATAAACACACAAAGGCGGTTTGCTCGACTGGCGGTGAGGTCATGCGTCGGTTGTAAAACACGCGTTGCCATGGCAATAGCCTTTGCGGTATTATCAAAACAAAGGCGAGACAAGCGATGGCTCCCTGTCCGCTCGCTTGCTGAGAGAGAAGCGGGGAGTGCAATCAACCTCAGCCGTGCACTAACACTCGGATGAGTCAGAGTGGGACCTGTGCTCTTTAACCTCCCGCTCTAATGGGAAAATGTCTCAGAGGAGAGAGAGAGAGAGAGAGAGAGAGAGAGAGAGGGGAAGGGAGAGACAGAAACAGAGATCGAGAGAGACAGAGACAGAGATTGAGAGAGAGGGAAAATG
>NC_055976.1:19450221-19462721 GCF_018492685.1 Alosa sapidissima | reverse complement strand
ACTGCCAACCAATAATAAAAATAAAAAAAGAGCCAATGCTATCAGCCCATTTGAGGTCACTGTGATCTTCATTTCATCTAGGGCTTGATGCTAGCATAAAATAGATTCCCAATTCCTGACTAGATGCTAACGAAAGATGACATGCTATTGTAAAAATGACACATAGTCCAATTCCCTGATCATTTTACATTTGGGTCGTGCTGCATCTGCCGATATTCACATTCAGGGATTATGCAGGCTTTCATACGAACAATATTAATAGCAACATCAGTGTAATTTGAGGGGGAACAAAGCAATTAAACCTCAAAACCTCTGCTCTTTCTGCGCCTGCAGGAATGAAATGCACAATTACCAGTAAATTACACGTGGAGGGAATGGAGCGCACACATTCTCTCATTTGTGTGCCGTTTACTTTTTTTGGTGCGCGTGTAATGAGTGCACGGTGTGTCGTGAAAAGAGGTATTAATTTATCACCTCCACACAGGTCAATTAGCGCCGTGCCTTAACCAAAGGGCTGGAGTCCTAGGCTGGCAATTACAGGACAGAGCCGGAGACGGATGACCCGTTAATATGCTGACGGATGCACAGGGTGTGTGTGTGTGTGTGTGTGTGTGTGTGTGTGTGTGTGTGTGTGTGTGTGTGTGTGTGAGTAAGACATAGAGAGAGAGAGAGAGAGAGAGAGAGAGAGAGAGAGAGAGAAAGGAGACCCCAATGAAGCATTAATTAAAAAAGTCAGCCATGCATGTGCCAGGTAGGTGCCAGCAGCATGTTAATGAAGGCAATCCCACTCTCTGTTTATGGAAGTGACATCAGCGCACCGGCACCACTGCAGGAGCGGAGTCACTCTAATACATGAGCAGAACAGAGAGAGAGAGAGGGAGAGAGGGAGCCCTGAGAGAGAGAGAGAGAGAGAGAGAGAGAGAGAGAGAGAGAGAGAGAGGGAGAGAGAGTGCAGGTGGAGGGAGAGATGTAGAGAGAGAGAGAGGGGTACAGGTAGAGAGAAATTGATAGAGAGGAGAGAGAGAAAGAGAGGGAGAGAAAGGGCAGAGAGGGTGAGAGGAGGAAAGAGAGGGAGAGAGTATGTGTGTGAGAGTAAGAGAAGAGAGGGAGAGAGTATGTGTGTGAGAGTAGAGAAGAGAGGGAGAGAGTATGTGTGTGAGAGTAAGAGAAGAGAGGGAGAGAGAAAGAGAATGACCAAGAGAGGAGCAGTAAAAGGCATAGTGTGGAAGAATGTCTTTTTAATTTCAGCACAAAGTTAATGAGCATTGCAGTGATTAAAACAGGATTATTTAACGAACAAACACGCAGTACACAGAGAGAGGAATTAGATTAGTGGGAGAAGGCACTTCAATGTTTCATTTTAGCAGCAGGTTGTGTGTGTTAAATGAGAGAAAGAGAGTGTGTGTGTGTATGTGTGTGTGTGCGCGCGCATGCATAGGAATGTCATGTGCATGTACATGTGTGTGTGTATGGGATTGTCTGCTGTGTGTGTGTGTGTGTATGGAAATGTCTGTTCCGTGTGTGTGTGCATGTGTGTGTGGTGTGTGTGCGTGCGTGTGCATGTGTGCGTGCGTATGCTGGCCATCTGCATGCCTTGGCCACTCACACGGCACCCTTCTGCAGCTTTCCAGCTTTCCAAAGTATATATACTTTTTTGATCCCGTGAGGGAAATTTGGTCTCTGCATTTAATCCAATCGGTGAATTAGTGAAACACAGTGAGGTGAAGCACACACTACTCCCTGCGCAGTGAGCTGCCTGCTTCAACGGCGGCGTTCGGGGAGCAGTGAGGGGTTAGGTGCCTTGCTCAAGGGCACTTCAGCCACGGCCCACTGGTCGGGGCTCGAACCGGCAACCCTCCGGTTACAAGTCCAGAGTGCTAACCAGTGGGCCACGGCTGCCCCGAGTGTGACCCACTCTGGCCCATCCGTCTCTATTGGAGCAGGAATATAAATACCTGGCTGGCTCTCTAAGTCAGCTATGTGTCAGTGAAGGTACATGAAAAACTACTTAAGCTGCCTGCGGGCCAGGAAGAGGAAGAGGAAGTGGATCGCTGTACTGTATGTGTGTGTGTGACAGAAGATAAAATAAAAGTCCTGTGTGGCAGTGGGGTGATGGACAGGCCTTTCACAGCAGCCATAAAAGAACCAGACCTGCCACCCAGCAGCTCTGATGGCAGTCATACACAGTGACACACACACACACACACACACACACACACACGCACACCACACAGAGAGAGAGAGAGAGAGAGAGAGAGAGACACACACACACACACACACACACACACACACACTCTTATACACATGCATAGACACACATTCACATTCTCTTACAAATCCACACCATACACCTGAGTTGAATGCAACCCCCCCCCCCCCCCCCCCCCATCCAGCATTGACGTGTCAGCCCCCCTGACAGCTGGAGTCAGTGAGCTCACGGAGAGCCTCACCGTGGCAACAGAGCGGGTGTTCCGGAATCCTCTGACAGCCTCAGTTCCGGAACAGCCTCTCCTGTTTGTCAAAGATACGTGACAAGAAATCAACACAACACTTCAAAAGCATAAAAATGTGCGTCAGGTGCCGTGTCGAGGTTTGGGAGACAGGTTGGAAAAGAGAGAGAGAGAGAGAGAGAGAGAGGAGAAAAGAAATGAATAGAATAAAAAAAATGAATGAATCCATCAGGTTCTCCAGAGGCCATGTAGGCAGAACTGCGAGTCAATATTTGAATTTCCGCTCTGTCCATGGAAGGGCATGTTGCCAGACTGAGTGAGGGCTGGAATCCGGCATCGTTCAGTGCCTGTCATACCACCACCGGTGATAAAATCCATCAAAGGCCCAGTGTTTGCTCTGTCATCTCCACAGATCAGGCAGAGATGGGACTATTGCACTGCCGAGTAGCCCACCTCTCTAGTAAAGACTAAATTACCCTCAAGACACTGCTCCATCCTGGCAGAGTAGGCTAATTGTCAAGCAATTAATCTATCAGGGTGATGAATGGAATGCTCAGGCAGGCCATATCACCAGATGTCAATCAAAGCCAGTTCTTTTAATCAAAAGGCAATGTGCCGCCTTCTACTTCGTACAACCATCAAATGTACAGTAATGGTCATTCCATAACCTGGAAATGGCTCGGGTACACACCCACTCACACACACACACACACACACACACACACACACACACACACACACACTGACACACACCCAGCCCTCTGAAAATCAACTACACTAAACTGTAAATCAACCAAAGCACATAATGGCAAGTAATTGTTCGGGGACAGTCTAGATCAAGCTCTGGGATTTAACCTTGAAAAGTGAACGCCAAAGCTTCAAACAAGACCTCATTTTGTTTCCCATAAATAAATACGAATATATTTCATTCCACCAGAGCACCACCACAGAAGACCACAGATGAGTGCTGAAAGCAGCAAAGACAGGTCAGTTAGTGGAGTCTGTCGGTCCGAAGTGATGAATGGATGGAATGAATGAATGAATGAAGGCACACATTAATAAACAAACGAACAAACGAACAAATGAATGAATGAATGAATTACATAAAGGTCTTCCTGGAAGCACTGTGTATCTAATCTCCTACATCAGTGATCAATGTTTGCTCGAGGGCTTTATATGAGTCAACTTTCCTGAGGCCCAAATGACACAAGGCAGGCAGACAGACAGACAGAAACCAAAAGAGGTAGACAGCCAGTCAGAAACAGCTACTGACTGATAGACACACAGACCGACAGACAGACAAAAAAAAACAAAATCAGTAGGCAGTCAGTCAGTCAGAAACAGATACTGACAGACAGATGCCTAGACCGAGAGACAGACAGAAAGACTGACAGACAGATAGACAAGCTTGCGGACAGGTATATTGACGGACAAGTCTGACAGACAGATAGGTAGTCAATGAGGGAAAATCTAGACATTGCAAATTCATTTAATCCTGGAGCACATTAACATGCATGCTGGTGTGCAGGTGAGCGTAGTCTTTGACTACATTCAGCCTGCAGTGTTTACATTGAACATACACGCCCTGCACACACACACACACACACACACACACACACACACACACACACACACACACACACGTCTAGAGTGCCGAGGTGTTTGCCTATGTGCATTGCGGTAGGGATTTATAATTTCTGTGTTCACATTGGCAGCTCGGTGTACAGATATCCTGTCTGAGTGACTGGCACCATGCCGATCTGCGCAACAAATACATTAGCATTTCATATATGTTGTATTGACATTTATATTTCAGTGGTGTGGACTGTCCACAGAGCTACACATGCTCACTCAGGAATGCAAAAAAGGCTGTGAACGTACTGTATACATTTGCATTCAATAGAAATACATAGAATTACGTGTGGATACATTCACTGTGGTATTACATTTCTTGCATTCCATACAGAGCATTTTGTAAAACAGCTATTCGGGCTTCAAAACTTTGTGTTCTTCTTTAGAAAGACAACATTACTGAACGTTCATGAACTTTATGTTTAAACCATTGCCTCATGTTCAGGCACACATGCTATGGGCAACTCTAACAGTGTGACTCATATGGAGTATATGTGATTTTCTTTCTCATTTGAAACAAAGTTCCTTTGATCCCTCACAGCAGATAGAAACATGGTGCCAGTGATATGACTCAGATTTAATTACAACTGGTGTAAATGCTTAGATAACTGTCTGAATATGCTCTCCACTCGGCTCCGAGACTTTCAAGGGAATCTGATATTTCTTGTGTGTGCAGACAAGTTGAAACAGTCCGTATCGTAATGATCTCTGTCACTCTAGGAATCAATACAGGACTGGGGGAGGTGTTAGCCGACAGAACATGCACGTGGGCATGCACACACACACACACACACACACACACACACACACATACACACACACATATACACACACACACACACACACACACACACACACACACACACACACACACACACACACACACACACACACACATACACACACACACACACACACACACACTTGAACACAGCTCCCCTGGCTGTTGTGATGGCTGTGTATTGCGATGCGGGGTGTAATTGTGCGGTGCGTCCTCC
The DNA here is from genome assembly GCF_018492685.1 of Alosa sapidissima. Taxonomy (NCBI): domain Eukaryota; kingdom Metazoa; phylum Chordata; class Actinopteri; order Clupeiformes; family Clupeidae; genus Alosa; species Alosa sapidissima. Next base: position 19,457,641 of record NC_055976.1, on the reverse strand, counting down.
ACAGAGCAGGAGAGAGTGGGCTGCACGGGAGCACGAGGCTTCGCGTCCTCTACACCGACGCCTCGCTGAGCACCCTCACAGAACAGCACCGCAAACGCACTGGAACACTGCCAGCTGCAGCCAACGCCGCTCTCTCTCTTCTCCTCCCTCTCTCTCCCTCTCTCTCTCTCTCTCTTCTCTTTCTCTCTCAGAAGATATTTAACCCTTGCATTTGATTCATCCTTATACTGTACTGAAATATATTGTACCTCTTTATTCAATAATTGTGTGTGTGTGTGTGTGTGTGTGTGTGTGACATCTATTCTTTAATTACTCTATTATCTTTGTATCACTGATTTTCTGCCATACATTTCTGAAGAGCCTGAGGTAACGCTAACGAGCCTTTAGCAGAGGGAACATCACACTGTATCAAATCACACTCTTAATTCCTCTCCTTATTATCTTCACATCAATTATTTTCTTCCATAAATGTACAACCCAGCCTGAAGGAACACTGACAATTACAAACCCCCTTTCACTACGAAGGGACGTGCCGGAACCATCGGATTTAGATTTCTGGTCATGAAAATGCCCCAGAGCATTCTGGGGAACAGGAAGTTACGTAGGACATTGTAATTATAGTACTGTGTGGTGCTTTGTGAAATGTAGGCTATGATATAAATATCGGTAAGGCTATTTGCACCCCTGGTACAATTAGCAGTGTATGCTATTCGTACCCTGGTGTAATAAGAAGTGAATTCTATTCGTACCCCGGTGCACACAGCAATGTGTCCTATTAGTACCCCCGTCTGGTACAAATATCAATGTATGCTATTCGTACCCCGGTGCACACAGCAATGTGTCCTATTAGTACCTCGTCTGGTACAAATATCAGTGTATGCTATTTGCACCCCTGTGCATTTAATCTTTCATATTGATCACACAATGTAATAATTTCTTTTTTTTTTAAAAACAAGCAACATGTTTTTTTTGTTGTCACATAACAGAGTGTGAATAGCTCAGCTGTGTAATAGACACTCTGAATAAGGTACGCTGTTTGCATCAATGTACAGTGGATGCTATTCGTACCCTGGTGTTTATAGTACTGCATGCTATTTACACCCTGGTGCATAAACTAGCTAATTGTTGCAATCAAAACTTCCGTTTGAGAACCGATTTCTTGTTCAAATTGCGTGCCTTCTCTCCAGAGGTTGGTACACATCGCACACTCTCTCTGCTAAAACGCATCACACAGGGTTTGAACCCCAGTCTCCCGCATGCCAGCCCTTGCCTGTGACCACTGCATCTTTTTCACAAGGAATTGAGGTTTGCAGGTAAACTTATAGTTTATATGCCTGAATGTCATATTTACGAAATTTATGTTAGCTAACAAACTGACGGTTGTATGTGTTCACTGAACAAAGATTATGAAAATAAAACACAACTTTTCCATCTCAAATTTAATTTGAACAGATATTAGTGCTGAAACCGTTCAGAATTCTTCACTTTCTGCTGACGAAAAAACGAATGTCGGCCATGTTTTTTGGGCACGCGAGCAACATGTTTTTGTTGTTATGTAACAGGGTGTGAATAGCCCAGTTGTGTGGCCAAGGCTATTCGTACCAGGGGTACGACCAGGGGTACGAATAGACACTCAGTATAAATATATATTCTGTTGGTAGAAATGTTTTTATTTTACTTCTATTTTTCTTTTATTTAATTTTTTATTTTGGTTTTAGAAATAGGGTCGATTTCAGGCCCAATTCCCCACTTACTACAATCACGGGAGTTCCCTCCTAGCTACAGCCTGAACAGAACCAATTAATGGCCAAGATCCTCTATGGCAGAGGGTCTCAAAGTTTTGATTGGTGAGGGCCAATTCAGGAACCCAACATTGAACTGAGGGCCGCCAAAGGGGCGGGGGGAGACAAAAAAAACCTGGAAAATAAATCCTATTTGTAATCATTTTAATGACCAGGTTGCATCTCTACAGTTTACAGTATATTTATTGCATTAAACACATTTTAATTCATAACTGAGGCTAAACCTGGCAAAACTTGTGAAATCTGCAATGCACACACAATCCCTGGGGTTCTCTACCCTCAACAGACTAATGTGGGATATAACAGTTCTGTGTGCAGTCCATTTCAAGTACAAGCTTACCAGTATTTAGAACAAACAGTCTCAGTGTGCCTTGCTTCTTATCAGCATACTGTAGGCCTTATTCAGGGCCAATTCCAGCTACCAAAGCACCACAGGAAAACCTGACGGCCACTAAACACCACTAAACGGAGATTCATTCTTTTCAAAGCACACAGTACAGTTGTACAGTTTTAACAGTTTTACAGATGTTATCGCGGGCCGCCAGAAATGTTTCCGCGGGTCGCCATTGGCCCCCGGGCCGCACTTTGAGAACCTATGCTCTATGGTATTTAAAGATAGAATCTTAGTGGTTCACAGACGGCCTGATCGCGAATCGGAGGTATGAAAGTTGTTTGATATTTGCAACTTGATTTATAAACAATTGGGCTGCATTTTGCGTGTGGGTTGTGTTTTTTAGACTTGTCTCTAAGGTGTAGTTGTTTATTTGTCTCCCTGTTCTCTAATAAAACTGCATTGTTTTGCCCTGTTGTTGGTTCCAGTTTCTTACACCACTCCTTTCCTCCATACAAATTGAAACTACACAGAGTTTCTTTAGCTAGTTCGAAGGCACCAAACTGGGAAACACACAAGAGAAACAGAGTGGGAAAAAAGGCTGGTAACAGGCTGGATCTGGTAACACCGCCTGCATTTAGCATGTTAGCCAAACAAGTTGCCAACACACAAAGCAATCACATTACACATGCTACAGGCCTACTGTAATAACAAATGTCACAGTACAGGTAGGAATATCATCACAAATGAAAATAAAGGAATCCTTTGTCACAATCAAGACCTACCTTGCACAGACAGTGAACCAACCATGCCACTGTGGGCTGACATTACATCTAAAATATGACCTACCTTGGCGATTATTCACAAGGTTGAATCGTCTATTAATCATCTCTTTTGTCCCACAGACATGTTTTGAAAGAAAGATTATATTTATGTGTGTGATGTCACATGATTTTAAAATTGTAGAAGATTAAAAAATCCTGTTGTGTGAGCCTGGCAGTAGAGAAGCAAACTACTGTGTGTAGTGCTTTGCAAAAAGTTTGAGGTTTTTAGTTGTGCAGATCTTGGCAGCTGTTTTGCTCAGTGTAAAGTTTCTCTATATGAGAAATATTCTAGCGATAAGAAAACAAACAAAAAAACCCTGTAAAGGTGTGGTCATTGATTCTGGCAAAAATGTTGTTTATGTCTGAGCCAACTACTCAGGAAATCAAATTACCAACCAACCCGACCCCCCCCCCCCCCCCCCCCACATGCATGCTCCTGAAGTAATGGAAGCATCAGCGAAAGTTCTGCCAGGAAGACTCCAATATTATGGCACCCATTTATTCATTACTCTTGACCAATCACCAATCTACTGTACACTTGTCTTTAAAACATCTTGGTTCACATACCTGTTCTGCTGTTTTTGGGTGCCAACTTTTGACGTTCCTCTCCTCCCTCCCCAACCACCACCAGTTTGGTCCGACTGTCCAGAGGATAGGTCAGCCCCTGCTGCTGTCTCGGTCCGACAGGACCTTCAAGGGTCTCCACGTTTCTGGCCCTGGACCACGGACAGGTCTACGTCAAAGACTCTACTATATTGTCTTATTATATTTAGTAGACACTGCTGTCCAAAGTGACTTAGATTATGACAACTATATTACAAGAGATTACACTGTCCCCGGAGCAACTTGGGGTTAAGTGCGTTGCTCAAGGGCACAACGGTGGAAGTCTGGAATTGAACCCACACTTTCAGGCTACTGCACGCTAGCCCAGCTTCTTAACCACTACCACCGCCCCGATGTTGTAAATAATATTGCTATTACAGTTTTTTACATCTGTTTACACACATTTTCAAAACTCTACACACAAAACCCACAGTTGCTCACACAAAATGCAAAATGCCTCAAATCTCCATGAAAATGTCATAAACACATCTTTACTGTAAAGAAAACATTTGCCTCACATTATACACTTTTGTCATAATATAATATTTTGAATACATCATGTACACACTGTTGCTCAAAACCTAAAGCTTTTCTGTCTTTCATGGGCTTTACGTATACAGTATGTATTTCCATACAATAGTGAAAGTTACGGTATCTAAAGAGAGAGGTTGAAATACACAGTAAAATGCAAGCAATATTGAAACCAAAAATAGTGATTTTTCTGAAATAATATGCTGTTGCATATACAGTATTTTACAGTCAACAAGAAAAAAACAAAGCAAAATACAATGACCACCAGATGTACAGAGTTTTGAAAACGTTGATTTTGCCTTAAGACGGAAATGACTGACTACTATCAAATTACTTTTCCAAAGAAAAGTGTGTGTGTGTGTGTGTGTGTGTGTGTGGTGTGTGTGTGTGGGGGGGGGGGGGTGTTGTGTATGCATTCCTATAGACCCTTGCAACTACAGAAACAAACATTCCTGAGTGTTCCTAGGGCATTTCTGGAGGCACAGAAAAAATTATTGAGCTAATGGTAACTTGGGGACAAACAAAAATAGAGTAAAAAAGACAAGTTTACATACTGTAAAGTTGACTTTTTGTAGAATGTTACTGTAAGCTAAAGTCTGATTACTGTTATTTTCCTTTCATCAGCTTGGTTCTGAACATTTCAACCGGAAATCCTCTAGGAGCAGATTGAAAGGGTCTTTACCTATATAGAGAGTATATCTATTCATACTGTAGGCCTATACTAAGGCAATGATGGGATTGTGTTCAGTAAAGTAATGAGTGTTTACACATGTGAGGAGAGAGAGTGGAGCACTGGTGAATAAGTGTGGCGTTTTGAAGGGTTGTGTTTGAAAAACAAAATCAAGATTTGTGTGTGTTAGGTAGAACATTGTGTGTGGTGTTTTTGCAAAATGTGTTGTCAAAGAATTAGTGTATGGTTTTGTAGTTTTGGTGTGGGGTTATGGTGTTTGGAAGACATGTTTAGAAAATTGTGTGACAAGCAAAGATTTAGTGTATAAGCAGTTGAAAAAAACTGATTTTGTTGTAAATCCCTTTAAAGGGACACCAGGATGTTGATGTTTTTTCTCTACGAAACTCCCCCTCGCTCGGTTTGAACAGCAGCACCCTCAGCACCCCCTTTCCCGCGCCCATGCCTACTTAACAGGTCTATCCTGTGCTTTGCTAATGCTGTGTTTTGCGTCCCCAACGTCACACACACACATTCATAAGGTAGGCTACAGTCTCTGCACGAAATAGACCAGCTCGGACGGAGTTCACGACATGTTATGTTTCGTTGAAAAGAAGCTTAATAGTTTTGTGAAATTTGGAGAGGAGTGGAGCTGTTAACTAACGTTTCTAACTAAGGTGAGGTTAGCTAGTCAGTACCCGCATGGATCGCTATTTTAGTGGCCTAAGGAAAGTAATGTCTGGACAGATGGACAGGATTCTGCTGCATGCTCTTCAGACAAAGCTACAACTTCGGAGGAAACATAGTGGAAACGAGAAAGAAAATACAGTGACGATTAAATGTTAAATATGGATTTAAAGTAACGATTGACAAAAGTGGAGAGGAGGAATCACTGTTTCGTATGTTCAACGTTGAGGCCATGAAACCACGGAGACTCGCGTCATAGGAGACACACATTACAGTTTCTTGAGTAGCCTACTGTATATGCAACAGATTTGCACAGAAAGAGTGCTGTGAGGTGTGTTTTACCCTTTCCAACTATACCTCTGTGAGAGCATTTTTTCTACACTGGCATATCTAAATTTAAGGGCAAGGCTGGAACATAGACTGTATAAAATACCCCCCCCCCCCCCCACAACACACACACACACACACACACAATAGTGGTCCGTGGATTACTTGTTAGTCAGGATGGTGGTCCCTGGCACAGAACCAGTTAAAAAACCCTGCACTAGATGGATATCTAAAGGAAAAAGAGGGGAATTGTGTTTAATCTAATCTCCTATAGGTTATATGAAGGGCTGCACCTTTATTTGACATATTGGGGGTAAACACAAGGGTCCCTGCAAACCTTTCATTTTCAGGGTCTTGGGATTGTTTATTTAATAGCCCTGTGTGTGTGTGTGTGTCTGTGTGTGTGTGTGTGTGTGTGTGTGTGTCTGAGTGTGTACTATCCTAATATAAATTATTAGCGTCCACAGATCTCTGATTCTCCTTCTGTGTCGTCTGGCACATTTCGTGATTCCCATGTAAATCCTTTTCAATTACCTCAATGTGTGAAGTGTGCGATGGAAATAAATTCGCCTTGTGTGGACTAATCCTCAACTGACGTGTGTAAAATTGACCTCATGCATTTTCAGCATGAAAGGATGTTCACACACATACACACACTCACAAACACACACACACACACACACACGTACACACACACACACACACACACGTACACACACACACACACACACACATACACACACACACACACACACACATATTCTATCTCTCTTTCTCTCTCTCTCTAAAACACATACACACACACACACACACACAATTGTGTAATTTGTCTATGCATAAACGTGCATTAGTTAACAGGAGCGCCATATTGAGCTGATAATAGAATACTGCCAAGGGGAGTCATAGGACTGTATGGTCTCATCAGTGGCAGGTGACTCCACTGGAGGTTATTAAAAAAATCCCGTAATTATTTTGTTCTTTTTTTCTGTCTGAGCCAGAAGGTGCCGGGCCTGGCACGGTGTAACTTAATTGCATCAGGAGTTATGTAAATGCTTGTCAATCTGCTGTCTAGCTCTCTGAAGGAGGATTCGTCCTTTCCGCCTTCGGAGCGGGATTGACAGGCGACAGCGAGCCTCGCCCTGCTAATTAGATTAAGAAACATGGATCCGCAGAGACCTCCTGTGTGCCTGGCACACTAATAACGCTGGCCACTTTCTCTCTCCTTCTCCCTCCCTTTCTCTCTTTTTTTCTCTTTCTCTTTCTATGCCTTATTCTACCTCTCTCTCCTTTTATTTTCTTCTGTTCCTCTATCCCTCACTCTCTCTGTCTGTCACCACGCCCTCTCTCTACTCTGTCCCTTCTGAGTTTCTCTCTATTCCTCTCCTGCGTCAGTCGGTCGGTCGGTCGGTCAGTCTGTCTATGTGTATGTGATTGTCTTTTTTTCCCCATTCTCTCTGCTTGCCTCTCTGTTCTGTTTGCTAGTAATCTCCCAGACTGGGGACTGACAGTGTGTCTCGCTCTCCGCAGGAGAGTAATAATTGATGAAATGTAATGACGACGTAGAGATGTCTAATAGAAGAAGAGAAGAGGTGTGTGAGAGCCTAGTGTGTGTGTGTGTGTGTGTGTGTGTGTGTGTGTGTGTGTGTGT
>NC_055976.1:19440221-19442721 GCF_018492685.1 Alosa sapidissima | reverse complement strand
ACACACACACACACACACACACACACACACACAAAGAGAGAGAGAGAGAGGGGATGACATTAAACCCTTGGTTTGAAATTACCAAATCATCTCTGAAATGTATCAAATTAAAGTCTTGTTCAATCTCAAGCAGAAAATGCAAGGCTTGTTTTATTTGTATGTTTTGCAGTGCGACAAATTGTGTGTACTGCAGCTTGTGTGTTGTGATCTGAGGACTGTTGAACGTGGTTTTTTATGCTTAGCCAGATGAAAATGGAGAGTGTGAGGGTCACATGACAAAGACACTGGTGGGTGTTGAATTGACACTGGTGGATTGACACTGAACTGGCTCCTCTTATCCCACTCTTTCCCATACAAGACACACACATACGCACACACACACACATACGCACACAGAGACACATACACACACATAGACACTCCTCCAACCACTAGCTCCTTTGACTACACTTTCATTAAAGTATTACACTTCTGTACCCTCATCCTCTGGCAGTCTCATGATGTTTTCATAGTATCTATTGCAATGGAACTTGAATGTTAATCCTCACTTTGTGCTGTAAGTCACTTTGAATAAAAACATTTGCTAAATGAGTAAATGTAAATGTACCAAGGTTTCACTGACTAGCAGTGTGTAGTCGTCAGTGGGCTGTGTCTATTCTCCCTCTGATTGGCTTCCTGTGTTCCTGTCTGTACCATAGACTGTATAAAGTGTGTGTATGTGTTCATGTGTGTAAACAGTGTGCTCGTATCTGTGTATGTATGCAGTGACGGACTGGACGGTCTGGCATTTGGGCAGATGCCAGAAGATGCCTCTCGTGGGCCGTTTGGGCCAGCCAATCATGGGGCGGCATGCTTGTCCGGTTTGCGAGGCCTTAGTTCCACATTATCTCTCGGCCCACTATCAAGCATCAATAGTGTTATATGGCTTCAAATCAGCCATTTATCTCTAACTCCCTCTTCCTCCTACATAGTAGGAATCTGATCAGTATTTATACCAGATATGAGTCTCTATACTACAGTCATGGTGACCCTCAATATTTACATCAGTCTACATTCTTTTGTAGCCTTATTCAATCAAATCTTTATAAAGTGCATTGTTTGAAATTGAAATACAATAACAATAAATATGCCTGTATCTTTAATTTTATTACTGGTTTACAAAAGTTATATGAAGCAATGACTTCTGGGAATTTCAAAACCGAATGCGTCTACTTCCTTCAGCACGGGGAATTGTATGCCGATCTAGCATGCCTTGATCCTCGGAATTTTCCCCTTATAAAAGCTAATAAACTGCCTCCAAAATGCACTTTGAAACATAAGTGAATGTCTGCTTAAATTCAGTGAAGATGCTATGGTTGAAAATCTACAGTCGGAATTGACACACCTCACTATGCACTGGGACAGCCTGAAAAAGTCTCCTCTAAACGAGTACACAGTCAGAGCGTCGGACTTTGATGATGCCACGGAGATAGAGGAAGATACAGAAATAAACCTGGTGAGCAAGAAATGTGCTACCTGCAAGAATTGTGCAATCTGTTGCTATTTCCTTCTCCAGCAGTTAAACCTCTTTACCTGTGCCTACAACAATATATGGTTAGCATAGAAATTCCTACTAACACTGTCATGTAGCCTACTCAAGTGGCATGCGAACAGTTTTTCCACTCTTAAATTCATCAGGAATCGCCTATGGACACGATTGTCACAGGATAATTTGGAGGCCTTTATGCTGATGGCGACAGAGAAAGAGGTCCTAATGAACTTGGATGCTGATGACGTGAAAGACAGGGTTGCGGAGAAGAGCAAGCTCCTTCGCACCTTGTTAACTGCATGACGTTAATTAAGACATGTTTGTAGAGCGGCTGCTCTGATGATCTATTCTAAGCTATTCTTTTTTCATTTTCATATTTCATATTGCATTGATTTTTTTTTGGAGTTGTGCATTGATATATCCATGTTCTTGGTTCAGTCTTTATGCATATTAAAGTTAGAGTTCATCATCAATGGGGCTACAAACATGCATGTTATTTCTGTGCATGTGAAGTTATCCTATCGGTGTGTTGCGGGCACGTGCACGCACATGTGTGCACGTCCCCGTGTGGGCAGCTGGTTGGTGAAAATGCCAGGGCCAGTCCCTCACTGTGTGTATGTGTTTGTGTGTGTGTTCATGTAGGTGTTTGTATTGTATGTGTGTGTGTGTGTGTGTGTGTGTGTGTGTGTGTGTGTGTGTGTGTGTGTGTGTTTGTGTGTGTGTGTTTGTGTGTGTGTTTGCATATGCATATGTGTTCATATGTGTGTGTAGGTGTTTGTGTGTGTGTAAACAGTGTGCTCGTGTGACTCTGCTGTTGCTGTAAACATATGTGGACAGAGATCAGTGGAGTGTCTCAATGCCATCTGACAGGTGGACATGAGAAGCCTAATCTAAAAGGAAGTATGAGTGTGACCTCTGACCTTGTTGGTCACGCTCCAGAGCATACCCATGATGCTGAGCTCATCGTGCACG
>NC_055976.1:19425221-19435221 GCF_018492685.1 Alosa sapidissima | reverse complement strand
AGCACAGTCCACACAGCACACACAGAAATATGGGGTGTAGCTAATCTGTCTAGCAGGCCACTCAGTGCAGCAGAGACTGAGGGATGTTAAAGAGGCCTCTCTTTTGTGACCTCTAGGAACACTGGTCTTTTTTCAACCAAGATTGAACTCTTTAATCAGTTCAACTGAAGATTTTCTTCACCAGAGAGACTGGCCCCCCATCCTCAGCCCAGCCCAGGAGATTGATCTTTTAGGACCGAAAAATAAAGTCATGCCCCCTGTGTGGTTGATCAGGATGTCTTTAACCTCTTCACTTCTACAGTAATTTCCTGTGTATTAGCCTTATTAATACCATTAACTGCCCCCGTGTATTAACCTCATAGCTGAAATTTTTCAAAATCAATGTATTAAGCTGCGGCTAATAGTTGGGAAATGACGGTACAAAAAACAGACATTTTTACCTGAATCTTTCCATCAAAGAATGCAAAGCATTCCAAAGTCGTTCTGATGATGTCTCTATTGTGATTAAACCTGACAATAAGGGTGGTGTGTGGAGGCTATACAGGACCAGAACTTGTATTCTAAATCAACTTGGAGACCAGGAGCTTTCCTCGCCTCTTGCATGAGACCCACCAGTTATTTCAACAACATCATGAAAACAACTCTGAACACTGCTAAATCAGATAATTATGTAACTGGAGTTTGACATTTTACTCCAAGTCGACCCTGAGTACCCAGTGTTCCACTCCAAATGTGAAGGCTCTGTCCCAGAGGGCTCCATTGTGGCTGGTTGCCAATCTATAACTGAGCCGATTTCACAGTATGTGGACTGGCACAAAAAGCCTACTGTCTGGACTTTGCCCTCGTTCCTGAAAGACACTACTGACTTTTTGAATGAATTAGACAATGTTCAAGTCTCAGAGAGTGATTTTTTATACACTATGGCTGGAACATCCTGCATGACCTGGGTTTGTGAGCTCTAGAGTCCTACAGTATCTAAAGTCTAGGGAAACTATCCTGCCTCCAGCTCAGGGATGTAGTGGAGGCTAAACGCAAGTAAACACAGTTTATCCACCTCTGAAATTTCAGAAATAGAGTTTATCCATATCTTTTTTAGGTTTTTACACATCTCAAGAGAGTTTATTCACCAATTGCAACTTTTAGCTTGAGCTTTTGAGCTTACAATAACCTATTTCAAATTTGAGGACACCTTTTATCATTAGAGGGGACTGCAACGGATTCCCCCTCTCCCCCCTTCACATTATTCTAATGTTTGTATGGGCAAGTCTAAGGTAGATCTTGTGAACGCTGACAATTTGAAGTGTTATCAAATTCTCAAGTGTGGGCTCCATTTTATAGACAATGTGAGTTTCAAAACTCTGAGAAACTCTCTATTATAGTCTGTTTCTAAGAGTTAGGAGAATTTGTAACTCTGATGAAGAATTTCCAGGTCAGACTAATTTTTTTTATGATTGGTGATTCTCTAAAGGTTATGGCACCAAAAATGTATACAGGGTTAATCGCTTCTAAAGAAAAAGAAAACGATATCTATTTTCTGATGATTTGTTAATGCACCCCAGGGCTCAGCCAATTAGGTGACGTCACATGACCTGCCTGTAACCATTTATATTGTATGTTTTTCTTTTCCTGAGGCCTGTAACTGTATGAAGCATTTCCACTCATACTACCCGAGTAAACTGAGGACACTGCACTGTCAGAAAAAAATATTATTATTATTATTATTTTGAGAATACTTGAATACTTGAATACTTTTCAAGGGAGCATGAAATCCCCTTGCAAATCTTCAATGAATCAGCTTTTTTTTAAAATCTCAAACACTTAGCCTTTTGAAAACTCCAATAAGGTGGGGTAGAGAATACCATAAATCAGAAATGCCAAAAGAGTTCAAAAGTTCTAGCAAGAACAGGCAAACTTATGAGTGTGGGTGAGCAAGTAACTGGAACTGAGTTAGTATGTGGGTGCGAGAGAGAAAGCGAAATGAATGTGTGTGTGTGTGTGTGTGTGTGTGTGTGTGTGTGTGTGTGTGTGTGTGTGTGTGTTTCGGTGTGTGCATGTGTGTGTGTGTGTGTGTGTGTGTGTTCGGTGTGTGCGTGTGTGTGTGTGCCCTATGGCCTGCATTTCAGGAGTCTCTTTACATTAATGCCTTTAAGCACAACCAGCTGTTTGAAAAGTCAGCTGAAATATAATAAAACAAAATAAAATAATATTCCATGCCAGGTATCCAATCGGATCAGACAGGAAGTGTCTTCTTGGATCTTCTAATCATGTTTCATGAAATGTCATGTACTTGACAAATCCAATAGACCACATTTGAAAGTTTGTCGGCTCAATCTGATTCTAGGCTAAAAAAATGAGGTCAAACTCAGACAGTGTCTACTTGACATAAGTCAGCACCAATCAGAACACAAAGGCTGTGAGACAGAGGCTGCACGCATCATTTGGATCATAGATATATAGGCCTATACGTATACATATGTATATATATATATATATATATATATATATATATATATATATATATATATATATATATATATATATATATATGATTTTGATCTTTATGATATCATCACATACTGTAGATGTCTCGCAGAGAGTGTTTTGCAATGTTTTTAAAATGAAAAATATGCACCAAAAAACTACAAATCAGAAAGCCATTTCCTTCAACCAAATAAAATACAACTGACAAAATGATTATTTTGTATTTAAAATACATGTACAATACTGCAATACTGTGCTTCTGGTGAGCAGTGAACAACTTTCTGTGAGGCCAGTCTTTTTAAGCGTACATCATGCTCTGATGACCACAATGACTGCGATTGGCTGTGCAGCCAGCAAGCTCTGTGAGCTGTTCTAATAAACATTGTACTTCTGAGTGACCAGGGTGGTCTGAGACTAGTTCCAATAAAGCTTTGTGTTTCTGTTCTGATAAACAGTGTACTTCTGAGTGACCAGGGTGGTCTGAGAATAGTTCCAATAAAGTGTTGTGTTTCTGTTGCCGTGTTTCTGTTCCTGACCAGTGCTCTCTGTGAATAGTTCTGTCGAGAGGAGCATTGCTGTGCGGCAGACTGTTGAGCTCAGAGGAATTTCTCTGGCCCTGAGTCTCACACACTGACCAAGCGGCAATCTGTCTCTCTCTCTCTCTCTCTCTCTCTCTCTCTCTCTCTCTCTCTCTCTCTCTCTCTCTCTCTCTCAATCTCTCTCTTTCACTCCCTCTCTCTCTCTCTCTCCTCTGTCTCTCTCCCTCTCTCTCTCTCTCTTGATCTCCCTCACTCTCCTCAGAGTGAGTACGCCGTGGCGGTGAAGTCGCCGGGCACCATGCCATCCTCCTGGCCGCCCAGGAGCCCAAGCTGCCCGAGCGTCACTAAGCCCTGGCACCCTGGCACGCCGTCGATCTGGACCCGCCGCTCCGCTCCACTCCGCTCCGAGCTGGGCTGAGCCAAGGCCCGGGCCGCGGAATAGAGTCGTGATGGCACTGGTCGACTGCCAGTGACCGGTCCAAGTGACTTCGCACCACAGGGATGCACACCCTGCCACAAATAAACAGCCCGCCAATCAGAGGACTTATTCACACACTCCTCATGTCAGGAAAATACACTGACAGTGTTGATGGAAAAATACACTATACACAGTTCACTCATTACGATATACATTTTACACATGTTGGTTGCCACAAGTTTAATGTCAGGATGTCTGGACAATTATACAGTATAGATATGTGCAATTCAATTTGATGTCTAATTTAATTGCGGTCTAATTCCATTGCAGCTTCGGAATCATTTATATTGTGTCCATCATTAATAAAAAATAGGCATTAAACCTTTCTGCTCATCAAAGCAGAGGCATTTGATATGTATTTGTTAGTAATTTACAATCCATTATTATGCAATGCCTAGCATCATTAGCACGCCAACATACACATTAAGAGAATTGTTCTACTGATAAAGAGACCTAATTGACCATTTCCATGGCTTCACACTCAAAGAACTCGCTCTCATAATTTATTCAAATGGGTAGGATTGCCAAACCAGGATAAATAATGCATATTTGCAAAACCAGAAACACACACACACACACACACACACACACACACACACACTGTTATTTACCCCTTACATGAGCACACACTGCAGACGTGTGCTAGAGGCTTGTGTCTTGTATCTGTTGTGTTTTTTGTAGCTTGTTTACTTATTCATGCCCTGCTGTACCTGTGATAGCTCCTGGCCTTGGGAGACAACCCTAGCTAAACTCAAGATGATTATATAAGGGTACATGGGCGTAGGTTTTGATGGGGATGCTGGTGACTAGTCACCATCAATATTTTGAGATGACAAAATTGTTCCCACCAATACTCATTAGTGCTATTTGGACCGATTCCGACGACCAGGATTACGGTAATATAATATCGCTGTCACTTGGGGGCAGCCATGGCCTACTGGTTAGTACTTCAGGCTTGTAACCAAAGGGTTGCTGGTTCGATCCCCGACCACTAGGAAAAATGCAGGCAGGGGAAGTGCATGCCCACATCCACGGCTGAAGTGCCCTTGAGCAAGGCACCTAACCCCTGACCAGGGCCGGCCCGAGGCATAAGCGAACTAAGCGGCTGCTTGGGGCCCCCTGGCCACCAGGGGGCCCCCAATCGAGTTTCTTTTTTTTTTTACATAATAAATAACGTAAACAAGTGACATCAATGAATGAATAAATGAAACAATTAATAATTCAAAACAAGAAAATTCTGATTTCATGATAAACATGCCTGCCTACCTCTACTGTGTCTGCCAGCCTTTGAGTCACGCGCATAAACTAGACACCTCCGGTGCATAGACAATTCGTGCAGACACTACATCAAGTTAAAAAATCGGAAGAGACAGCAATGTTAAGACAAGTCACAAAAAACGACGTATCCCTCTGGTGCCGAAAACAGAAAGAAGAAAATGACAGAGGAGGAGAAAAACGAGCAAGATACAGGTATGTTTGCATGATTATTTACAGTATGTTTTGTGCTTGAGGTAGCTAGCTAGCTGTCATGATCTAATATAAGCCATCACCAGAGCTAAATCCCCGCCATCAAAAGAGAAATGTCTCCCATTAATATACATTTATCTAGGTGTATTTTAGATGTCAAGGATATTGGGATTGTTTTGGATGTTCAATCAAGCATGTTCCCTAGCCAAAGGTGGGCTTATGTTGTAAATTGAAGTTAGCTAGCTGACTGAAGTGGACATTAGCACAGTAGCTACATGAAAACGTAGCTGAAGGCAAATTTACCACAGAGGGATTGTTTCTGATTTCGCACTTGAAAGTGTTGATAGTTTATTACTGTTCTATAATATGTGACATAGTGGTAAGTCTGATAGCAACAGCAGGCTAAGCCCAGGCTCCCAGTCCCAGTCCCAACCCCAACCCACTGACTAGCGCGACTCTGGGCATCGGTAACGTTCCAGCTTCATAGGCAAAGATGGAACAGTATGCTCTGCTCGATCTTTGGAGAGAGATGGTAGTGTTTGGGAAAATATACCATGTTGGGTGGGGAGACTTCTGTGATGAAAATAGACTTTTTGATTAAGATAGTGGCAAGTGATGTAGCGGTGCTACCCTAATATTTAGGCTGCAGTAGATCACCATGTTAAGCGTTCACTATACGGCAATTATGCCTCATTTGCCAATAGAATATGAATTGTTAGATGTGGAATTGCTTGTTGATGAGTGTAAGTAATGATAGCAAAATAAACTCATTCTGCTCGATCAAATATTCACTTATGCAATATTTTAATTTTTTTCATCAAGTGTCTGCCTCCATGGCTGATGACACAGAAGGTGAGGTTTTCTTGATGGCAAATGGTTACATAGCCTGTTAATATGACATGACACATTTAACATAGTTTTTTTAATTTATTTATGTATTTATTTAATCATTGCAGATTCGTCCACTGCAGAGTTGCAGATGCCTGAAAGCCAGGAACGAAGTAGGAATAAGTATCTATTTTTTGGGACATTTTATTTTTTATTATTATTGTTTGTCTATTTTGGTTTTATTTTGTAGTTGAAGATTGCTCATTTAATGCACATTTGCGGATTTATTCTGCAAATCTGTTGAAAAACAAGTCATTAAACTGATGTACTTGTTTACAACAAATACAAATGCTGTTGTATTTTGTTATTTGTCAATTCAACTTCAGTAAACCACCCTTAGTGCTTCACTTTGAATATGAATGTTTCAAATAAATCTGTGATTTTAGTACCCTCTAAGATTAAAAGGTGACAGGGTTGGTGTAAATAACAACTATATTAAAGGTCACATTCACTGAGAAACCGTTTAATATTTGTTACTTTCGAAATACTATAGCTCACTCCAAGTTGCATATGCATGCTGCACGTGAAAATGGTCTTCTACCCCCATTGCCCGCATTAGCCAATGAAAGAAAATACAAGGAAAAACAAGCGAATCAGAAAAAGCCCTTCCCAATGACGCCGAAGGGAAACTGACTATTCATGGCCTCGCCCACCTTGGCTTGTGACCGCCTACAGGAAGACTGGAAGATTTTGCTGCTAGGGGATTGTCTCTCTGCAGCTAGTAGGAGCTAACAGCAAGTTGCCAACATGGCAGAAAAAAAATCGTGCCTGTTTTATTTCTGGCAATAACACATCAACGTTGCATGTCTTGCCTTAGAAACATGAGTTGAGGAAGAAATGGTTTGGATTTATCGTTGGAACACCACCACCGAAGTAGTGCAACATTAGTTCTGTGTTCCAATCATTTCGACCACACTCACTGCCTTAGAAAGTGGTTTTGCATCGATGTTCTGAAAACCTGGTTCTGTACCGTCATGACGATAGACCACCAGCTCACAGGCTGTAAGTACAAACAAACTTTTCCACTTAACGTCTGTTACAAAATAGCATGTTCATATTCTTCACGTTAGCATGCATGAAAAGGGTACAAGCTAGGCTTAGGCTAGCCTATATTACAGGAAGCTACACCAGGCACGTAACTGAAGTGTTCTGTTCGCGACGTGTAAAATCAGAGAATGCCTAATAGGAAGGGCTCTGGTAAAATCCATTAGAGAAATGGTCTATTTTCCCGAACGTAGCCTCTACAGGCCACTATCACGCCAGGTGTAGCTACTTCCATTGATTAGGCCTATTGGAAGCTAATTGTTGCAGTACATAACGCGAACGGAATGCTTCAGTTATGTGCCTGGTGTAGCTACACTCATAAGAAACTGACCACACTACCCAGAGATTTAGCTTGTTGAACCTATAATCTTCTAACCTAAGCGTTAAACCACAAATAATAATATTAGCAACAATATTTTATGCTCAACTAAGTACGGGTATTGTTCTAGTCTAAACAGGGAAAATCAAAAACACAATACCCCTGCACTATTAGGCTAAGTTGCTATCACTAGAGCTCAGGTATATACACTTCAGTCTAATTTATGTCTTCTTGCCATTATTACATTGACATACAATGATGTTTTGTTTGATTACTTGCTGTTTACTTAGTGTTTTGTATGTCTTCCAGAGCACATCCTCATGTCAGGCTACACAGCTTTCTAGCCTACATTAGGTCATCACGTTAGAAGCAAAGGTTTGTGATCTAACTTTTATTGTTGTGCTAGTTAGTTTCTAGAAGTCTTTTTCTAGTAGGCTAATACAGGTTCTTATGTGCTCGTCAATGTTTTGGAAAGTCAATTCATGGGTTTCTTCAGGTCACTTTCCACAGGTGTATAAAATCAAGCACCTCGATTATGAATGCAGACTGCATGATGCTTGATTAATACACCTGTGTAAATGGACCTGATGAAACCCATGAATTGCATAACAGATAGAATTGATATTACCGAATGTCTTCTTGTGGGTATGCTACTTAGTACATCATACACCTTACCACAGTCACTAAAATATTTTTGTTTCCATTGTGCCAGTACAGTTTTGTGAGATAGTGAATGTCCTGTGTACTATTAGTATCTTGTAACTTGACAGTAATACACATTTATTTACTTTAGGTACCCAAACAGAATACTTCATGAAAAGTATGAGTATTGATACAAGCACTTCAGATACACCATGGGCATGGGGGCCTGCTACCTCTACTGCCATCAAGCCTGTTCATCCAAGGCCAGCTAGAAGACCTCGGGTTGATCAAGAGGAGGAGGAGGATGAAAGCGACATCTCCACAATAACACCTGATGGCTCCACCTATGGCCCAGCGCAATTAAAGAGCAATGTAATAAAATCATCACAGCCAACGAATGTGTTTTGTGTGTTGTCCCTTCGGATCCCCAGGACAATACAAGCCGAAACAACAACTCAGACCAACTCAGACAAACTTTTCCCTAAATAATCCCAGCACCATCTTACAAAGGATCTGTAGGCCAGATGTCTGCATCGTCTGGCAAAAAGAGGACATTGTTAATTCTGTGCATAGTTTGGATGTTCTTGTTTTGTGTTTGCATTATTTTAATAGACTGCAATATTACTATTTGTCAGTGTTTCACGGACCACCTAGCAAAAAAAACAGTAGACCTACTTCAACAGTATATTACACAATAGGCCTTCTTACTGAACCACCTTGCTTATTGTCTTTGCACCTTGCTTATGGTGTCAGAGGATTCATATGATTTAAACTGGCATAGGTTACATCAGTGTTGCAGAACTGTTTGGATTTACATACAAGTTGGTTCAATATTGCAAACAACTCATCTATTATATTTTACCACATCTACTTGTGGAACACTTGAGATAGCTTGTGGACCACACTTTGAGTACCACTGCTGTATGTAAATATAATAAAGTTGTTTATAGAAAATTGACCTGTTTTGTATATTTGTTTTAGAAGTTTCATCAGTTTTTGTCCCTTTTAAGCTAAAGGTTTATCTTACCTTTCATATCTTCTGTCTCACAGAGGGCCATAGTCGTCATAGTCGAATGTTTAGTGCATTTTGAAGGGAGTACATTATGCTAAGGCAGACTGGTTCTAATCCTGGGTACAGGGTCATACAGACAACAGGGGTACTGGTGTTGCCCATTTTTCTAACCACATGAGCAATCCCCTTACGAAAAAGTAGTATAGGAATCTTATAGTATTTGGGGCAAAATATAGTAATCTTATAGGAATAATTGGGACATACTTTAGAAGTACTACTAATAACTATAATATCCTGTAACCGCTATAGTTTTTCTATAGTAGTCTTATAGTACCTATAGTATGTCCAAATACTATAGTATTGCTATAAGATTACTGTAATATTTAGTCCCAAAATACTATAAGATTCCTATAGTAGGCTACTTTTTCTGTCATACGTGACAGAAAACAACTTGAGAATTGGCTAACCTCTGCCAATGTCAGGCTATCATAGTTCTCATTACCGGAGAAGTCTTGCAGCACACATTCTCTGCTTCTGTAGGCATTCTGGTACAATTCCAGCAAAATATAGCTAGGTAGGCGTGTTTGCATTTAGATCTATATATATATTGGGCTATGACCAAGTGGTCTTTCAATGATAGTATCATGGAATTCAAACCATAACTATCTAGCTATTCCGATAGCATTAGCAGGCTAGGTCAGTGGCTGAACTGCATTTAGGGTGCTTACCTGTGTTGTGAAGTAAAATATCTACTAGGAAGATTGCAAAGACTTTTGACTGTGTAAAGAAATAGGTCTTTATTTTAAAACGTTTCCAACTGTTTATTACTTGAAAGCAAGATGACGATTGTCACAAACGTTTACCTCTTTTAGGAGAAATTTTAAGCTGACAGGCAATTGTTACCATTCTATTAAACCAACGTTCACCAACAAACGATCAGGAAGCGGTTCTTCTTCCTACTCGAACACTAGGATCAAACACATGAAGTTGTATCTCCGAAGACATTTTGTGCAACAGTTTTGACTCGAGTTTTAGCCAGGTTTTAGCACTGTAAAGTTGAATATGGAGCATAGCACAGGCAGAATCGGATGAGGACGCACTGGAGGAAGCGTCACAGTACTGTTAGCCAA
>NC_055976.1:19417721-19420221 GCF_018492685.1 Alosa sapidissima | reverse complement strand
AGTCCACCTCACCGAGATCAATGAATTCTTAGTTTACCCACCTCTTTTTTTACCACTGCATCCCTGCTTATAACTTTATAAGGGCCTGACAACAACAAACACTTTCTAGTGTTAATTTCGTCAGACGAGACGAGAGGAAATATGTTCGTCAACGACCTTTTTTTTCATGACTAAGACAAGACGATGACGAGACGTCAGTAATGTCCTGAAACACTGACTAAGACTATCTTAAGATGCATTATTGTTGACGAAAAAAGACGAGACTAAAATGTTTTGCATGAAATAAAAACTAAGATAAAATCTCCCTTCATGTTCGTCTACAAAATGAGAAGACAGAATATCTAGCTGTTACGTTTTCAAAATATTCCGAATGAGTTCATACGCAACAGCTTTCCTGTAGGCTAGTCTACGTGCTGCTGCTGCAACCCTGTGGCTGCAACACGAAACTACATGGAACAAGAACACTGGAGATTTCTGCCAGAGTTAGCAAGCTAACTACCTAAGCTTTATGCCACTGCTACATACCCAGAAGTTGACGCTTCTCTCATACAAATTAACATCCCCCAGAATGTCCATACGAAAATGTTCAGCATGTAATGTCAACTATTCATCTAGTTAGACTGATGATGCAAAGTTTGCTAGCAAGTAAGCTAATATAGAAAGTTCGCTAGCAAGTTAGCTATGGCTAAGATGGAGAGTCTGTTTGGGGAATGTGTTGTGTTTGGGCGCATATCGCCATCTAGCGAGGCGGAGTAAAACATTAATACATTGGCCTACGACAGTGTTTCTCAAACTATTTCAGTTTCAGGACCACTTAACTAACCCTAGCTAAAAAAAAAAAACCTACTAACTAACCTACTTCAACAGTAGCCTATAATTAGTCTATAGGCCTACTCACTGAACCACCTTGCTTATTGTCTTTGCACTGCTTATTGTGTCAGAGGATTCATTCTGTATGATTTAAACTGGCATATCTTACATAGACAGTGTTGCAGAACTGTTTGGATTTAACTACAAGTTATTTGGCAAACAACTCATCTATATTATATTTTACCACGTCTGCTCGCGGACCACTTGGTGATCCCCGGACCACACTTTGAGAAACACTGGTCTACGAATATGACAGTGGTCCAGTCAAATCTTTTACTGTCTATGGTCAAATCCCAGCCGAGCTATAACTGTAGCTCGACTTACCTGTGCATGTAAACATACGGACTGACAAAAAATCAGAATGAGTAATTATAACAGACGAGTAGCCCTGTGGACACACAATATTGTTGGAAAATTGAGATGTGTGAAACACTATTTGACTCAAATGGTAATCAGAAATAATTTGTTTTAAAAAAAAAAGACTAAAATGTGTTGACTAAAACTGACTAAGACTAAGATACCTTTAGTTTTCTTTTGACTAAAACTAGACTAAAATGACGAGACTTTTAGTCGACTAAAACTTGACTAACAAAAATGATATTTGAATGACTAAATATGACAAAGACTAAAAAGGACATTTCGTCACAAGACTAAGACTATGACTAAATTAAAAATAGGTGACAAAATTAACACTAACACTTTCTTAACTTTTTATAACAAAAACTTTCTTAACTTTCTTATAACAAACACTTTATTAACTTTTATAACAAACACTTTCTTAACTTTATACATGTATTCATTGTTCTGTTTGTTCACATATACAATAGATGTATTTAATCTATTTATTAGTATAAATACATACACATATTGTGGCGAGCTGGCCCTGAAGAAAGGAGTTGGACACAAAGATTAAGGATACAGACGAATCTCACCTCCCACGTGTTACATGAGATGTTGTTTATTGACTTTAGAACACAAGCCAAAAGAATGTTTACCAGAGAGACAGAATGATTCTCAAACTCAAACAGTGCATATACTTATGGTATACACATTAGCACAGGCAGTAGGGCTAAAGTTACCTATAATAGCACAGCACACAGCAGGGACGGATTAAACAAATATGGGCCCCTGTGCACAATATCAAAAAAGGCCCCCCCTCCCCCTGACCGCGACGCACGCGGGCGCGTTTGCGCATGCGCGTGCAAGTGACGTGCGAGTGCAGCCAGCGCTTCTCTCTTTGCTGTCGCTGTGCAGGCTGGTGCACAATTTCACACAATGATAATGTAGTACATTATGTCATATATTATAACTCAGGCCCACACAGAAATGAATTCCAGCAGCTGTTTTTATTATTAGTCTGTAGCCTAATCTCCCTTTGCTGGCCAAACAGTCTACAGCAACATTTTTCACTAAATGGACCGGACAACAGTTGTCATATTTCTGAGAGACCAGTAGCAGGGACGTAGCCTATTTTGTGAGAGGTGGTGCTGATCATATTACGGGGGGTTCGGTGGTGTCTCCCCCGGGAAAATTTCGAAATTCTGGCTGTTAAATACACCCTTTTAACACAGTTTGGAAGGGGCATACAAACTTTAACAGAGCAAGCAGGGCCCGTTTTCTGTCTGACTCA
>NC_055976.1:19402721-19405221 GCF_018492685.1 Alosa sapidissima | reverse complement strand
AGCTGGTCAACAAGAGACAGTAAAGGTGAGTTCAGCTGGTCAACAGGAGACAGTAAAGGTGAGTTCTGGAGACAGGTAAAGGTGAGTTCAGCTGGTCAACAGGAGACAGCAAAGGTGAGTTCAGCTGGTCAATAGGAGACAGGTAATGGTGAGTTCAGCTGGTCAACAGGAGACAGGTAACGGTGAGTTCAGCCGGTCCCTTGGTCAGCAAAGTGTCTCATGTGTGTGACTGGCAGGTCTTTCAGCGAGCTCTGCATCCCAATCGCCAACAGTTATTTTTGTTCTCTGCAGTAGTCTGCTTGTTTGGCACCAGGGCGCCGTGTTTTGGCAGAGTCTGTGTTGATACGCGTGGAGGGGGAGGTGGGAGCTGCCGGGTCGTTGGCGAGACAAAATGAAATTGATAAGCATCACCTCATCCGGAGGCCACGGGGGGAATTTGTCCTCCAGGAGTGTGTGTTCCTGTCCGCCTCGCAAAAATTGACCATTTATATTCTGATCGCAGTCGGAGAGATGTGTGACTGTTTGCTCTGCACTCTGGCAGCAGGGAAAGATGCAAAGAGGAGGCAGAGAGAGAGAGGGTGAGAGAGAGAGAGAGGGTGAGAGAGATGAAGAGGAGACACAGAAGGAAGGATGAAACGAATGTATCGGCAGTGAAAAAAAGAGCCAGATAGAGGTGATATGAGAATATGACAAAAATTCAGACAAGCTTAGCCGTTTCTTTAGCATTCAGAAAAGCCTCCCTTCTGCGTATGTGTGGAACACATATCCCCTAAGGTGCCATTCCCTTTAAAGGGCTGCACATTTCTCTGTCATCCAATTATATTTCAAAGTGTCGATGCTGAACTCCCCCAGCCTCTCGTCACGTAGACTCATGTCAGACATTCTACAGTGCAGGTGTGTTGCCTGTGTTCACAGGCATGCCAAATCTGCTAACTAAAAGGACTGCTAGCAAATCTGACAATATATTTTAAAAAAATTTATGTTCCAGTGGGATTGCGCATTGTGGATGCACGTTCAGTGTCAAATCAGTGCCTCCAATTCCCATCAGCAGTAAGTAGGCTGTGCGCATTGTGACGTGTCGTCAGTGTTATCTGGTGCCTGTTGACTCCTACACGTTTGTAAACAGGTCTGAGAGTCCCCTGCTGATCCCCGTCTCTGATTAGCACAATAGAACAGCGTGCTGTGGTTCTCATATTCTCCTCTGTCTCGCCACGTCTCTCAGCAGCACCACGGCAGCAGAATCTGCTCATAAACAGGAGTTGTAATATGAAAGAGCAAAGTCCCGGGGGAGGAGTGAGTGAGCAGAGATACAGAGAGGGAGAAAGATCGAGCAAGAGAGAGAGAGAGAGAGGGAGAGATACAGAGAGGGAGAGAGGGGGAGATACAAAGAGGGAGAGAGAGAGGGAGAGAGAGGGAGAGAGGAAGAGAGAGGGAGGGAGAGACAGGGAGGGATACAGAGAGGGAGAGAGAGTGAGCTGAGATAGAGATAGAGTGAGAGAAAGGGAGAGGTAGAGAGAGAGAGAGAGAGAGATGGAAGATTAAAAGCGCATTTCCTCCTGTTTACAGAGATGATTGGAGCGGGTGCCATCCAGTCCTATTACCATTCAAGCGCCGCCTTCTGGTTTCTGATCTCACACAGCTCCCGAGGGTCACACTTAAAACCAGGATGCTGCCGCTCAAATTAGGCATCGCGGGAATCACCTCAACCCACCCCCGGCCCCCACCCCAACACACACACACACACACACGCACACACACACACACACACACACACACACACACACACACACACACACACACACACACACACACACACACACACACACACACACACACCACACACACAGTTCATGAAAGATGAACCACTGAGGAGCGCTAGAAGAGAAGGAATTAGAGAATCTCTGGCGTCATCTCCGCTGCCTCCTTTCCCAGAAACGTCTAGAAAGCAACTTGATCATCTTCCCAGAAAGCCCCTAATGCCAATGCAGAGTGTCTGTCACATCATGACGCTGCAGTTTTGGAGAGCTTTGCCCTCAGCCTTGTGTTGTTGTGTGTGTCTCTGTGTTGTGTATCTCTCTGTGTTGTGTGTACATTTGTGTTTGTTTGTTTGTTTGTTTGCTTGCTTGTGTGTGTGTGTGTGTGTGTGTGTGTGTGTGTGTGTGTGTGTGTGTGTGTGCGTGTGTGTGTGTGTGTGTGTGTGTGTGTGTGTGTGTGTGTGTGTAATCATTGTCATACTATCTCCAGGGGTTTCTACAGTATGTGATAATGCTCTTAGTAACAACCATAATGATAAACCAGAAAAACAATGTATGAATGAAATGTATGAATGGGTGTAATGAACTCATGCCAGACCAGGAGCAGACCAGAGCCAGGTGACTCCTATTCATAGCAGAGTCTGCTGTCTGGGCCTCTTGTCTCTCACTACTATGACAGTCAGCTGAGGACCATGGCCAATACACACACACACACACACACACACACACACACACGCCCTAGGGCC
>NC_055976.1:19387721-19397721 GCF_018492685.1 Alosa sapidissima | reverse complement strand
CCAACTCTTCCAAAATCCAACTCTTCTCTCACTCTTCACCACAGAGAGCATGTGCAGCCCTTTGTATGTCCAGACAGAAATCAGAACCCACCTGAAATCATTACCTGAAGTGGCTACAGACAAAAAACACACGGCTGTCCAGTCGATACTTCCCATTGACGCCACGCGGCAACTAATATGTCAGCCTGTGAAGTGGTGAAATCTTTTGGTGTTTCTACGGTGACGATGACGCAAAGACTGTGCAGACACTTTAGACGCAGTTCACTAGCAGAGAGACTATTTTGTTTTATGTGTGAATAAAAGGCTGACTGTGTGAGATGTAAGTCTGTGAGGGGAGTAATCATTTTAGCTGACCTGAACTATTGACTGACATGTTCATTCTGTCGGCCGGGCGATGGAAGTCTGGCAATGTCCTGTCACTGAGACTGACTGCATCAATACCTGAGTGTGTGTGCATTTAACATGCATTGATTCTGACCTCTACCCATATCACACACACACACACACACACACATACCCGAACACGCCATACACACACATACTCACATTCTCTCTCTCTCTCTCTCTCTCTCTCTCTCTCTCTCACTCTCTCACACACACACACACACACACACACACACACACACACACACACACACATACATACATACATACATTACCTACACACACATCCACAATCACCCTAATCAATAATACACACAAAACATGCCTCAGTAGACTAGCTAAGCGAAATGAAGCCAAATAACTTGGGTGTAATTTTCACCTGTCTTTTCAACATCAAAAGGTGAGCGCTGCTTTGATTTCCAACACAGAATCCAATTAATTATCCTTGAAGCCCTACATGCACCCTCCCTCCCAATGCAAAGCTTCCTGCTCGGTAGCAGATATGAAAAATGAATATGCCCTGTGTGCATAATTGGCTGCTGTTTTGGCTGGCGGGTCAAGGTGTAAGGTTAAGGGCTAGGTTTGTGTAATAATGATCTCCCATTACCAAGCAAAGCAGAGAGGCAGTGGTGCAGAGAGAGAGAGAGAGAGAGAGAGAGAGAGAGAGAGAGAGATATTAAGAGCGAGAGTGGGGGAGATGAGTGAGTGGAAACAGGGAGAGGACCAGTGAGTGGAGATGGATACAGGTGTCAGGGATTGGACCTTTCGCCTTCTCTTGAGAAACGGGGTCAAAGGTGAATGTGATTAAGTGTGATGGTGGCATGGCCTTTCCCTGGAGGAGTGTCTAACTAGCCCAGTGACCAAGCCTCAGAGAAGGAATTCAGGGTGACAAACCTAC
This sequence comes from Alosa sapidissima, assembly GCF_018492685.1. NCBI lineage: Eukaryota > Metazoa > Chordata > Actinopteri > Clupeiformes > Clupeidae > Alosa > Alosa sapidissima. The sequence goes on along the minus strand of NC_055976.1, from coordinate 19,396,439 downwards.
TGAGTCGGCAGCTACAGCTCCTAAATGACAAACAGTCAATGATAGCTTCAGCGAAAGTTCTACTAGGAAGACTCGTAGTGTAGCCTTTACTCATCCCATGCTTACACGGAGCCAATCTTAGCTGCCTGCTTTCGGGAAAGCCCCGCAATCCGATCATTCACTCATTCAATCAGCGCTAGCTTATAGGAATTCAGTGGGCTCTTTAAATATGTACCACCTAACACTGCTTCTGCTTCTCAGTACGCTGACTTTGACGTCCCCTCCACCTCCCCTCCAGCCACCTCTGCCAGCAGTCCACGTCAATCGGGCATGGTCTGCCTACCACAGCATCACCTTTCAGCCACCGCCACCAGTTGGTCCCCGTCTCGTCGTGGGGGGTAGGCTCCCCGCCCCTGCCTTCATCCATCGGCAGGAGACGAGATCCGCTCATCGCTGGACGGATTCCGAGACGGGGCCTACGCCAAAGACCGTTACCTATTCAGGACTCTTTATCATGCTTGTATCCAAGCCGTTCCTTTACTAATTAAATTGTTAACTGATTCTATTCTGTCTACTGAGTCTTTCTGGTAGAACAGTAGAGAAGTGTACTGGCATCAGAGCTCACAGCCTCTGCCCTCTGAGATTTGTAAGCAACACAGCCAGCAGCTATGGCTTTCAGTATAAAGTGTAATGTCCGCTAAAGTAACCGCTAAAGTAACCAATTCTGAAGTGCTATCTTGAATTTCCCCTTGGAGATCAATAAAGTATTTATCTATCTATCTATCTATCTATCTATCTATCTATGGTCTAAGGTGTCTGAAGAATGTTGTGACATATTGTTTCACCTGACCAAAACTCATTTATACAAAGTAAAAGCTTTTGTTCAGTCAAGAGAACAATTTAACTGTTCAACTGTTCATCCATTTGCCCAGTCAAAGTTCCCAGAGGTTTCACTAGGCTTTGAGAAGGCCTTTACTGTAATCAGGCTGAGTGGGAGTTCCTTATTCATTCCTCAAAAATGAGTTAAAAATAAGACAAATTGCTTGAATCAAATAGCTTTCATTCCATGACCTTGCTGCTGTAGTCTCTAATGACACACTGTGTAGTTACTTACCTCTTAGAAGTGAAAAAAATATACCTTGTGGAGCGGTTAAGCTCACATAATGAGAAGTATTGTGCATTGTATGACTAATGCATGACATTTTTTTCAGTGTTTCGACATACCTTGAAGTTTATTTTTAAATGTGGAGGCAGTTCAGATCTGACATCTGGGACTAGATATTTTCTGTATACACATCTTGGAGGAGTAAAATATTTTTACAAATCATTCCAGAATTCTACTGTGAAGATCTAGAAATTCTTACAGTACATGTCTCAATAGCCCTGACTATTGTGCCTCTAGTGAAAGACGTTGAATGTACACATGGGGCATGTTTAAGGAGTTGCTTATTGCAGACAATCTTTGACTCAGCTCGGTCACTCACATGTATCTAAGTATCCTGAATCAATTTGGGGGGAAAATGGGGTGCAAGTTAAACACACAGAGAAGCTAACTTTCCCTCCTAAATTCAGAAGATTCTGAAGCAGACCTAGCCTTTTCCCCTTTACAGTAAAACGGCAGGTTTAGACACATGGGTATCAAGGCCACTCACTCTCTACTTTTACAAAAGACGAAACCCCTTATTTTCCTGCTCTTATAAGGTTAAACAGGATGTGAATCTCTGGACCTTTTGACCAATATCATTAGTAGGGTCCACCAACCTAATTAAAATTATAGTGTTGCCAAAGTCTTTATATATTTTCCCAAAACTTCTCTATCCTAATTAAAACATGTATTTCTAAAACACTGGATAAAAGTATTGTTACATAATATCTAATCTCATCAGATCAGCAACTGCCATATTCAAAGACCAAAGTGCTCTGGAGGTCAGACTTACCTAATTTCCACTTTTATTACTGGGCATCCAGAAGATAATGCACTGGTCTGAATACACACCAAGTGCAAGAGAGGCGGACTGGGTGCCACTGCACTGATCTTCATGCCAATACACACTGGGCTCGGCTAGTCTGTGTAGCACTTAACCCCAAGTTGCTCCAGGGACAATGCAATCCCTGGTAATATACTGTAGTTGACATATGTAAGTCACTTTGGACTAAAAGTGTTTGCTACTGTAAATGCCTACATGTAAGTACAAATGTAATCACTCAATAAGAATATGGACTCAGTTTAGAAGATATTTTGGGGGAAGGAACTTCTATCTTCTCCCCCATCAAGTCAAACAATGTGTTCATTCCATCCTGTGCAGACACTTACTAATGGTCTGATGAAGGGATTAAAGCCATCCATCAATTTATTTCGCTGGGGCTTTGTGCAAAAGACATTTAATTAATTTCCAGATAAGTCCATGAAATCAAATCAACCGTATTCTTCATTCAGACCATAAGGCACTGATATCCCAGATGTATTTGGTCATTAGGAATAATGACAACCCACACTCAACCCAACTGACCAACGGGGCTGCATCTCAGATTTAGTACACACATTGTCAATGTCTGCTAAATATCTGAAAGTGCTAGACAGAGTTTATAGGACGAAGGCTAGATTATCCAAATATTGACCTATTATACCCTCGATGAAGAGGCCAGCCACTATACAGTACGCCTTCTGGACAGATATCTTTACAGCTCTCAGTGAGATGCTGAGGATGTCTCTTACCATGCCCATGCTCTCTTCAGCTCAAACCTGTGCAGTCACTACACTCCTTGAAAGATGTCGGAGTTACATACTCCTCCATCCCTTTCCCACTGGGTCACAGATGACATTCATTCATTACAGCCAGAACAGGATTGGAAAGGCCAAACAAAACTGTTTTATTGGCAAAGCACTCCATTCTCTATACCTTGCCCCACTCACATTCCAAGACACACTGTAACAGTTCCCAAGCAGGGGTCTGTATTTTGTCTTAGGCCTCTGCTACACAACACCGAATCAGTTTCGATACGGGGTTCCAGGATCAAATCCGATCTGCGTCCACAAACACTGTAACCTATCCGTTTGGGAAGCCTTAAAAATAATAAGGCAGCCTAAAAAAATAATGACAAACGCATAGTTAATAAGTATGGATGCAAGGGAATAAATAAGCATCAAATAAAATCTGAAAACTGGGGGGAAATGGGATGTTTGCCAAGTTTAGGCTACTGCCTGGGTGCAAAAGACAGCATGCTACTTCATAGTAATTAACATTATAATGGCAGGTATTTGTCGACGAATGACAAACGAACACTGATATCTATCCATCAAGCTTCTAGTATCTATCTATCTATCTATCTATCTATCTATCTATCTATCTATCTATCTATCTCTATATTACTATTATTATGTGAAAAGTATTGTCACAATTATTTTGCATTTTCTATATTGTCAGCTTCTTAATAAGAGCCAAGTTCTACTGAAGTTCTTTGATGTACAGTATAATTATGACTCCATGTATGGCTATAGTATGATTATGTATGGCTTTAGTACGATTATGTACGGCTTTAGTATGATTATGTATGGCTATGATTATGTATGGCTTTAGTATGATCATGTATGGCTATGATTATGCATGGCTATGATTATGTATGGCTTTAGTATGATTATGTATATGGAATATTTGCCATGGGGGCTGCCAGCCAGTGTTAATGTCTCTGTTCTGCTGGCCTTGGGTCGTGGCTGGGGTTATAGAGGTGAGACTTATCAGATGCAGTCTCCTCAGGGATACACTCCAACCGACTTTAAATAGCTGCACCTGAGCTGGACCTCAAGACAGGCTCTAAGGCAGATTACGCAAGGCACACACACACACACACACACACACACACACACACACACACACACACACACACACACACACACACACACACACTCTCCTCTTCACATTGCATTGTCCCTGTCCTCATTGGCACCTATGTTGTTTATCACCCCTCCAACCCCCTGATCTCCCCTGTCACTCGCTATCACTCAGGTCAGGCACCAGCAGGCCTACCCATAAATAGCAAACACAAACACAAACAAACAAACAAGCACAAACAAACAAACAAGCACAAACCCTTTTATCATGCATTCAGCTGGACACTCTACACGCTGGCAAACACTATTCACTCTATCTTTCTTTACCTCTCTCTGACTGCCTGTCTTCTCCCTCTCTCTCTCTCTCTCTCTCTCTCTCTCTCTCTCTCTCTCTCTCTCTCTCTCTTTCTCTCTCTCTCTGTGAAAACTCGGATGTCTCTATTCTTGGCTTAAAGTGAGCTAGAGGAAAGTAGGTCTCTGTGTGGTGTCCAAATCAGTGTAGTTTGCGTTCCTCATAGACATCTGAGGACACGGGCCAAGCGTTCACCAGAACTCATCTCTCTCTCTCTCTCTCTCTCTCTCTCTCTCTCTCTCTCGCCCCCTCCCCGCGCTGCCTTTTAAATGATTGCACAGTGGCGGCTGGAGCCAATTGATTAATTGCGGAAGGGAAAAATTCCCGACTGCCAGCGTTTATTCTTGGGGGCCATATCCCTTAAATTAAACAAATGATGCTCCGCCAGCACGCGGCGAGCCGCGAGGGAGAGGGAGAGAGAGGGAGAGAGGAAGAGAGAGGGAGAGAGAGGGAGAGGGGGGAGACAGAGAGACGAGGCGCAATGGAATTAATTAAATGTGTAATTCCAATCATTTATCGGTCCCCTCGACAGTGTGACGGGCAGGAGGCGACAGCAAAAGTCACAGGGATGAACGCGTCACAGCTGTTACAAAGGTCACACACACACACACACACACACACACTCCCCCCTCCCCAGCTACAGCACACACAGACACATACACACACACACACACACTCCCCCCTCCCCAACTACAGCACACACACACACACACACACACACACACACACACACACACACACACACACACACATTCCCTGTCCCCAGCTAGACAAATGACTCTGTTTCTGTGTGCAAAAAGCACACACTGGATGAAGTTATCGATGTCACATACACACACACACACACACACACACACACACACACACACAAGCCAGTGGCATTCAGTCTGGGCCTTAACCATGAACTCCACAATCGCTATATGCACAGTTTAACAACAGAGACTGTGTGCTGCGAACGTGCGCTCTTGAACCTGTTGAAGAGTGAATTATTTTCCTGGTTCCTTCTAGAATTCTAGCAAACAATCTACAGTTTCAAAGTTCTTTATACAGTCTATCGGGAAAATCTCTGAGGGTAATTGTCACATCATAGTGCAAAACTCGGTTCGCAAACATGTACAGTACTTAGTAATTTTTATCAGCCACAGATGAGGCACAGTGAGAGGGCTTTTGGCAAGGTTGTGCATGCATGTGTGTGTGCTCCACATTTCTGTGTGTCCCCCTTCTGTGCGAATATGCTTGCATGTTGCCATGTTTCTGTGTGTGTGCATATGTGATTGTGTATGCATGTATTATGTAGCTATACAGTTGTGTGCATGTATTGTATGTCTATATGTATATCTGTATATGTGTAGATTTTTGTTCAAGTGTATATGTGCGTGGATGATGGGGGCTGACAGTGGCTAATAGCCAGTCTTCACTGATAATGTTTGGACAGATCTGTGTGTGTTGACATCTTTGCTCCTTGTGAAAATGAGACCTGCTGGGTGACAGTGCCTGGCTCTCTGTGTGTGTGTGTGTGTCCTCCGTTCGTCTAAAAGCGCTCAGCCACACGGTGTTACTCCCGTGGACCCAAAACACTGTTTTACATCCCCATGGGTCGTTTCTCATCCCTTTGATTACACATCAGTGTGGGCCGGCAGCCTTCTGTGCTGTGACACAAGGCAGAATCGATAGTGCCCTTATGTGTGTGTGTGTGTGTGTGATGTTGTGTGTGTGGTGGGTGGGCAAAGTCAGTGGTTGTGCCCCCTAGTGATTTACGGTGAGCGCTGAGTTTGTGGCTGTGCTATCTGATTAGTGCGATCCTGCTGACCTATAGACTGCAGTAATGACTCTGCCTCCCTGGGGTGTTTGGCCAATCATCCCACACCGTTCCAGCAGAATCAGGTGAGTGACAGTGACGGCAGCCTATCTCTGACAGGAATCATCAGAGGACCCTTCCCAGAGCAGAGGCCATATTCATTGGGGAGATTGCACTGTAGAGGACAAATACTCAGGACTCTCTCTCTCTCTCTCTCTCTCTTTCTCTCTCTCTCTCCTTCATGGTCTTTATCTGCCCCCCCTCTTCCTCTGTCACTCCATCTCTACACTTCTCTCTCTTTCTCTCTCTCTCTCTCTCTCCCTCTCTCTCTCTCTCTCTCTCCTTCATGGTCTTTATCTGACCCCCCTCTTCCTCTGTCACTCCATCTTTACACTTCTCTCTCTCTCTCTCTCTCTCTCTCTTTCTCTCTCTCCTTCATGGTCTTTATCTGCCCCCCCTCTTCCTCTGTCACTCCATCTCTACACTTCTCTCTCTCTCTCTCTCTCTTTCTCTCTCTCCTTCATGGTCTTTATCTGCCCCCCCCTTCCTCTGTCACTCCATCTCTACACTTCTCTCTCTCTCTCTCTCTCTCTCTCTCTCTCTCTCTCTCTCTCTCTCTCTCTCTCTTTCTCTCTCTCCTTCGTGGTCTTCCTCCCCTCTTCCTCTCTTTCATCTGTCTTTTCCTCTTCCCTCATATGATGTAAGACTCTCTCACTCTCTCACTCTTTCTCATTCACTCCATCCTTCTTTCTCTCCCTCCTTATATCTTCTTTAGATTTTCCCTCTCATCTTTCTATCTCTTTCCTTCGCCTCCCTTTCTATTTCAAAGAATTTCTGTCTGTCTCTTTTTTCTCCTCCTTTGTCTCTCTCTCTCTCTGTCCCCCTCCCTCTCTCCCTCTTTCCTCCTCTCTCTCATTTCCAACATTTCTCTCTCTCCCTACAACCCTCCATCCTTTTCACCGCTCTCTCCTCATTTTGCTCCATTCTCTCTCTCTCTCTCTCTCTCTCTCTCTCTCTCTCTCTCTCTCTCTCTCTCTCTCTCTCTCCCCTATCAGCCAGGTTCCAGGTTGTTTCTGCAATTGCCTCGCGGTCCTTTCACAGGCTTGATTAAGGCATTAGAGAGATGGGCGCATTTAAGCTGAGGGGGGAAAGTGCTTCTGAATGATGGCGCATGTGCCTCCCTCCCTCCCTCCCTCGCCGCACCGTGCTCTTTGAGTTAGGAGTCTGTATTGACTCCAGCCTCTCTAATGGCTCACGCCACGGGAGCTTTTAAAGCAGCGTTGCACATGTCGATAGCTTCCCAACTGCTTATTTACTTTTCAAAAGCTAATAGGTGAGAGCATCTTCAAGGGGGGGGGGGGGGGGGGGCAGGAGGACAAGATAAACATTTTTTCTAATTTCTCCAAAAATTACAGAGAGGACGTGCGTGAGTGTAGTGTGAGCTATGGAAGCAGAGTGTTCCAGGTGCGGAGTGTCTTATCTTCAACGCTTATTAAGAAAAGTTTAGGGTGATTAAACTGTCTGCTGAAATTGTCAAAGCTCTCTGCTGCAGAACAGATAAACAAATACATTATGAACATCTTTTTTAGGTTGAGTGACAATTAGAGAAAGAGTACTTTCTTTTACTCCATGTTAGAGTGGCATTATTACTTTGTTAGTACACTATGTCTGTTCAGGCATAGTGTACTAGAGTGTTCAACACTGTGTGATGCAGAGGAAGAGCATTCTAATGTATCTTTATTTTATTTATCTATATTTCTATTTCTATTACAAATGTTATTGACTAGAAAAGCATAAAAGGCAAGAAGTTAAAACTATTTTCAACAGGGAAAGTAAATTAATATATTAAACCTACGGAGTTAGCGTATATACATATACATATACATATACATATACATATACATATACATATTTAGCATTAATGTGTGACACAAAACCAAAATACTGTGTCATACTGCTCTTTATGATGTAATTACAATGTAATTGGGTCTGTATAACATAAGAGTTCAGTGTCCTAGTGAAGGGACAGTGCAATTGGTTCTATAAGTATAAGTATATATACTCTTTTTGATCCCGTGAGGGAAATTTGATTTCATAGGGTACTCCATCTGTACCCCAGTGAAGGGAAAGTGCAATTGGTTCTATAGGGTACTACATACCGGGATAGTGCAATTTGTTCTATAGGGTACTCTATCTGTACCCCAGTGAAGGGAAAGTGCAATTGGTTCTATAGAGCAGTGGTTCTTAACTGGTCTGGCTTTGGGACCCACAATTTCCCATGTTCATGAAGTCACGACCCATATATATATTTTATAGCGTTCAAGACAACAGATTTGGTGAGCTACATGCTAAGACAGGCGAAGTGCCTGTAGGCCTATTTGTTTGGAACATGCTGTTTGGCATTACATTTGTGAAGTCTCCAACTCCTGATGCCACCTTAAAGTACTTGACAGGTCTGTCTTTGACAGGTGTACTTTATTATGAGGCATTTTCACTCATGTTCCAGCAATTGTGAACATCGCACACTGTGGATTCTGCACCATTTTGTCTCAGTTTAAGTCTATTTGAAATGGGCGATTTCTTCTCTTTTTTTAACCACAAGCTCCACGACCCACCCAGAATGGTTCCGCGACCCACTTTTGGGTCCCGACCCACCAGTTAAGAACCACTGCTATAACGTACTACATCTGTACCCCAGTGAAGATAGTGCAATTGGTTCTATAGGGTACTACATCTGTACCCCAGTGAAGGGAAAGTGCA
>NC_055976.1:19375221-19385221 GCF_018492685.1 Alosa sapidissima | reverse complement strand
GCCCAGACAAGAACACTGAACGATGGGGTCTGCAAGTTTAAGCAGACACACACACACACACTCACACACACACACGTGCACACGCACACTCACACACACACACACACTTTGCTCCTCCACCCATCTCAGCAAACACACAATCTCAGTATCAGTAATTAGAACAACCTCACACAGCCACTCAGACAGCCAATCAGAATGCAGGCCACTGGCCGCTCATTGATGACAGACTCCACCAGGGCCTGAGAAACCTATGAGACGTAATGGATGTATTAGTGCTCAAGCCTCAGACTGTGTGTGTGCATGCGTGTGTGTGTGTGTGTGTGTGTGTGTGTGTGTGTCTGTGTGAGCCTCAGACTAAATCTCAACCTGAATTCAGAGCAGTCCATCAACTCCCTACCCATTGTCCTACACACACACACACACACACACACACACACACAAACAAAATGAAAACAAGGGTGAAAAAAAAACAATAAACTAGAGAGAGCGAGCTTCCCTTACGTGGCAGGGTGGGTTGAACTGTAGAGCATGAGCCCGCAGGGAACAGGAGCGCAAATAGGCATGTTATTCTTCAGAGCGGAGTGTGACAGATGTCAGACGTGTTGCCTGGGTAACAAGGGTTTTTGTGTGTGCCATGATTGATTCACTGCACTCGGAATGCAGACATCATAAATTAGTCAGAGGACAGTCTTGCCAACATTTATTAATGTGCGCAAATCTATTCTGTGGCTGCGGCTGGCTGAGAGGTGGCAGTGTAGAGGCCTGTGTGTGTGTGTGTGTGCGTGTGCGTGTGCGTGTGCGTGTGCGTGTGTGTGTGTTGATGTATATTTAGTATAAGTATAAATACTCTTTTGATCCCGTGAGGGAAATTTGGTCTCTGCATTTATCCCAATCCGTGAATTAGTGCTTCACCTAACTGTGTGCTCAGTGTGTTACTGAGCACACAGTGAGGTGAAGCACACACTAATTCCGGCGCAGTGTGCTGCCTGCAACAACAGCGGCGCTCGGGGAGCAGTGAGGGTTTAGGTGCCTTGCTCAAGGGCACTTCAGCCATGCCTACTGGTTGGGATTCGAACCGGCAACCCTCCAGTTACACGTCCGAAGCGCAATCCAGTAGGCCACGTTCCTGCCTGTCAGGTCACATATATGTATGCTAATCAAACAACTAGTTATGACAACTAGTTCAACACATTTGCATGTAATGACACAAGCGATGAAATAAGGACAATTTGTTTTATGGGGTAGGACTATTCAGCAGTATCCTGACGTTGTCATACTCAAATTCTAGTCAGAATATGAGTCTGATACTGCTCCATTGGGACGTAATTATGGGCCGTGTTTCAACCGATACGGGGGGGGGGGGGAATGCCTCTGCACTCAATTGGATAGACCTAACCAATCAGAGCAACGAAATAGCTTACCGTGAGGTTTAGGAAGAAAACACATGAACCATCCTTCTTCTCCTATATCCCCTCTGTTTTTAAAAATAACTCTGTTGACAGTGATATGTTACAAACATGTTAAACAGCTGGGAAAGGCTGTCGCAAATCCCTCGAACAGGTGGTCAATCAGAGATTTCAAACGAAATCAGGCACTGTTGCTCACTTGTCCATCATCGTAAAGCCTGATTTGATTGGTCCGCCCAATATAGGCGAGCATACTTCCACCACAATGGAGCAATGCCAGACCGAACTTCCCGACCTCAAATGTTGTGGGCGGGACTAAGTTCGGAATGGCGCCCAGGCTAATTCAGCAGGGTAGGCATACCAGTGTAATGCATTTTGCCCAATATGACATTAGCAATTGCAAATGGAGAAAACAGCAGACATTGGTACAAAATCAGCATGGATTAGCATGGATGTACTAAATGTACTAAAGAATTGCTATTTGTTCAAGATGGGGAGAAAGTGCTTTAATGAGTGCACAAGAGCATATCCCTCTATTTTCCAGAGACGCTATCATGAGGGTGTGGGATGTATGTGAATAGGTATGTGTGTGTACAGTTTATGTGTGTGTGTGTGTGTGTGTGTGTGTGTGTGTGTGTGTGTGTGTGTGTGTGTGTGTGTGTGTTTAAGAGACCTGGGTGTGTATGTATGTGTTTGTGCTTGGGAGATGCAGTGGCCTGCATGTGTGTATGTGTATCCGTGTGTGTGTGTGTGTGTGTGTGTGTGTGTGTGTGTATTCAGGAGATGCAGGGGCTTGAGGTTTCCTCTCTTAAGGCAATGGATGTGGGGGAGTCAACTGATGAATACTGCATGAGCTCTGAGACACAGAGAGAAGCCAGAGACAAGCAATACACTCACACACATACACACACACACACACACACACACACTAACGCACACATGCGTACACACACACACACACACACACACACACACACACACACACTACATATACGCTATACACACACTACATGTACATCATACAGAAACTATACACCCATATACACACTACATACCACACACACACACACACACACACACACACACACACTAGCAGATACAGATCAACACTCACACTGGCGTATGATTGAGGTGGCATCAGATAGGCCATTCAACAACTGGTTGTGATTGCTTTTCAGCAGTGTAAATCTATCTTAGTCTGTATGCAGCGTGGTCTGCTGGAGACCAATTGTGTGTGTGTGTGTGTGTGTGTGTGTGTGTGTGTGTGTAATGTAATGTCCTTCAGGCCCATGAGGTATGATCATGATGATGTATGTGAAGGTGAGTAGTGTGTGTGTATGTGCCACAGCTGTGTGTGTGTGTGTGTGTGTGTGTGTTCGTGTGTGTGTGTGTGAAAATGTGTGTGTGTGTGTAATGTAATGGCTTCAGGCCCATGAGGTATGATCATGATGATGTATGTGTGTATATGTGTATGTGTGTGTGTGTGTGTGTGTGTGTGTGTGTGAGTGTGTGTGTGTGTGGTGTGTACTGAATGTTCTCAGGCTGATGATATAATATAACCCACCCCTATAATGTGTGATGCATGCATGTGCATGTGTCTCTATGTGTAGGTTCATGGTAGATGATGGAGGAGAGAGAGAGAGAGAGAGAGAGAGAGAGAGAGAGAGAGAGAGAGAGAGAGAGATAAATAGAGAGAATGTGTCATTTTGTGTGGAGTCTCTGTGTGTGTTTTGTCTTGCACATGATACAGTGTGTGTGTGTGTGTGTGTGTGTGTGTGTGTTTAGGTGTTTGTATAATGTGACTCCTATGGAGACCTGTAGCTGGACCTATCTCTGGGTATTTCCTGGGTTTGCCTGAACCTGGCTTCCAGCGCAGAGATGCTGGCAGCTTCACATGCCTGTAGCCGTCACTTCTCATTAAGACAAATCTGAACTGTAAAACCAGCACAATGGCATCATCCCCAGCTCAAATTAGATTGGCTAATGGGGGGCAAACTTAATTTGACATTTTACCGAAACACAATATTTATTTATATTTGTCTATCAGAAGTGACTGGGGGGAATGAGTCATCAAGTACTGGCCATAGTTTGTTTTCCTTTTCTTTTAAAAAAAAAAAAAAAAAAGGGATTTTAATTTTAGCATGACATTTCATCAATGTATTCAACATGGCGCCACTCACCAAGCCAATTATCTGGCTCTTCACTGTCCTGTCTTGTTGTTTGGTGGATCAGAGGCGACTTGTTATCCCTGGTAAGTAGGTATTTAGAATTAGCACCAGTAGTGGTGTGAAATGATTGCATTCATGTGACATCCCAAGTCAAAACTGCCTAAAATATATTTTCATTCAGTGGCCAAATTAACCCGCTCTAATCAACAGTAGGTTATGCTCCCTGTGACACAAAGTCACAGCGCCACCCTCTGGACGACGATGCAACATCCATTTATGAGGACATTGCTGCATCGACCAGTATAAATTGTGCATGACTTTGAGACACTGGTTTAATCTGTTCGATTGTCGTTTCACATATTGAAGAACAAATGGAACTGCCTAAGATATATCCGAAACGGTTGTTGATCTCGTGTTTTATGCAAATAGGGTGTATAATGTAACAGATAGGCTACAGACTATTTTGAATACCAAATTAGTAAAAATAAATAAATAAAAAAATAAAAAAAATAAAAAAAAATACAAACATCAGCAATATGCAAGCACAAGTAACGTCATGTCCTGAACTTTGAGCACATTCTTTTAATGAATTTATTTATTACGAAAAGACAGCTGTTCCGTGAGCGGGGATTATAAATGGATGGTTGCTTCGTGAGCGAACGGGAATCGAGTCAATTTTTCAATATCGATTTTGCATGCATCTGATTTGGCAGGAAGCAATAACACTGACAGACTCGCCTCATAGAAAATCCCTGCCCCGGTGGTTGAATCTATGCAGACGAATTAATCTGCCTTCTGCTCTTACGTCTGCTCACCTTCTCTCCAATTTGATGACCTTTTATAATGGGCATATCACATCACTGAGACGGACAATAACCATAATAATAATCTGGGCGAACTATATTAAAAGACAAGACTGTCAACTATCATAATAACTATGCCATTCTGTGTTCAGTATCAGTGTTGCGCGTATGCAACTAATTGAATTAAACCGCGACAGCTTGAATAAAAAGGCTGCTGCATTTTTGATGAATGGCCTTAGTCTGTTCCCCATCATGTAATATCAGTCTAATTCGCTTTTCCCTTTCACTGGCGGCACTGTCTTCATATAGACGCCTTGCATTATTCCCTGCGCTGATGAATATTCCCGCTCATTAAAGACAAGAGCCTTTTGCATAACCTTCGCGCAGTCTCTTGCTGTGACCTAATTTCCTTTTATTTGATTATTTTGCTGAGGCAAGACCACATATGAGGCGCATATGGTTCATCTGGGGGGACTGCATGCCGGAGACTTACATCTCCTTGGCAAAATATCCTCAGGCTAGAAGTATGCCTCATATTTCTACCCCCCCCCCCCCCCCCATCTCTCTCTCTCTCTCTCTCCATCCCTGTCTCCACTATCCTTCGTGCTAACTTTTGCACGCTCTGTGTGAAGTCATGCTATTTTGCCATATGCATGCGTGTGTGTGTGTGTGTGAGAGAGAGAGAGAGACAGTTTGGGAGGGGGGTGTTCTAAAGAACATCCTTTTCATTACCTCCCATTGTAATGGCTTCCTCGTGTTCAGCTGGTTCCACTTGTATGCCTCCTGCCGCTTCAGTTCAGTTCCGGGCAGCAGGCAGCGCAGCGCTTGGGCTGAGGCAGAGAACAGGAGGGACAGCGGCTCTAACTCTGCCCACATCCCAATTAATCCTGTAGTTCAGAGCAAGGCACTGATTACAGGGTGGGCTGTGTGTGTGTGTGTGTGTGTGTGTGTGTGGTTGGGGGGGGGGGGGGCAAGGTGGTGAGAGTTGGTCTCTGGGCCTCTAACTGATGATGATAATGACTAAGCGCCCCCCAGCCCCTAGCTTCACTCCTGAGCGGGAGTGGAGTGGGACAGCGGGATACTCCTCTGGTTCACCCCCTGCCGATGCGGAGTGCATTAAGCGGCCCTAACTAGCTTTCTGGAGATCAGTCTCTCTCTCTCTCACTCGCTCCTTAATACATGCATGTCCATGCCAGCTTTAGTCCCCGAAGACTCCCGTCCGCACCCTGGGCACCCGACTGCTGAGGCGCTGGCCTCCTGAGCACATCTCGTGGAAAACATGAGACACTTAGACGAGATTAGCGAGATCCTAAGCACTCGAAGCGCTATTAATATGTGCGGGCGACGCTGGGCAAGGTTAAGGCGGCCTCCACGGATGGCAAAGTAGGCTACTCTGAAGTAGGCCTACGTGGCTGATGGCTCTCTCCACGCTGTTTAAGGTTCCAGCACACAGCGCAGGAACATTGCGGGAGGAATTCTCCCGCAGTGACAAACCATAAATACAACAGGGAGTCGTCACAAACATTTATGGTTCGGTGTGCTTCACTATGAGATGGGGATGTGAAGAGCTCTCCCACAAACCACACTGCATTGTGGCCTGTGGGAGTCTGCTCTACTGGTGTGTGTGTGTGTGTGTGTGAGGTGGGGTGGCATTGCCTGTGAGTGTATAATATATTTGTCCATTGGATGATACCAGTGAAAAAACCTATGCGGATATGCATGACAAAGTTAGCTTTTTTCTGTGGTTTGCCGATGTGGACTCTTCCCCCAATTTATCCCATCTGAGCTTGTTCGTGCGGCCTGATTCAGGAAGCTTTGAAGTGGAAGAGCCCTATGATGAAGACTACAGTACAGAGGGTGGTGTGTGTGTGTATGAGGTAGTTTTTCTAGTCCCCATCTTTGCTGCTTTAAATGTGAGGTTAAAGTGAACATTTTGCTGTAAATCATGGCCTGTAAATTTCCCTTCTTAATTGGATTTACCACCAGGCATCAAAAGCTCTTGGGAACAGTATGCACACACACACACACACACACACTTCTAACCAATCCAGACACCACATGCTCCCTACATCCAGTGATGTGCTGGAAGACATGCCTCCAGGTTTCTAGTCTCTATGAACCACATGTGGGTGGGAATGATTATAGCATTATTAGCACTATTGGTGATTTCTCAAGTTGCCCAGGCACTTTCTGAAGGCAGTCAGGTTCACACACACATATACACACACACACACACTTCATGAAGGCAGTCGGGTTCAATAGAGGATTCTGAGTCTTCGGCTAAAAGCATGAGGAAATCAGAAAGTTTGAGCTGAAGCTTATTTATTAGACGGGCTGGTAGGCAATAGCGTTTATGTTTGAGGCACGGCGTCTAGTTCACAATTTCAAAGAGTTGTCTGCAGACGGGAGAGCATCTTAGAGTGGCGAAGTGGCATCCGCCTCTGTGAGACACCACGAGCGAGCGAGCGCGACCTGATTGGGAAGCCCTCCTCCGCTCACCTGCTGCGTCTACTCTGGATCCGCTGGAGCTGGAGCCGCCGCCCTGAAGGAAGGAGTGCTGGAGTGTTTGTCTTGTCTGCTAATGCTCTAGTTCACAGTCAGTTGAGCTGCTATAGGGCTCACGGCAGCATGAGACTGCTAGACATCAGTGATGCCACTCTTCTCTCCTCTACTCTTTGTTCCTTCTCTTCTTCCACTCTCTCTCTCTCTCTTTCTTCCCTTCCTCCTCTGTATCAGCTCACTGGAGTCTCATCCTCCCACTATCTTCCTCCCCATTAGCTCTCCTTTTCCATGTCATCCTCCTTTTTCTTTTCCTCCTTCTTGCCTCTCACTCTCTCCATCTCACTTCCCCATTATCTTCTTCTAAACCTGTCTGAGCTCAGCTGTCCTCCTTTTCTCTCCTCTTCCTCTGCTTTTTCTCTTCCTCTCTTGCATCCCTCTTCCTCCTCCTCTCCTCTCTATCACCTCTTCTCTCCTTTCTATATCTTCTTCCTATTTTCCTCTCGTCCTCCTCCTATCCTCTATCACCCCTTCTCTCTTTTCTATACTTCCTCTTCCTCCTTTCCTCTCTCTTCTCTGGGAGGGTCTGAAACTGAGCCCTTCAATGACAAGTGTCTCTGTGACTCTCGGACATTCAGCTACGCAAATCAAGCAGCGTGCCAGCTAACCACTTACATCCCCACACTCCCCAGATGAAGAGTCCATCTGCACATACACACAAACACACACGCGCGCCCGCGCGCACACACACATACACACACACATACACAGGGCAGGGCTCGAAATTAACTTTTTTTCTCAGTGTCCCGCAGCTGTCCCGAATTCTACTTGCCACTGTCCCGGACTTAAACACCAGTGTCCCAAATTCAAGTTCTTGTTTTTAATAAACAGCATAATAATCAGTAACTTGCATCACTTAATTAACTCGTTCTGGTCCACCATGTCAGTTCTGAACAATTTATTAAACACCATTTCATTAATCATCTGCTGTTTCACACAACACTCATTTTCAGAGATTGCGCTTTTGGCTCTTTTTTGAGGTTGCACTAAACATTCATTGTCTATCGTTTTGACGGACAGGGTTAACATTCCGTCAATAATCTATTTCCACGTGTCTTTAATTTCAATGTCAGTTTGGTATGATGTCATGGCCACAGATCTCAGTGAAAACAATAAGTAGCCTAGCGTGGGAAATTACCACAAAGCTGTCAGATAGGCTAGCCTACTCTCCTGCCACGCTGTCACCCTCAAATGCGTTCCCAATTAAATGAATTAGCAAAACGTAGTTAGAATATGTATCTCGATGTAACAAGCTGTTTTGACATTGTAAACGTTCTCTAAGAAGAGTGTAAAGCAGTTTGCAGTACCCTAAAGTTAACCACAACGTCGTCTATTGCTGGAAAAAATAGCGAGCGGCCTATTTTAATAATTTGATAAACTAATAAATGCTCGGCGGGCCGGATTAAAGTGCATGGCCGCAGTTTGGACACCCCTTAGAACTGCCACAGCGAAATGTCAAATGCTAACTTAAATAACTGTTTTCATTGTTATAGGCTACCTTGCAACACTATCGTTTTGTCAAATCGCAGTTGCAGTAGGCTATTTAGCTCAGCATGATATTGGTGACGTTTGTCTGTCAATGACAGAAAACACGTACCGTTTTAATCAGAGAGGACTGTCATCTCGTTTTTTTTAGAACACCAGTGTAACCTTAGGCCTACACTATCAGTCAAAAATGTTCACAATGTCATGAAAACAAATGCCATTTACCTGCCTGCTAGTTAGGTAAGTTAACCTCTATATCGGAAAGTGACCCATTAGGCCTACCGCCCTTGCCCTATTTTTGTGTCGGCCTATAAGTCACAATATTCATTTAACCAATACGGCAGATTCCTAAGGAAACGCAAGCACCCAGCCCATTTGGGTATCTTACTATATTTGTACCAAAAATAACATTGTAGCCTACAGTGATTTGAAGAGCAGTAGCCTAAACAGTGTTGTAAGGCTGCGTGTACAAAACCGCTTTACAGATTTCTTTACAGATCAGCTGGCTAACGCTGCTTTTGCCAGCTGCCCGTCACGCCAGGTCAAATTTTGTATAGGCCAGATTCTGTATTTTATTCAGACAAGAAAGATACGTTTAGATTCCCATGTGAACAGTTTAGGGAAAAAGTACCTATTTTGAAATTTGCTTTGCCATTTTGTCTACTGTCCCAGAGTTGTCCCAGACATCATTCTATTGTGTCCCGGAAGCATTTTTTATGGTCCCCGGGACGTCGGGACATCGTTAATTTCGAGCCCTGACAGGGTTTCATCTTCATCCAACTCTCCTCTTGGTGTGTCCTTAGGCGAAGACACAACAACAATGCCTTCACACTCACACACACAACAAAGTACATAGACTAGTCCTCCTGCTAGACCAACATAATATAGTTCTACACAGAAACATAAAGACATGCATTCTAAAATGAATAGAATACCATAATCCATTCCACTGATGCAAACTTTTTGTCCCAGTTATTCACAAATTAGAAGGTAATTTGAATTGCTTTCAAATATGTTAAAAAAAACCTCATCTCATCTTTTTGCATCATAATGTTTTTAATATGAGCGAAATATAACTGTACATTTTTAGCATTCAAACCATGGGGATCATCGATAAATAAGCCTCATTACAAAATATTGATGTCAATCACAAACAAAACAAACAAACAAACAAAATCATACTTTTACATTAAAATTTATACACAGTTCATATGTACATTTTACATTTAGTTTCTGCCCTTTTTATACATTAATCGGCAAGGAAACAAACAAATAAAATGAAATTGTACTTTCATAAAAATAACTCCTTGCTGTCAAAGCAGGGGGAGGCTACAGTTTTTAATTTTTTTTTTTTACCAAAGACCTCCTGAGAAAATGCTGGATTGACTTTAGTGCATTCTTTATTTTCTGTTTTTAAGGCTATTACATTTAAATCCTTTTTGACAGACTCCACAGAATACCACTAACATGAGCACTCTACGAAAGAAAACTATTGATTTGAGTTGATCTGACTTGATTTGTCTCCTACAGAAAACTCCTGTAAGCAAAGGCCAAACTTATGATTGCTCACATATACATG